>NW_012140524.1:6986235-7176412 GCF_000956105.1 Propithecus coquereli | reverse complement strand
AATAGATATTCTTCCAAAGAATATGTAAAAATGGCCAACAGGTATATGAAAAAAGGCTCAACATCACTAATCATCAGGAAAGTGCACATCAAAACCACAATGAGTCACCACCTCACACCTGTTAGGTTACACCTGCTATTATCCAAAAGACAAGAGCTAAGTGTTGAGGAGGGTGTGGAAAAAAGGAAACCCTTGTACACTGTTGGTGGGAATTTAAATTGGTACAGCTATATGGAGAACAGGATGAAGGGTCCTCAAAAAATTAAAAATAAAGCTACCATATGATGCAGCAATCCCTCTGCTGGGTATATACCCAAAGGAAATAAAATCACCTCAAAGAGATATCTGCACTCCCATGTTCATTCACAGTAGCCAAGATATGAGATCAATCTGAGTGTCCATCAATGGGTGGATGGATAAAGAAATTCTGGTGTGTGTGTGTGTGTGTGTGTGTGTGTGTGTGTGTGTGTGTGTGTATGTGTAGGTAGTATTATTCAGCCTTAAAGAAGGCAATACTACCATTCGTGAGAACATGGATGAACCTAGGAAACATTATGCTAAGTGAAAAAAGCCAGACGCAGAAAGGAAAATACTGCATGATCTGACTTATATGTAGGATCTAAAAAAATAGTCAAATACATAGAAACAGAGAGTAAAACAGAGGTCACCAGGGCCAGAGTGGAGATAGGGGTTGGGGTTGGAATGGGGAGATATAGGTCAAAGGGTACAAACTTGCAGTTATGTAGAATGAATAAGTCTAGAGATCTAATGTGCTGCAGGAGGACTATAGTTAATAATATTTATTGTATGTTGAAAATTTGCTGAGAGTAGACTTTAAGTGATCTTACCACACACCCAAAAAGGTAACTATGGGAGGTGATGGATATATTAACTGCTCACCTGTAAGTAATAATTTTATGTGTATATGTATATCAAAATACCATGTGGTACACCTTAAATATATACAATAAAACATTTAAAAAAAAAAAGAAACTGTCAAAGCAACCATAAACCACTTATGGTGTATTATGATAGTTAAGTATGAATGAACTGGTTTCTATAAAACAGATTTTCAAGAACTTGCCCAGACTTCCACTTGAAGCTCCGTTTACCACACAGCAGAGGCAAGCCCTCTGTGAGTATTTGCTTAGAGAGGACCCTGTGAAGAGTTGATCCACCACCAAGAATTTTCTCTAAATCTTGTAAGTGTATTTGGCATCAGAGGTCCTGGCAAGAGGGATGTGGTCAAATAGCAGTAGCAACATAGCAATTCCAGTGGTTTGCTTGAGACTCATACTGGAGAATCATGATGTTCAATAAGAAGAAACGCTTTTATTTGGCCGCTATTATGTGAATTATAATCTAAATATTATGTATATCCTATGTGTGTACACGCACACACACACACACACACACACACACACACACACACATATATACATTGTGATGGTTAATTTTATGTATCAACTTGACTGGGCCACAGAGTGCCCGTATATTTAGTCAAGGTGTTTTAGAATGAGATTATATCTTTTTTTTCCCCATAAAGAATATCTAATTTAATCTTTTGGAAGAAATTATGCCTCCTACATCTCATTCCCAGCCCCTATCCAGAAATTAATCTTTTGGCATTCTTCCATTCTGTACATTAATGCTGCTACATTGTGTGCTTTTAAATAACACATTCCCCACACAGCCATTTAAGATCCTCCAAAGTATGATATCAAACACCTTTTCCACTTTTTATATCAGTTTTTATTGTATATATTTAAGGTGTACAACACAATTTGATATACTGATCTAGCTATACATATACCTAGTGAAATGGTTACTACAGTCAAGCAAATGAACATACCCTTCATCCCATATGGTTATCTTTCATTTTCTTTTTCTTTTTCTTTTTTTTGTGGTAAGAGTACCTAAAATCTACTCTCTTGGCAAATTACCAGTAGACAATACAATATTATTGACTATAGTCCTCGTGTTGTACCTTAGACTTCTTAGACTTATTTATCCTACATACTACAATTTTATACACTTTGACCTACATCTATCTGCCCATACCCTGCCCTGTAACCACTGTTTTACTCTCTGTTTCTATGTGTTGGGCTTTTTTTTAAAGATTCCACATATAAATGACATCATGCAACATTTTTCTTTTTGTGTTAAAAACAGAACTACCATATGACCCAGCAATGCTGGTGGGCATATACCCAAAGCAAATGAAGTCTCCACCTCATAAAGACATCTGCCACTCCCCTGTTCATTAAAGCATCATTCACAATAGCCAAGATATGGAAACAAAGTGTCTGTTGACAGATGAATGGATAAAGAAATTATGGCGTGTGTACATATATACAATGGAATATTGCTCAGCCTTTAAAAAAGAGATCCTGCCATTTGCAACAGCATGGGTGATCCTAGAGGACATTATGCTAAATGAAATAACCCAGAGAGTAACAATTAAGTCAGTAGACACAATGAAACAGGCTGCCCTCTGTAATGTAGGTGAGCCTCATCCAATCAGCTAAAGGCCTGAATAGAAAAAAGAATGACTCTCTCCTGAATAAGAGAGAAATCTCATATATATATGTATGCGTATACATTTTTATACACACACACACATACATACACACACACATATACTCCCTATTGGTTCTGTTTCTCTGGTGAACCCTAACTAATCTATATCTATCTCTATCCCTCTCTCTCTACACACACACACACACGCACGCACGCACACACACACACTTTTCAAGTAGGACTATAGCAACAGACATGACATGTTGGAGGAAGAGGTATAGGAGTCTGATCTGATTGCCTTAGAGAAACCAGGCAAGGAATGGAATTGGGTAAAGTTGGTGGCAGGGGAGAAGGTTTTGTCCATTTCTGGAGAGGAGTTGCTACTTCCAATAAAATCAGAAGAAAATTAAGTACCTTATGCACCATATCACTGCTTTTTCATGCCCTTTGGCCTGAAACTTCACATTTTTTAAAGATGTTTCATTGTATCAGTAATATTCCCAGGAAGTTTTGTCATCCAGACCAAGGATTTATTTACCCAATTATTTCGGCAAGTGCTTACAGGGAACCTACCAAGTACAAGGACTCTGCTAAGACAGGGAATACCAGGGTGCACACACCAGTACTTTAAAGAACTTAAAAATGGAATGTGGAAAACAAATTCACTAATGCCTAATGGCAATATTATCATTGCCCAAAGTAAAGCTTAAACCAAAGCTCCTTGAAGGATCTTCAAGGAGGAAGTGATTCATTTTTACTGGAAAATAAGAAAGTGCTTTACAGAGGAGGTGGCCTTTGCGCTAGGTCATAAAAATGAAAAATACTTCATCAGTCATGGAGAGTGCAAACAGAAGCAGCAAAGACACTCAGAAGGAAAAGTATGATGAACTTTTAGTAAGGTGGTGTGCCTAAAATTTTAAGATGACTGGGTGAGCGTGGTGGGAGAGGAGGGTGGAGAACGTCAGGAAGCAGAAGCAGTCTCCGTTTTAGACAAGAGGCACCAAGAGTTCTGTGCAGACTCGAGAAGGAAGGCAGGGATATGAAGAGACCGGCTGAAAGATTATTCTGTAGTAACTCATGAGTGGGTAGGGATGAACTAAGAGGGCAGAGAAATGGAAATTGCTGAGTGCACTCAAGAGACACTTCCAGGGCTAATACTGACAGAGTTTTATGTCCAACTGTCATAAAAAGGGGAGTAAAAAGAGAGTGGTCAAAGTTTATTCCAAGAATTACAAGCAAGGTAGTTAGAAAGCTTTGATCTGCCGGGGAAAGCTCTGGAAAAGCCTGATTCTGGTCCTAGCTCTGCCACTTACTCACTGTGCCATCTGGAAAAAGCTGCTTAACTGTTCTCATTTTCTGCTTCCTTATCTGTAAATGGAGAAAGCCACGCTAGACAATCTCTGTCCTCGCCAGCTCTGAAATTCTACCACTTTGCGATGTCTTTAACGGACATGGGATCCACTAGGAAAGGAGATCTTTAGAAGATGGTGAGTAAAGTTTTGCACTTGTCCTGTTGAGATGCTGGTAGGATCTGCATTGAGAGATCCAGAAAGCCTCTGAATATGCACATCTGAAGCTTGACAAGGAAGCAAAGCTGAAGATGGACATATGGAAACTGTCTGCACAGAGATGATAGTTAAAAATGCAGGAGAACTCCCATCCTGCACCCTGGCTGCCATGTACATACAAATATGTTAGTATTTTAAAATGAAGAGGTAAGCTTTCTCAGGGAGAAATGCAAACATTTGTTCCTTAGTAAAGTCAGAAGACCAGCAGCCTCTGTGTCACCTGGGGACTGATTAAAAAGGTAGGACCTCAGGCCTCACTTCCTGCGTTGGAATTTGTATTTTAGTGAGATCCCCATGTCATTCACATGCACATTCGAGTTGGAGAAGTGCTGGTGCAGGCCTAGGAGAAGGCCAAGGACAGGCGCAGGAGGGACCTCTGCAGCTAGGAGGCCTATGGACAGAAGAGGCCAGAGAGGGAGGCCATGAGGAATTTGAAGCTAAAAGCACTGGGAGAAAAGTCAGTGTCTTAGTCTATTCAGGCTGCTGTAACAAAATACCATAATCCGGGTGGGTTGTAAACAACAGAAATTTGTTTCTCACAGTTCTGGAGGCTGGGAAGTTCCAGATCAAGGCACCAGCGGACTCAGTGTCTGGTGAGGGGCCCGTTCCTCACAGAGGGCACCTTCTTGCCATGAACTCATGTGGTGGGAGGAACAAACAAGCTCCCTTAGGCCGCCCCCATGACCTAATCACCTTCTGAAAGGCCCCACCTCTTAATACCATCGCCTTGGGGGTTAGGATTTGAACATAGGAATTTTGGGGCAACACAAACATTCAGATCATAGCAGTCACTGTCCAACAACAGATGGCTAGGACACTTGTCTAAAACAGAATTGTATTTAGGTAACAGAGTGATATGAGGACAATGTTAACCAATGTCTTTTTTAATATTTAGTTTCTCATATTTTTAGCAACTCTAGATTTTCTGGAGAATTTTGATACTACCTTTCCCTGCTCTCCAGCCCCCACACCCAGAAAGGAGAGGGGATCAATGAGAATTCAAACATCCAGGTTCTTCTTACCTCTTAGGGTAGTAAATTGCTTTTTGTATATGGGTGATTTGGAGTAAGTGAAGAGAATTTTGAAACAGGAGTAGACTGCCCTGCAGACAATGTTTATGTTTAGAAGACAGAAAGCCAACAACATGCATAAGCTGGATTGGACCTGGGAGTGGAGGCTGAGTAAGGAAGTAAGACATCACTTGGAGATGGGGATGCCAAGACTGACAGGGGTGAGGGCTGCAGAGCCACCTGCACTGTGCTTCTGAGGCATGGGGCAGCCTGGGGGCACTTTCTCCTGCTCGTGCTGAGCTTGGCTGGAGTGTGTGTGTGTGTGTGTGTGTGTGTGTGTGTGTGTGTGTGTGTGTAGGGGGTTATAGATCTGGCTCAGCCTTCTACCTTTGAATGCATCTCCCTCCACAGGGGCTGAGAACCAGGCCCCTCTTCTTTTTCCTGAATTATATAAGCCCAGAGGTTCTTGAGCAATCCAAAAATGAGGAAAAGGGGAGGGGAGGGAAAGTGCCAAAAATTAACTGATATTGTATTTAATTAAGAAAAAGAACAAAAGTGATATGTATTTAATTTGGGGTATTGTGGAGAGATTTATGCCTGTTTCGTTTAGCTGTTGGCTTACCCTCTATTGCCAGAGCAGCTTCATTTCTGATAGATTCTTATCCAAAATGGTTTCCAATGGGTTAACTTTACGTTTGTTTAAACTCCCCACTTCCTGACTCTGTCATATACTTTCAGAGAAGAGAAGTATCAGAGTGGAAAGTATAAAGGAGACTGGAGAGCCAGGCGTGCCAACACCATCTCTATTTCATAGTGGCCAGATAACCCTGGGCAAGGCCTCGACTCTCCCTGGGCCTCAGTTTCAATTTTTGTAAAATGAGGAACTAAGATGAGCCGATTTCCAAGTCTTTCCAGCTCTAGCCCCCAACAATCCTATGATATATAACAAAGACAATAAGTGAAGGAAGGTTGGAAACCATGAAAATGGAGAAAAGAAATCACAAATATGGACACACCTAAATGTGTCATCCAATTCAATGTCTTTAAATTTTTTCACTAAAGGCTGTCCACAGCATGGGCTGCCAGGGAAGCAGAAAACAAGTAAGAGGTAGTTAGACTGAAGAAAGGTCTGTAACTCCTAACGCATCTGCCTGGGATGAGGATCCAGGCCCCCCACTGGGCGCGGCTGGGCAGACCTCCTCCCTCCAGCCTAGTGCTCCCCCGCTGCACAGCAAGGCGTCCTTGCCCACCAGGCTGCCGCCTGCTCTTAAAGACTGACTGCTCCTGCGTGGAGAGACCACGTGCCTCCAGTCCTTACCCCCACCCCACTGCTTTCAGCTAAAAACAACTTTACCTGCCATCCACCCTTCCTTGCCCCTTCACAGGATAACATCCTTCGCTTTCTATCACATAGTTATCATAATTACACAGTGATTCGTCTGATCATTTAATATCTATCTTCACTGCACTGTAAGCACCACAAGGGCAGGATGCATGTCTGTTCTGTTCGCCCCTCTATTCCCAGTATCTGTCACAGGCCCTGCTATATAATATGCCTTCGATCAATAGAAATGGAATGAAAAGATGAATGAATGAATCTCATCTTCCATATCAGAAGACAAAGACTCCTTGCCCAAGTCAAATCACGAACAAGTGATACAACAGAAATGTGAAGCTGCTCTCGCTGGCTCCACAGCCTACCTGTCCCCCACTTCCAGTGGCCTCCTCTGCTCTCTCCGACACTTCAACCTCCTGGTAATAGCCCTGGTGCTAGAGCAGGCAGTGAGGGAGAAGCAGGCACAGGGACGATGACATATTGCTATGACCTGGTCCCTTCTAACTTGCCCTCCTCCGCTTGTCTGCCAATGCTCAGTACAAACTTCATGGGTGGGCACTGGCACTACCCGGAAGAAGTCTGCCTGTCTGCAGAAGGTCTTAACATATGGCCCGTGGCCTTAGCCCCATGAGGTGGAGAACCAGGTACTGAAGCATTCAAAACTGTGACCCCTCACCTCTCCTCCACCGTCATGGATGTCATGGGCTCTAGCGCATGAACACTCAGGTTGGAGACATACAGTATTTGCATTTCTCCAGCGGACTCAGCTCATTCAGAATCGCCTCTCATTCCCAATGCAGCCACTCCATCTCTGTCCCAGATACTGGGGTTATATAACCCGAGGTCAGCCTTTGATGCACCCACACCAAGCTCCGGTCCGTTTCCAAAGCCAGGTGTGCCTTGCCTCCATTTCCTTTCTCCCGCCTGGAGCTACGTTCCTCAGCGTGTACGCTCCATCTGCTGTGTCTGCTCACTCCCCCCTCCCTCCCATGCCCAAGGCTCCCTCTTATTTAATTATTGCTTCCAAAATCCGTTAGGTTTAATGTCTCTAATTTAAGCAGAATAAACACATTTTTGCCCAAATGGAAATTAGTTTAGCTTTCTTCACCTTGCAATGATATCAAAGCGAATTCTTAAAGATGGAATGGCGCAAAGTACTTTTCAATGATTCTTTTACTTACTTGTTCTATTATCATCACTCAGAGAAAATGCATCCCCAATAGAATTTCCTCAACCTCTATTGACCACTTATTTGATTTAGAAAAAGCATAACATTCTTCAAACGGGTCTGCAGCACAGAGAATGTGTGTCGAAAGAATTGGAAAGTTTGTCTGCGTGGAGAACATCTTTCCTTCTTCTCAAACTGCTGCAGCATCCTCCGGTCCTCTAACAGTGCAGGATTAAAAAGGGTCCCCCCCCTCCAGGGCTACACGCTGCACCACAGCGACGCTCTCTCCCACCCGGTCATCCTATGCCCTCTGCAGGAGGACTCTGTCGTATCCAGAGCTCCCTGAGTTAAGCTCCTTCCATCTATAAACCTGAGCTTGCTCTTGAGACATTGTGAATAGTACCTGTAATCAGCCCACAAATTGCCATCTGTTTAAAGTTTAGGATTTGTTTTCATGCTGCTGAATTTCACTAAAAGAATTTCTATCTGTACTGAGAAACTCTGGTTGCTTGGAAGACTTTCAAATTTGGGGGGAAAGGTCTGAAATGGATATTAATATTCTGATTTTAATTTACCTTAAAGAAAAACCCTGGGTATATACAACCAATTACCTTCTTGCTGTCCTTTTGTTCTGGATCTTTACCCCAAGTTTGTATTTTTATTCGGCCTCCCACATGGAAGAGAAAACATCTGAAGCAGGCTAAAGGGTAGCCAGAGCCGTGGTGGAGATAAACCAGCTTATAGGCCCAGTTTTCTGCCACTTGCCGTGTGGCCTTGAAAAGCCATTTCACTCCTCTGGACTGCAGCATTATTGCCTGTAAAATAAAAGGCTGGCCATGCTGGTATCTAAAATTTCTCCCAGCTTTGAAAAGTAGCATGTTATGCTTACTCCGAGGCCACTGTTCTCTGTTAATATTGAATGCTTTTGTTTTTTTAAAGTCTTATGCATTAGTTTTACTTCCTACCTTGTCTTTTGTGCTTTTTGGTGGTCACAGTTATGGCTCTGTTGTATTTGCTATATTCTCTTAAACAGAGATCAACGCTTTTACATACAGATCTTTCGTGAAAGACAGTGACATAGTCATTAAGGTCACGTTTTTAAATTTCAAAAAAATTATTTTCTTTCACCGTCCCCTTCCCACATTATTTATAACTTAGATGTTTTTTTCACTTTGTAGATTTTTTTGTATTCAGCATTAACCTCCTAACCAGGAATAATAGTTAATGATATTTATCACCTAACAATAAAAAAGCATTTATCAAGCACTTACGATGTGTCAGGCATTCTGTTAGTTGCTATGAATGCAAAGACAAACCCTGGACCTTGTAAACCAAGGCTAAGCGGAAATGTCCCTATATGTTCAGAAGGCAGTGTGCTGCTGGCTCCTCTCTATTCCTTCTGTTACGTACACGTGGCAAATGAGCATAAGTCTTCCATGACTGCCTCAGCTTCCTCGTCTGTGTAATAAGAAAGCTGTATGTGTGGAGGCAGGGCAGGGATAGGGCTGCACAACTCTAGTGTTCTTTCTAACTCTTACAGGTCCATGCTTTGGACTTACAGTTCAATTACATAGTGCTTTCAACAACTGTTGAGAGGCAGGACTTTATTTCTTCATAAAGACCAGTAGCCATGAAGAAAATCCACTGAAGATTTCACGGTAGGAAAACCAAGTACGTGTCCAGCCGCGTCTACTCTGCATCCACGGTGGTAGACTGACCGACTGACTGGTCAAGGCCACGAGCTCAGTGGAATAAAAACCCACTTCATTAAAGCAGGGACACATGCATTCAAAAATGAATCTCATATCTGGCTGGTGGTGCAGATCATCATTATCTTTTAAAAGCCTTGGTGAAATAAAGTTGAAAGAATTCATCACCAGAGACCTGAACTATAAGATATGTTAAAGAAAGTTCTCCAGGCAGAAAGAAAATGGTATCACTTGGAAATATGTCCTACACAAAGGAATAAAAAGCCCCGGAAGTGGTAACTACACAGACACAAATTTCACTTGCAGATGTTATTAACAGAACTGAGGCAACAAATGAAGAAATGGAGAGAAGAGGTCTGGTAACGCTGAGTATTCAGAGAAGGACAGCTGATTACCCTGCACCCAGGGAAGAGAACAGGAAAAAGACAATTTATTGGAGAATGTATTAGTGAGGGTTCTCCAGAGAAATACAATAGAATCAATAGGATGGATGGATGGATGGATAGATAGAAAGACAGACACACAGACATACATAGATAAATATATGTATCTCTATCTCTAGAGAGAGATCTATTACAATGAATTGGGTCAAATGATTAAGAATGCTGTGAAGTCTCACAATCTGCCGTCTGCAAGCTGGAGCCCGGGAAAGCTGGGCGCATATTCCAATCCGAGTCCAAAGGTGTGAGAACCAGGAGTACTGATGGCTTTAAGTCCCAGGCTGAGCACAGGGGAGGATCAATGTCTCAGCTCAAGCAGTCAGGCGGAGATCACAAATTCTCTCTTCTTCGCCTTTTTGTTCTATTCAGGCCGTTGACAGGGTGGCTGATGTCCACCCACACTGGGGGGGGCATGTTCTGCTTTGCTCAGTCTACCAAATGCTAATGAGTCTTCAGATGCTAATCTAATCCAGAAACACCCTCACAGACACACCCAGAAAGTCAAGCTGGCACATAAAATGAACCCCCACACAGGAGGAGGACAAAGAGGGAGGAGAGAAGAAGTAATTTTAAAATTCTAAAAGGCTAATGCCTATTAGCGTTGGTCACCAAGAAAAGCTCAAATGAGGCTCAGGATTCCCTTTGAGAAGACACAGGGAACTGAGATATGGCTTTAAACATTTTCTGTCTAGCTTTTCCACATCTGCAAAGCCTGGGAGGTCCTGGCCCAGCCGAAGATGTTGGATCTCATCATCCTATGCCCTTCTTTATTCCTGTCCCCTCAATAAAGTGGCTTAACCCCCTAAATTTTTTGTCTAAATTGAAGAAAATAGAAATTTATTATTAGACCAGTAAAAAAATTAAATTAGATCTTCTACTGTTTTCTTATTATTTCATGGATATTGTCTTGATCATCCAAACCAGGTGAGTCCTGGAGGCAGGAACTTCACCTTCTACCCTTAGACCCTCCTCCCCTGCTCCCTCAGCACTCACAGAGCAAATGCATTTTGATTGAATCTTTGGTAAATCAATTTATGAACTTTCAACTAAAAATCAGTCCTCCTAGCAGGCATAGATACCCTTTTTGGAAAGTTAAGCTGAAGAAACCCTAGTACTTGTCTATTCTTAGGTACTACCAAGTTTTAGAAGTGAACTTAATTTTGCCTCTTGTCACATGTTTCTGCTGAGGAGTCAGAAAACCTTTCTGGTTTCTTCACAGCAAATATCCTTCAGTTTTCCAGTCCTTTGAAATGTACACACCCCATTAGATGTAATAAACATTTTCACGTGATTTCTACATTAACAATCTTTATCCCTACCTGAGAACGATGGCTCTGCACTTAAACCGGGCTGCAAGTCAGGGTGCTCTGGAGGCCAAGGCACGAACACATGGCTTTCGCAACAGAATCGCATCTCAGCTGCCCCTGTCTCTGAGCAAGTGCTGACCAGTGGCTGTACGCTAAGAAAAGTGTTGCGTATTTTTCCAAAGAGCCTGAATTAAATTCCTATTTGGAATTGATGGAAGCCTAAACAAGCAAAAAAGATTTTAGTTGTGCTTTTGTGGAATTGCATGCACCAGTGCAGTTATACAAAGCCCTGAACTCAGAAGGGCCCTGGTGCTTGATTCAATACTCTGCTGTCACTGCCTTGAAATTCTTAATAACTTTATTTTTGAATTCATGTTTTATAAGCGAAGTCTGCTAGGACAACGTGTGTGAGCAGAAGAGATGCATGTATGCGATATGCATGTCTGCATGCCTTACCTCCCCTCTGCATATATTACAGCATTCGCGATGTGTCACTAGCACAGAATTGCAGGGGGCCCACAATGCAACGGAGTCCCCCTGAGACTCAAAGTACATACAAAGTGAGTGTGTTACATCTACAACTGAGCAAGAGGGAGCACCAAGAACCCGAGAGGCCACTCTTTCCTTTTGAACCACAGCTTGCTTCTAACACAGAAGACAAGGGTGTTCTAAGAAATCTATCACCTCCTTTCTCACTCAGGCAACAACTTGTGCTGAAAATTTTGACATAGAAAGAAAGGGAAAGGTAGGACATCCCATGGTCCCTTTTCCTTGCAGTCCTGCCTTACTCATCAGCAAGCCAAAGGTAGAGAGTGTTGGTCGAATGCACACAAATCAAGAAGTCAGACGCCACTGCCCTCATGCCCGGGCAAGAAAAGTGAGATCCTGTCTCAAAAAAAAAAAAAAAAAAAAGAAGTGAAATAAAAACAGCTGAAGTAGTTTTGTGCAGCATTTCCACTGTTCTGGTAAGAATGAAATATATATGCATGTGTGAGTGATAAAATACAAATTATACAATTTTTGTAATTCCAAAGCACAAGTTATATTTATACTTAATACAAGTGATAGTTGCTCTTACAGTTGTATTTATTGGCATTACACAACATAAAGATGAATGGTAAAATTTATACTAATAATTAAAATTCAAAATTTTTCTTTAGATTGACATTAAATAGCGAAGTAAAAAACACCATAAAAAGAGAGAGAGAGACTACGAAGGAAAGGAAAAGGTATTTTAGTACCTTTAATGGCATTGCCCCCATTTGTTAAACAAAGGGTATCACATTTTCATTTAGCACTGGGTCCTGCAAATGATGTAGCCAGCCCATCAGCGGGAAAAGCAGAAAATGATAATGAGAAAGTTAAACTTAAAGCAATGACAGAAAAACAATAAATGACTATTTCTGGAGGAAATTACAAAAGAAGTGTCCTAACTATTCATTCTGAAATAATAATATACCATAACTTTCTCAATTATCTGTGTCATTTAAACAAAGCACCTTAATTTGTTTCCCATTCCTTTGGCAGTGCAGGGGGAGGAGGGCTGGTTGTTTCAATAACCCTATGTCTGCAGTAACAAGGGATCTTACACTAGGGGGCAGCAGCTACCGTCCATCAACCTTCCAGGGCTCCAAAGCCGCAGTGGTAAGGTGAATTACTTGAAGAGACCCCGAGAAAATGAAGAGATACTCATTATCTAAGAAGTTTGTTTTATGTCTTAAATTAATTTACTTTGCTGCATTGTTTTTGAAAGGGGACGGGCCACTTACTCCAAAGACTTAAGTAAGTTGTTTCTTTGCCAACAGAGAAACAGCAGTGAACGTGTTTTATCTGTTCACACTCCATGGCTCATTTCTGAAGTGACAAAGTAACATAGTCTGAAAGATCTTGTTAAATATAGTTTCTCTGTGCAGTCTAGTAGTAATTAGTCATTTTTATCTACTATGAATTTGATCAAAAGAAGCAATTCATTTCACTGAGGCCACTAAATAGCTATCGAGTGATAACAATTTTGTAATTCATGAAGAGTTTAGATTTTATTTATTTGTTTGTTTAAAGGCTGGTCAAGTGAAGCTGTGGGAGTGGAGAAGGAAGAATGCAGATTTTAGATGGAAGCTGCCAAACCCAGGGATTAATAAACAATCACGGAATCAGTCACTCAACTCAGTCACTCAACTTGGCTTGAGTTATTGAAGAATCGAAATGTCCTAAATATGAACGAGAATCTAGAAGTCTAGACTTTACAAGTAATAATTTGTGAAAATGGGTATTTTTGCAAAGGTATGGAAATGTATTCAGTTTGTGCAAAGATAAATAGCATTGCCCTACAGATGTGTTGGCTCAAACATAGCTTGCAATATTGTATTCATCTTTTTCAACACAATTTTCCAAATAAAAATTTTATAAAAGGTAGGTTGAAAGTTCTATGAAAGAATATGCTAAAACACCACTGTTGTAAATGCCAGACTCTCTGGCAAGACTTAATAAAGAAGTTCCTCTTATCCCAACCTAACTCAAACCTTCAGGATGGTGATTCTCAGCTGAGGCAGTTCCATCCACTAGGGGGCATTTGAACATTTGCCGAAGTGTTTCTGGTGGTCTCCGTGATTAGAGGCACTACTTCCATTCAATTTGGTGGAGAAACAACTTAACAGCAAGAAAATAGAAAACCCATTAAAAATAGACAGAGGACCTGAATAGACATTTCTCAATTGCTCTAGTTGAAAAAATTGAAGAGCAGCATACATTTTAGATACATGCACTGGGGTTTGTTACCCAGCAACAGATTGAAGTTCCCGAAGAAATTTTCAATTATCTCATTAGCAAAGCAACTTCCTGATAGATAGCTATTGACTCTGTCCATGGTGAACACAAGACTCATGATCCTCTGACCCAGAAAAAAATGCAGATGAGAACTGATTAGGTGGCAAGATACCAAGAAAACTAGTCCTACAACCAGGTAAGTGAATGAGTGATGGCTAAAGGTTGGTGCCATTGTCTGGGGAGAGCAAGAAGATTGGGGCCACTGTATCTCACAGAGGGTATCAGCGTAGCCTGAGGAACGCAGCCCTGCAGCCCAAGAAAGAGCCTGGTGCCACTGGGGCATGACGACCCATGATGCCAAAGGGATGCTACACCTGTCTTTCTTCCTTCTAGTCTTTCCACAGTTTGCCATGACCACTGAACTCACCCAAAAAGACATGCAAGAGGTTTTAGACAATGTCATTTAATCCTTGTCTCTATCCTACAAGGATACTACTCTCATTAAAATCATCCTCTTTACAGACAAGAAAACACAAATTTAGAGAAGTAACTTGGTTAAGGTCACAAAGCTGATGAGTGAGGCTCAAACCAGGCTGTCCCATTTCAGATTCCACGTTCTGGACCTCTTTGCTAGATTGCCTCCTAGAGACCAATTAAAACAGATGTTTGTTTAGGGCATTAACACTCACAAAGCTCTGAACCCCACACACTCTAAGGTGGACTTTATTTCATCACCATCCCCATTATATAGATAAGAAAAAAAAACAAAAAGATGTATAAGAGATTTTCCCAAGTTTATGCGATTGGGTGGTGGAGCCAGGATTTGAACCCCAGGTCTTTTGAATCTATGTGGAATTTACAATAGGAATACTCAAACAGGATGCAGTGAGCTATGCTGAGCACAAAGCTTAATGGGGCAGAGTCCTGTCATCAGGACTTCAGCCTATTTTGCCTTTGCTTTGTCTGCCCTGACAATGCTTTTACACGAATACAATTATTTGATAATTTGCACCGTAATTACTACATTTGTACAGTCTCGATACATTACGTTTGTTTACAATCTAAACAACATGTAGGATTTGTATAATCTGGATATGTCCTCTCTGTTGAAGACGAGCATTAGAGAGAGCTCATTTAGATTTAAGCAATGTCCTTAAAGTAATGTGTCAAGAATACTCAGCTCTGCATGGAGATCCCCCCAGGTTTAATAAGCAAATACCATCTGTCCAAGATGCCAAGGCCCAGGAGATCAAAAGTTAAGAATCTTCTATCATCCCTGTTATGAGCTGAATGTTTGTGTCTCCCCAAAATTCATATGTTGAAGTACAACGTGATGGTATTTGGACATGAGGCCTTTGGAAGATAATTAGGTCATGAGGGTGAGGCACTCATGAGTGGAATTAGTGCCCTTATAAGAAGAAGCCCCAGAGAGCTGGCTCACCCTCCTTCTTCCATGGGAAGATACAACGAGAAGTCAGCAGTCTACAACCGGAAGGGATCCCTCACAAAGAGCCCAACCCTGCTGCCCCCCCAGTTTTGGACCTCCAACATCCAGAATTTTGAGAAATAAATGTTTGTTATTTAAGCCACTCAGTTTATGGTACTTTGTTACAGCATCCTGAGCTGACTGAGACACCCCTGGAGGACAAACATCTCTACATCTGGGGGAAGATGTCATTTTCAGACTTATTCCACTACCTTTACTAATAACCTGTTGCTTATTATGGATTTCAGAAGGTCTGATGATAGGAGGGCAGCAGAATCTCTAAAGGAAATTGTGCCGTGTAAGAAAGGCTATAACCTGTGTAGATGTCTGTCAAAGTTTGTTTCCCTGAGTTGGTCCTGAGACACTGTGTTGCCTGGTCTCATAACACTGGCAGGTTTCACAAGGAAGTTTTAAGAGCTCCGTTGATGTCTGCAATCATACAGACTACTGAATGTATCCATCTAGAAGACTGGTCTTTTTTTTTTCAGTTATAAAACATGATAAAATATCTCATCAGTTTCTCCCTTTAAGCTCACTTTTAAAACTTATTTAAGTTTCTGTAGTTAATTTACTATCAATTTTTAATAAATGTAGAATACATTATTCTCATGAGATAAAACTTCCTCCAAAATATTTTTAACCCATGAAGTAAAGGTGATGCAATGCTGCTCTCAAGTGCATCATAAATGGTGAGCACCACCAAATTTTACCTATTTCCTATTTAGAGACATAAAAATTGGCGAAGGGCCATTCACTTTATGAGTGGATGGTTGAGTGAATGAATTTTTAAATACTTACTGAATGCCAGGCACGGTGCTAGGTACTGGGAATACTCAAAGTAATAATTAACCAGGGCCCAATAGCCCACCCTCAACGTCAACTTCAAGAACAGGAACAATAAATAAAAGCACATCAGAAGTATTGCAAGTAAGAACTTTTGGGGACATTTCAAAAATAGAAATTAAGAAGCGTTCTTTTTGTCCTATTCTAGTTTGATTACTTTGTTCTCTGTGCAAGCTGGAGAGCACATACTCTCCCCATGAGGGAAAAGGCAGGGGACTCATTCACTCCAAACCAACCACATGTGCCTTGGGCAGAAACTGTCAATGTTATGACAAATCACACCCACTTTATCGTAGACCCAGACAGAATTGTAGGAAAACATTTCCTGAAATGTGGCCTCTGATGCGTGGTAACAGTGCTTTGGAGCTTGACAGATGTAGAGATGGCCAGCCACCTTTACGTCTGACAAAATATATATTCACCAACAGCCAGAAAGATAAAATGACTAAAACCATGCATGCGGGGAGTTAAGTATTAAAAATTCCAGATTCTTCCAGGCTGATGCTGAATCTGACTAGAAAACCCAGCACATCAGGGTTCCTGCCGTAACCAATTTTCCAGGAAAGGAATCCTAATCGCCGAAAGGCAGTTCTCCAAAAAGCAGATACCCGAAAGATTACTGGTTATGAAGGATATAGCCATGCTGACCTTCAAAGGGGCCAGAGCCACGGCAAGCCACCTCGTCAGGTCTGATAAGCAGCTCCTGGAAGCTGGGCAGCCTGGGGATGGCCAGGCAGGCCGAGCATATGACAGTGGGCCTTCCTGTTAAAGCAGCCAAACAATGAGGCTGCTCCCAAACACCATTCAGGTGACTGGAATCAGGCACTGGGGGACAGTGGGCTGAGCATCTAATTTCTCAATTGGAAAAAGGTCAAGGTGGCTATCTTCCTCCAAGCTTGGGTAGGAAGTTCAGTCAGTCTGATTTCACAAGAGGAAAGGCAAACCTTCCTGTTCTGGCTTCGCAACCTACAAATCTATGCCTTGCTCACTCCATATCAGGCGTACTGGCTCTCTACTGTTCTTCAGACATGCCTCGCATGCTCCTAGCACAAGACCTCTGCACTTCCATCCTCTATGCCTGGAATGCTCTTCCCCAATCTCCTCCGGGCTCCCTCTCTCACCTCCTTCAAGTCTTGGCTGAAATTTTACTATCTCAGTGAGGCCTGCTGTGTTACTTTTCTATTGCAGCCATTGCAAATAATCACAAACTTAATGGCTTAGTATATATAGGAGGAATTCCCATATCCACTTCAAGTGGCATAAAATAATACAGACTGATTACCTCATAATTCTGCAGGCCAGAGAATCAGCGTCGCTCACATCAAACTAGAACCGAGGTGACAGCAGTCCGCATTACTTTCCAAAGGCTCTAAGGGAGGCTTTTTTGTAGGACTGAGGTCCCTGCTTCCTTGCTGTCAGCTGAAAGCTGCTCCCAGCTTCTAGAGGCTTCCGACCTTCCTCAGCACTGGCCCCATTCCTCCATCTTCAAAGCCAGGCAGGCTGAATCCCTCTCACATTTCAAGGCTTTCCTCTCCTCCTTCCTTCTTCAACTGTTATGAACCAGCATTCATTTAGTAACACTGGCATTTGTATCAAAACAGGACTACATATAAAAAGAAAAACCACTGTATTAAAAAATATCATAAATTTCTCTGGACTATAAAATTAGAATAAAATTGATAAAACATATATCATCCTCCTATCTCTGGAGATAGATGCTACTTATCTAGGTAGAAATGAAATGGCTAATATTTACCCAATTTGAAAGAGCATTTAAGGAAAGGACACCCATTTGTTATTAATCTGGGTTATAAATTTTGAGGGAGAAAACCACAGAGGTGAAGTGCCCTTCTCATCACATAACACCCATGGGTACATGACAGCCACATGATGTATCACTGGTGACGTTAACTATATCACTCAGTTAAGGTGGTGTCTGCCAGCTTTTTCTATGCTACCCTTTGGAAGTGAGTCACTAAGCTCAGTCCACACTCAAGGGGATGCTTGTTTATTGTTTATTTTGAAAAAAATTCAAACCTATAGAAAAGCTGCAAAAATCCTCCCATGAATTCCCATATACACTTCATCTAGATTCACCACTGATAGCATTTTCCATATATGCTTTATCAATATCTCTCTTGCTCCCTTTAGAAATATACACATCCATATTGTCGCTATTCATATTATTTTTTGGACTGAGCCATTCGAGAGTGAGTTGCAGACATCATATCCCTTTATCCTAAATACTTCATCATGTATATCCTAAGAATAAGCAGTTGTTTCATAACCATAGGACAGTGACCAATTTCAGGAAATTTAACATTAATATAATCCAAATACAGCCCACCACTTGCACTTTTGTCTATGGTGGAGTATCTGGTACTAGCCCACTTGCCTTAACTGTAAAAATGGACAAGATATCAAAGACAAGTGTTTTCAGACGCTGAAGAACAAGCAACACAAAGTGACGCAAGACTGCACTCAATCCCCAAAGGCAGAGAAATATAAGAGGTAAACCTCATGATAATCTTGGCTCTCTGCCTGGGGAAATTTTCCTGACTGCAGTGCAGCGACCGGAATCCAAGCAGAGCACGGCAGTCCCTCTGAGCAGAGGAGGAAGAGATCAGAGGTTGGGGACTGCAAGGCAGGGGCCCAGAGAGATGGGAGCTGTGCAGATTATATCAATGAAATCCCGCGTCCATCCATACCGATCCCTCTAATTCTAATCCAATAGCACTAGGCTTTCCCTGGTCCCTGTTTCTGGCTGTCTTTTAGAAACCCAGTTTGAGAGCAGATTGCCAAGGTAAGTCACAATCTCCTTGTCAAGTCTCCCAGTTGAGGGCAAGCCTGCCAGTGGCGAGGTGGGTAAAAGAAGGAACATGGAGCAAGAATCAGTAGTTTGAAACCCACAGAACCGATGATGTAAAACCCAGAAAACAACAGACCTGGCGAGGGAACGCGCCAAGCATAAACAGAAATCTAGGAGGTAGACAACAACGTATTTGCCTCCCAAAGCCCCAATCGTGATATTTTTTTAACCAAAATTCCCAATTATTTAGTGGTAGTTTGTTTTTAAATGGATTCATTTGTTACCTCTTACCACAGTTTCTTCATCTCTGAGTTCTTTATTTTGATTCATTCCTTTGTTGTCTGGTGTCCATCTTTCAGTAAGTTTTTCAAGAAAGGTTCGTGGATTTGGTTTCCCTCAGTTCCACAATTCTCAACCTTGGCTGCATATTATGATGAAGCTGGGAGCTTTGAAAAACTATTGCCTTGGTTGTCATCCCAGACCAATTCAATCAGGTTCTCTGAGGGTCAAATCCACCAGTATGTGATTCTGCAAGTGAGTCTAACATGCAAATTAATATCTCCAATCTCAAAGAAATTACATGAACAGGTTCTCTTAGGGAAAAAATAAAAAAGACCAAAGAAAGCTGTGAGCAAAATTTAAAGAAGCAGGTCGGGTTGAGAACCACTGCTTTAGTTCTTTCAGATTTGAGAATGTTCATTTGTTGCCTCTGTACTAGAAAAAGTCCTTGGATGGGTTTTTAAAAATTGCATTACAATTTTCTTTCCCTCAGGACTATATAGACTGGTGCTTTTCGAATCTTAATGTGCATAGGAATCATCTGTACATCTGGTCAAAATGAAGATTCTGATTCAACGCATCTGGAGTGGCAACTGAGAGTCTGCATTTGTGACAAGCTCCCACGCAATACCCATGCTGCTGGTTCATGGACCACACTTGTGCGTAGCAACAGCATCAGTCTTGCTCCTCTGTCTTCTGTAGTGAAAACTGCTGTGGAGGAATCTGGGGCTCCCTGAACATGGCTGGTGTTTCCCTTGTGGGGGGCTTGCTTCTTATTCCCGAATGTTCATGTGATTCTCTTCTTATCTTTGAAATTCACATACAGTTAGGTTACATGTGGCAACAAGGTATAGAATAAAGATTCGCACATTGATATTACATTTGCTTCTGAACTCTTATTTTATTTATTTTTTTGGTTCTAGGGCCTGTGAGGCTCAACTCCACCAGAGCTCCAGCTCTTCCTGAGGATGTCCCATAGGACTGACAGGATGGCCTACCCAGTGGCTGAGATGCTGGTTTCCTTATTTGTACATGTTACAATAAAATGCCCATCACTTGAGGTTATTGGAATGAGTTTGTTCCTTGCAACCAAAAGGAGTTAGTTAAAACAATTACAGACTATGGATTTCAAACCATACAATATGAAAATAAAGATGTATAGAATGCTGTGTCAAAAACCAACATTAAGGCAAGAAAAAAGGTAGTTATAGTTGGGGCTGGCAGAAAGAAGGGCAGGGACAGAGAAGCTTTCCTGATTTGAACGAGATTGACTGACAGATTCACAAATAAGAGAGAAAATAGAAAAGAAAAGTAATGGTGCCAAAAAGGAAGAGAGAATAAAAGATCAAAATGTGATGCTAAATGACGCTGGACAACTTTAAACCAGGTTAGAGCTGTACATTAAGAAATAAGAACTTAAAAATCTTAAAGGAATAGTAAAGCAATGTTTTAAACCGGGAGAATTACTTTTTAAAAAAACTCATCAACAGAAGTACAATATGGGCTATAAGATAAGCTGAATAAAGACTAGAAAATTAGATCATTATTAGAAGACAAATGTAAAAAGAAAACTGGAAGTTTAAAATAACTAAGGTTAAAATTAAAATGAAGTAGAGTCAGCTATGAAATAATTTAAAACAGATATTCTAAATAAGTCAAGTCAACAGGATAATAAGGTAAGAAATAAAATAGGATATGAGATACTTGTTTAAAACATGAAAGCGGGATTAAAGATAAATATAAACTGATTTACGTGGATTTTAAAATAGCATCAAAACACTTTTTTAAAGTTTAAAAGTTAGAGGAAAAAAAGAAGAGAAAAAAATGCCTTGAAATAATACAAGGAGCAACAGGGCTTAGTGCGTATCCGTGTTTTCCCAAAAGACAATCTCCTAATGGTGTCTTTATGGTAGAAACAAACCTGAGGGGACAGAGAGCAATGTGACATGGCCACGGAGGTTCCCCCTTGCTCCCTGCAGCAAGTACCAGAAGGCCAGCCTCCCCAGCAGTAACCAGAGATGACAGATAGGAGGTATTCATACAGCAAACTCACAGCTGGATGCCACCAACCTGACCCAGGAGAAGCTCCCCGGCCTGCCAGCTACATTCCCTCCTGGATTATCTCCTCCAAATTTAGCCCACACAGAGTCAGGGGAAACCACTCTGTCTAGATCAATAGCCTATGAAGCCTCAGGTTTCAACAGTTGTCTCATGTCTCTAGAAAATTTTTTAGGCACTGGCATGCCCCCAGATATTAAAAAAAGGCATTTACTCAATAAATGTTTACTGATCCTCTTCCCTGTTCCAGGCAGTGTACTAGACTCCAGGAATGCAATGATGAATGAACATCGGATCTCCCTTAACAGAGATCCAGACTGACCGCATGAACAGGGCATCGAAGCTTTAACAGATAGTTTTAATACATTAGCGATGGCACAAATAGCAGCGTAGGCTTGGAGCAGGAGGAGGGCCACCTTTCCCTCTGTAGCTGTGGGCAGGGAAGGGAGGGTGTGGGAGGAGGGAGTAGGAAGGGCTGAGAGTTAGGGAGATTATGCCCCATGGGGTGGAGTAGAGGTGTTTCTGAGAGTGAGGAGTCTGGGGATAAGCAGAAGTCTTGGGGTAAGTGGGGGAGAGAGGTCTGGGAGGGTCATAAAGGAAATTTGAGAAGGAGCTAAAAACAAGTAAACAGTCTGACAGGCAGCTGCAAGGGCCAAGCACAGGCTGGTGCCAGTCTTCGGGACAGCAGCGTTAGGACATCCAGAGCCATACCCAGTTAATTACAATACAATTCGAAGAGTTTCAACGTGACAGGATAATTTATTGAGACATTAACCTGTGTCTGTTCTCATTGCATTTTCCCCTCCACCTATTTTCGAGAATGGCTCTGGGGCTACTTGCATCAGGGGAGTTTTTATGGAAACCTCCTGCCAGCACTCCTGCCTTTTTTTTTTCCTCCTTTAAAGCAGTGGTCTCAAAGTGGCCTTCTCCAGGATGAATAATACTTTTATAGATATATTTCATTTACAATGAATAGTGTTTTGAAGTTTTTAAAAATAGTTGCCAACCTTTTGAAAGTAAAGTTCACATAAAATCTAGATTTCAGCTTTTCCTGGAAAACTTAGATGATCTCCCAATACTGGGCCTACATTTTCACCAGGCTACTCTTGGTTGGAGTCCCTTTTAAAGGGGGCACAACCTCCAGCTCACCTGGGTCCCTACCATTCTCTGTGCCCACATCACTCATTTAGGCTAGCTGCCTGGTCCCTGTAACCCTCTCTAAAGCTGGAGAAGGAGGGAGAGGGTTAGGTGCAAGGATTAGAGGCAGAAGCAATAAGGCAGTGGGGTCACAGATGTGCAGAGCCCCAGAGGGGACTGAGGACACGGTGGCCCTAGGGCCTGGAGCTCCCTCATCAGCAAAGACTCCTACCCAGAAAGTGGCAGAGATGCCAAGGACGCCAAGCAGCAGGCTTGGACACTGACAATTAGATTCTGAGAATGAAGGGGTCCTACCCCTGCTCTCCTGAAATCCCAGGTCCTTGTGAAGATTCTAAAAGAGGTTGGGTGAGGGTGGGGCAGGAAGGACTACAGTGACCAAGATTACTTTCCACCAGCACTTGGGGAGGTGGTTTGAAGTCAGTCTTGATGAGAGAGAATAAGAATATGTATCACTTCTTGCACATGCACGTTCGTGGAATAAGATGTTAAATACCAAAATGGGGATTTAAAGAAAGGGCTAAGAGCAAAGGAGTGGGCGAGGTTGAGTTTTGACTAAGATAGTTATGGAAGTTTTCACAGAGGAGGTGCAGTTTGAACTGAGTTTTGAAGGATGAGTAGGAGGTATCCAAATGGAGGTTAATCTACCTAAAGACAAACATTCGAGAGTGCAAAGCATATTTAGGAACTCACGGTAATTCGGTGCACCTAGGAATTAGTCACCCATCATCTGGTTGGGGGAAATAGGAGAAGGGTGGGAATAGAAGAGGGTGAAATCGAAAGGGAAGGTAAAAGCCTTCATGCGTTCTTCATGACTGCATGAAGGAGTCCCTGGCTGTTGTTTAGTATACTCTCTGTGTTTAGAAAGTTAATGGTGCTGGCTGTTTGGTCAATGCTTGGGGAAAGGAAGATTGGACAAAGGCCACTAAGTAGGTTCTTGCAACAGTCCAGGTGAGAGACGATAAAGGTTTGAACTAGGACAATCATTGTGCGAATGGAAAGAATTTGGATTTCAACATTTATTGAGTGCTTGTTGTGTGCCAGGCATTGTAATAGATGCTGAGAATACACTAATAAATAGATACTGAGCCTTGCATTGAAGTTCACTGACTAAGGGACAAATGTTACCACACCTGGCAGAGCCAGCCAAGAGCTGAAGCAGCTGGGATTATCAAGCCTTAGTCACATGTGTTGTGCATTCTGTCACAGGTTGCATTCAAAGAGTCCCACTCAGTCCTACACAGGGGTTGGGGCCTTCTGAGAGGTCAGATACAACTGACTTTGTAAGTTTTGAAGCTTCCTTCTTCTTCTACAGGGCTATTGCAGCTACTCTTGCTGACGAAGGGGACAGAGAAATGATCAGAATCTTCCTTAATTTTAAATTTCACAGAAGGAACATCATTAAATGAACTTTTTTAAACATAATAAGTTGTAATCATTTAGGCTATGGTGAAACTGAATAAACTCTATTGTTAAGGGAACTACTCTCTTAATGCTTTAATATTGAAACCAAAATGTTATGAAACAATAAAATCCGGCTTCCAAATCATGCTGAATCTTTCCTCATTTGCAGGTATGGGATGTAAACTGCTTTTGCCTCCTTACCACTTGTCGACTTCTCCATGTAGTTTATTCTTTGAATCACAGTGCCTGAACACGGGAGGTGCTCAGTGAAAGTGGAGAAAATGGATTCTTAACACGGAATGTGATGCTTTGAGAAGTTGTGTGCTGTTGTCTGTGAAGGCGATCAAACTGAAGTGATTGCCAGAGACGTACATTCATTGTTCCAGAAAATATTTATTGAGGATCAATATATATTTATAAAAGGCAAATATTTATTTACTTATTTATTGCCAGGTACCAGTCTTGCATTGAACAAAGAGCAATGAACAAAACAAAGTCCCAGCTTATCTTAGTGAGGGAGACAAGCAATAAAAAAAATTATTTATGTGTGTGTGTACACATATACAGCACAGTGTTATCCACACACCACATCAGGGGTGGTATCTGCTACCCCCCCAAAAAAAAACACAATAAAGAATGATGTTGGTGATGGGAGGTATTTTATATACAGCCTACAATACAGGCTGCTCAGGGAAAGCCTCTCTGGAGCAGCAGCATTTGAATAGAGACCTAAAAGGTGGGGTGGGGAGTGGCAGGGAGTGCTATTCAAACTCAACCTACAGGACAATATGCATACACATCTTTGACAGGCAAACAACAAAGGAAGCCTTGTGCTTTGTTGATGTCTGTTAGCTTACAGCAAGTAGTCTGACTCCAAGGTGGCACTCACTGTGCCCTTTAGACTGGAGAATTTACAGCCATTCTGTGATGTCTTAGCAAATACTGGCACCTGACCTGTCCAAATATTACTGTCAACGCCTGAGATCGCTTACCATCACATGACCAAAACCATATTTGCAAGGGGTAGGGATGCGTCCCTACTTTTGCAACACCTCTGGGTATACCTGATTAGCTAAAGGGCATTACGAACTCCGAATTCCTCCAAACTATTCATTTTAGACCACTTATAAATATGCATGTTTTGGGAAGCGTTACAAAATCAACGTGGTCACTTCAAAGAGCGAAACTGAGACTGGATCATTTTTCCTAACAAAAAGGGTTTGTAAATAACTTTTTAAAATGTAGCTTTAGAAAAATGCATCCCTCAGCCTCTGGCTACGTCAGTTCCCTTCATTCCACTGCACCACGCAAAATCCATTAGGTGCCATAAAATCGCTTCTTTTACTTCACACCTTGAACGGAAAGTCCCAATATATTTTATCACAATTAAACAAATCCCCTAGTGCTTAAGTAGTGGAAATTCAATTTGCAAAACTCCACGTGAGACCAATGAAAAGACGCAACGCCTCCATCAGCCGGTACTGCGACAGCTCCTACGCCCAGGGCTCTGCTCCAGCACTGCCTCCCCACCCCCACCCACCGCCCGGGGCTTCCACCGCAAGTCCCGGCCAGGGCACAGGGCCCGCCGGGGTCCCGCCCGGCCGCGGCTAGCCCAGGCTTGAAGTTCCCGCCCCAAGGCCCTTCCGAGGCGACTGTCGACCTTCCCGTCACCCGCGCCCAAAAGGGCCGCTCGGAAACTGCTGTGTCAGAACGGTTCGAGGAGTCCCGAGACAGGAGCCAACTTTAATTCGGGAGAGATGACTACCCAGGGCAGGCCCGCCGAGACGCAGCTGGGAAGGGTGTGGCGCAGCTGTCGGGAGGGCGGGTCCTGCGGCCCGACCGCCCCGCCCCGCCTCCCGCTCCCGGGAGCCGGCGTCTGGAGAGCAGCGGGCGCGCACGGGCAGTGCGCACGCGCGGAGGGCCACGAGCAGGCGCCGCCCCGCCCCCTCTCACGTGCCGCTCAGCGTGCGCCCCGACATGTGCGGGCGCACGTGACAGCGCCGCGTCCGGCTCCGGCTCCCTCACCCCGCGCGGCTGTACTTTGAACCCGGGCGTGGGAGACGGGAGCGGGGAAGGGAGGAAGGGAAGCGGGGCGGGGAAGGGCGGAGGGTGGGGGGAGGCCGGGCTCCCGGGGATGATATCATCGGCAGCTTTATCGCTAGGCAACCTAAGAATGCTTCTCTCTTTCCAATCCTAGAGCTCCTTGCAGATCCCAAGGCTGATGACATTATTCTCCCCTCCTTTCGTTCCCCCACCATGCAGCGCTCCGACGGGGACTTAAGGAGCTAGGGTTGGTTAAAATGAGTACGTTACAAACACAGCTCAGAAATCGATCCATTATCGCACCCACTGTGTCTTGCAGAGACCTGCCGGGTGCGGGCATATATATATCGTTGGGTTTCTTTTTCTGTTTGGTCATATGCGGTTTATACAGTCACGCTATAGCTAGGCAGCTAAGCCTTGTTCAAGAGAATATGTAAGTTCTGCTTAAGGTATCATAGAAAGAATTCGGTGTCTTTATAATGTCATATTGTAGGGGTTTTTCTGGTTGCTTTAAGTAACTGAGGACTCCAGTAGTTGGGTCCAGGCTGAAGGCCTCTGTTAAAGCTAATTTTTGAATCACAGCGAGGAAGCTGCAAAGCCGCGCATGGAAGCAAAATTTATTACAGACCTATCTGGTAAATACTCAATACCTGTGTTGTGCGGCACATAATACTCTTTGGAGCCATATGGAAAAGGCTCCAAAATTGAAACCTTAGCTAAAGTTCACAGCGCCCTAAAAATACCCTGTATAAAAACTGTAGCACATGGCCCTCATTCCTGCTTCCTCAGTTCTAGAAGTTGCCTCTGGCGGTTTCATAGGTTGTTTTCGTCCTAGATCCCTTCTTTCCTGGAGAACCTCTAGAGCACACGGGAACACACAGGTACAGATGGGTGGAAGCACGGATAGAAAACTCAGGAGATAATGTGAAGACTTCCAGAGCAGAAAAGGCACATTTCTGAATGTCTCCAAAGTCAGTAGACTGCAGAATAGTGTGGTTCTTTGTAGCAGACTTCGAAAATTCTTTCTTAAGAATTTCATCTCTCTCATAGTTACTGCATGCTCTGTGCCATAATTTCTTCAGTCTGTTACCGTGGTCACTTTGGTTCTCCACCGACAACTAACTATACTCTGCCTCTTAGGATCTCACATGGACTAGCTGTACCCATTCCATGAGAAAACCTCAGCCCGTCCCCTTCTCATTACTAAAACTATGTTGTAATAGGATGAAGAGAGGTAGACTAAGAACCAAAAAAATCTCATTCCATTCCTGGTTCTGTTACTGTGCTATGTGACCTTGGACTAGTTCCTTGCCTCAGCTTCCTCCCAGAGGTTTTTGAAAATCAGGCCTTAGGATGCCATGTTTCCTCTAGGGCTCCTCTCTCTCTCTCTCTCTCCTCTCTCTCTCTCTTTCTCTCTCTCTCTCTCTCTCTTTCTTTCTCTCTCTCTCTTTCCTCTCCCTTACTTGAGGGTTTGGAAAAAGTAACCATTAGTTTCATTAGTAAAACAGATAAAGGAAGGAGGTTTGACAGAGCTGCTCATGAGGTAGTGCTATTTTTTTCCCCTGCTGCATAAGATACTATCACGTTGTGAATGGTACCACCTTTTGCAGCAGGAAATATCATGACTCTCCAGTGCCAGCCCATGGTTCAAATCCTCAGAAGATGCTGGTGAGACCATAGCAGTCAAGTTCTAGAGAGACTGCGAAGTTAGGAAATCCTTGCTCAGACCTCAAGTCAAATATAAGCAATTAAACTGTCCTGCAGCTTAGCGTAGGACCAGGCTCTGCCAGAGCCTTCTCCTTGGATATGTCCACATGCATTCACTCTCCTGTTCGTTGTAAAACCTAGCTACTTCTCAAGGCCTTCTTACCTAGATGAAGTTAGCAACCCCCAGCATTTTATCCATCCCTGCATAGCATTTACTATGATGCAGGCAATTGATTTTAGTGTGGGTCTGTCACCTCCATTAGACTTTGAGATCTTCAGAGATTAATCTTTGATTCTCTAGCACTTCCCACAGCACTTCACAGACAGCAGGAGCAGAACAAATGTCTAAATCCCCATACCCACTATGTATTGCATCTGTAGGCCTGAAAAGGAGTGTGCTACAATCAATGAGAAGTCTGAAACTTCTCATTGTATGTTCTCCCATGGGTGTGTCTAAATTCAGAGGCAGCATCCGGGCTGCACACCCGCCCTACCAGTTCCTCAGAATGCTTTTGCTGGACCTGCCACCCAAGACGTCCAAAACCCAGAAGCAGAGGAGGTTACACACCAGAAACAGGGGCCAGGGTCATCCTTAGATCAAAATGCTGAATCAGTTTTTACAAGTGGCTCTTGGTCCCCTATTCTTAGCAACCTAAGAGAAATGTCCATCCAATCAAATAATTTATTTCTGACATGGGGATTTGTTTATTTTGTGGTCAGCTGTGGAATGAAACCATTAACAAGTTGCTTTTATTTTAATGAAATGAAACGGTGGAGAAATATATAAAGTATTTGAAGGCTTTTGCATAAGTAATCTGATAAGGAACATCCCTGAGAATCTGGAAGTTAAAGGAAGCAAAGGAAAAAAGCTTGGAGGGAAAAACAAGTCAGAATCTACAAATTCACACAATTTACTTATAAAAGAGCCGCTCAGGTCCTCTGTCAGAGCCTATTTACTCTAATTTTAGACACATTGCAAATGGGTGTGGTTTTGTTTAAATGGTTTCCCAGCCCACAGTAAGTCAGAGGTAGCAAATTAGGTAAGAGTTGGAGGAAGCACTAAAGACACAGCAAGAAGTGACAGCTGCCAGCCTGGCTGTGAGTAAAGAGACTGAAAACCCTATAAAAAGCAGATAGAAGAACTCAAAAAGAATCTGGTGCAGGTGCAAATACTCCCAGATGACATGCATAGTGCAAAAGTGATGTTTATCATGATGACCCTGAATTATAGAGAAAGGTTAAATATGTACAGGATTTTGTTTCTAATATAGGTAGAAGACATTTTAGGGGATATGCGTAATACATTTTAGTATGCTTTCCACTAAAATTGTTAAAAAAGCGTTGGCACTTGAACATAGAAGCTTTGGTTTTCTGAATCATTGTTTCACGGGCACATATTCCCTGATGCCAGACAAACTAGGCATCAATGAATTTAGAATTTTAAAATATCACTTTTTAAAAAGGTATAACTGTTGTGTATTTGTTTGGAATTTCAAATATAGAATAGCTCAAAAGTATAGGAAACCGAATTTTAAGACAGTGATCAACTCCTAGAATAGCATATTTTTAAAGTACATGCTGCACATGTTTTTTAGTATAAATCCCATGTTAATCACAGAAAATATATAATTTTCCATGTCAATTTCCTACTTAAATTCTTCTATGAAAAACTGGAACTTATATTGGACTTTAGCATGCTCTGGAAATCCACTGTGAACTAATCTAAAATAACACAATGAGAGTATAGGTAGGCCTAAATATACCGACCTGAGGGTCCAATAGGTTAAGACATTTTGTTTAATTAAAGATACCAGGTTGCTATCTGAAGTAAAATACCATTATAACAATAGTACAGCCAGCTTTTGGCATTATAATGGTCTTAAGTCATTCATTAGAGCTCTGTTCTAGTGAAGTAAAAGGCCTTAGTCTATTTGCCCAGCCATGTCTTCCCAGGGTCCCCACTGGCCATCACCTCACATGGAGAGATTAAGAATTGACCTGTGACATAGATAGAAACAGGCTGAGGCTCCTTTTACATAATATATGAACAACTCTCAGATAACAGGCAATAACCAAAATCACAGCCTGTATGGCCAGTAACAGAACTAAATGAAAAGTAGTTTCACAATAATAGGAACTAAAAAACTCCAGTCAAATTTTATATAGCTATTATAGTTTCTAGTGCCTTGAAAATGATCTTCAGTTTAGCTCTTTAGGGGGAAAAGGCCATTTATCAATTCAATATAAAGTTTGCTGAGAAATATATGTATGTAAAATTAATCAGTATAATACTATACTCACAAAAGCATTACTGACTGAAAATTTGTGTTTAAGTTGGAAAATCACATATACTCAAAGCATTTTAGGTGAAATTTCACCACTGCAGGTATAGAAGCCTCCTTAGTGAATAATAATGACTCCAATCTTTTAATTCATTAAAATAAATCAATGAGCAAGATAACATTTTGCAGATGCAATTTGCATTTCTATTCTAACTTTATGTTATTATCATGTTACTATATAGACATTTGGACTAAATAACTGACCTATAAAATCTGGCCCAATGCTAAATAAAGTTTTTAATTTTATATTATAACAAAATTATACAAATGTGAAAACATTTTATTATCCTCTGAATTATTTTAATCTGTTTTTGGTCATGAAACTAATAATGGTATTAAAATGTAGCTTGAAATATTCAAAATGCTGTTTTCCCCATTAGTCTGATTTAGATGGATAGACTATTTTTCTAAAGTTCATTAAATTAACAATGATCAAAAATCCTACACAGTTTTCTAATGTTTATTTATTTCCTTTGTTCCTATGGGTTTGTTTATGAAGCTTGAATGCTGCCTAATCAAATTCAGCTTACGTATCAGCTTACGTGGTCCAAGATGCTGCAGTGGCAAGTAGTTCACTGACTGAGGGATACATTAGGCCTGGCCACTAGAGTTAGTGCTGGCTCTAGGTAGCTGTGTGACCTTGGAAAGATACTTACTATCTCTGGGCTTCGTTTTCCTCCTATTACAGAATGCAGGGGACTGGATGAGCTAAAGGTTCTTTCTGGCTCCACATTCTATGACTTGCAGTTCGGTTGTCATGAAGTCAGCAGAGGGAGCACTTTTTCTACATCTTATATATTTTGAATATCATTTAAACACCTTCCAAAAATGAAGGGCTTTGTGAAGAACACTACTGACACTAAAACTTGACAATCCGTCACTCAGTTTGTATGAAATCACAGATCTGATTATAAATTCGACAAAAATCTATAGCAATTATTTCTGATCCTTGAATTCCATGATAAAGTCCCCCAACGGAGTTATTTTATAAAAATTAAGTAGCCAAAATTAAGAAATTAAGAATCCCAAAGGTGGTAGTATATTTATACAGGACCTAGTGAAGGAGAAACACCAGATCATACAAGAGAGGCTATCTGATGTCACAGACGAAAAATGAAGAACTCATCAATCATAAAAAACACTAGCAAACTGAGTCAAACATAAACAAACCACGCAAGTGATTGGTAGGCTTTTCTGTTCCACTTTTCATTAAGATACATTGGGAACAAGCAGGGAGACACAGCCAGAGCCTGGAGGCTTGCAAGAGATTGGAAACATGTGATATCAAGCCAATGACAAAAAAAAGCTGTGTATCTGAGAGCCTTAGTGACTTTCACCCCTATAGTCATCAGTATCTTAAAACCAACTGAGCATTCATTATGTTTTTTTAATTACTAGACAATCTCATATCAAATATTAAAGTTTTTATTCCTTAGTAAGAATTTTTAAATCACAAAATAGTGTGGCAATATTTAGGTAATAGAATTTATGGAGGGCTGAAAATACTAGAATATAAAGATAATTTCTAGTTTGTCTTCACATACTAAACTTTTCTTAAACCAGCTGGTTTCTTGCAGACAGTATTTATTTATTTTTAATAATTTAAGACAGCATAAGCTCGTACCAAGCATAAGCATTGTAACAAAAGTGCAACTTTTCAGCAAATCCTCCCCAAAAGGTATTTTAACTCAAAATATCATTAGCACATATTTTCTCCCTACAAAAATAGCATGTCAGACATCATTAATTGGATGTATTAACAACTATGTACATAAGAGCCACCTTGTAGGCTAAGAGTTTAACGTTGTTTAAACACAGCGTTTGAGGCAAACAGTAGCAACAGCAGCAGCAAATGCACCAAACTGACTAAAAGACCCAGATATTTTCCTCACTCATAGTCAGACTGTTGTGTCTCACCCCTTACATAACATTCAAGTGAGATTTCTCACAGTGCTACCTTGGCAACAAACTAAAAATATCTAGACAAGGTCTTGGTTTAAGCCTTATTAAAAAAGCTTTCTTTGTGATTATCTGGTATCTGGTTTGGTCTCCAGAAAATACATAGACTTGGAGATATGAAGGCCTCACAGGGCTTCATCCACACCTACGCAGCATTTCCAATCAAAACTGACCAGTTTACAGCTTTCATCCACTTTTGTCATTTTACAGGATAAATCAGTTTGGACTTGTTTTAAGTTCAGTGCACTTTTTTTTAACAGTAAGATTACACAAATTTAGGAACGTGATGGATTAACCAGGGGGGAATAAGATCCACTTGCGATATATATGTATATATATACACATATATGGACTAAGAAGAAATTAAGATGAAGTCAATTGATTCATGGTCAATTTCTCAATAAAGTGCCAGCAAATGTACTAACAATGACCTGGCCTTCCTCATCCATCTCCTTCCCTGACTTAGTTCTGACGATGGCCCAACTCCATGTCTCTTTTGACAAGTGCAAGTTACTAAGAGATACCATTTAAACCGCTTCAGAATAGATTGCAATGTGAGCAACTGCATCCTCACTTTTTCTCTGAAAAATATACGCCTTTCAAAAAGCTGAACCTTATAAAATACTGAAGAGTAAATTTAATTCTAAAAGATCCTCAATCTGTCTGTGGTAAGCCTCCTAAAACAGGCAGGGCAGCTTTGAGAAGCAGCTCTACGTAACAACTACCTGCTGTCCCATGTCGACTGCAGGCAAAGATGTCCAAGGTGTTTCCCCCTTTCTCCCTACCCTGGTTCCATTAGCTCACCCACAGAGCAGACCTTTCTTACCTTCTCTAGAATTATGTCCCACATTTTAAAAGGTAACATGGCCTAAAAGCAGGCAGAAGTTATTCTGAGGATTCTTTAAAGAATAAAGAACCAATATCTATCGCAGAGGATCTTTTACAGCTGGTAGGGGAAAGAAAGGGACGTTAGTGTGTGCAGGGTGGGGCGGTGAGGGATGAGCAAAACAGGAACTCCAAATGTACACAAAACACCTGTTTTTTTTTTTTATGCCTGTCGTGCATCTATTACACTTCCTCCCTTAAAAACGTTAAGGGTGTTTTCATTCGTTATTCAGCTGGAACCTCCATCCTTTCTAAGAAAGGGGCGCCAGGACTCAGGGGGCTTCCTTTCCTGGCTGCGAGGGATCTTCCTGAGCAGAGCTCTCCGGGTTCCCCGGCTCGCGGGGGCCGGCGAAGGGCAGGTGGGTGCGGCCGTGCGGGTGCGGGGGGTGCAGCGCCCCAGGGGGCGCCACCTCGTGCGGCAGGAGGGTCGCGGCGGCGGCTCCCGCTTTCTCGGGAGGGGGCGACAACACCGAGGACAGGCAGGGGAAGGCGGCGGCGGCGGCGGCGGCAGCGGCGGCGGCGGCGGCAGCGGCCGGGGCGGGGATGCCGGGGTACAGCAGCGGGAACGGGGCGGCGGCCGCCGCGGGGTACAGATACTTCTCCAGGCCGCTCTTGTCCAGGAAGGGCTGCACGTAGGCGGCGGCTGCCGAAGGCGAGAGGAAGTAGAAGGGCAGGCAGAAGGGGGCCGCAGCGGCCGCGGGCTGCGCAAAGGGCGCGCCCCCGCCTCCGCCGAACGCCACCAGCGAGCTGAGCAGGGCGGCGTCGGGTCTCAGCAGCGCGGCGGCGGCGGCCGGGTCTGGCCCCAGGAGCGCGGCCGCCGCCGCCGCCGCGCCGCCCCCCGGGCCGCCGCCGCGGGAATCCAGCTTCATCCTCTTGGGCGCCGGCGAGTCCTCCCCGGGTGGCTCCTGCTTGATGGTGACGCGGCTCGCCCCCGCGCCTTTGCTCTTCTCGCGGTCTGGCCGGGCCTCGGCCTCGCCGCCGTAGCCGCTGTCGGTGTCCGTGTCGTTCTCGGCGGCGAGCTCGGTGCTGGGCTGAGTCCGCTGGATGACCGGCACGCAGTGGGCGAGGGGCTCCAGCTTCTGCCCTGCGCGCTCCAGGCAGGGGGCGGCAGCCGACCCGGCGGGGGCGGCGGCCGAGGGAGCGCCGGTGCCTTTGCTCAGAGGGACCTGTTGAGTCAACAGCTGCGGGGTGGGCAAGAACTGGGTGGCCACGGCGTGCAAGTGGTTGATCAGCTGGATACACCGCGGCTCCCTGGGTGTCCAGCTCTCAAACCGGGAGAGGTATTGCAAGACTTCTTTGGCGCATGTTTGAAATCCCGAGTGGAACGCATCCAAGTCGGACTGAATGGGAGATTTCAGAGATCGCTCCCCTAGGATGAGGAAGAAGGGGTGGGGGTGGGGGACAGAGGAGTGGAGGCAAGAAGAGAAATACCGACGTTAAACATCTGCTTATCACGTGGGCCATGCACTGACTAAAGTGATCTAGGTTTTTCCTCAGTATTCAAGTGATATAATCCACCGGTTGCCGAGAGAAGGGGGGTGGCGGGGGTGGATAGCGGGTTGGGGGGCGCTCTCCTCCCAGCTGAAAACCCAAGTGGAGAGGGTGCAACCGCACTTTAAAAATCTGATTCCCCCGAGTTCTGCTCAAAGCCTCTAGGATGCTTCGGGAAATGGGCACTTACCAATGAAGGGAAAGTACAAGCAATTTAGCAAATGAGAGGGAGCCCGAGAGCCCACGGAAGGAGGTGGGGGTGGGGGTGAGGGAGTCCTAACACTGCTCCTCTGTGGGCGGCCCCGCTTCGTCAGGGTAGGTTGGCCTCTCCAGAACTGACTTACCATTCTGTAAAGCAATTATCTTCTGATGTTGCTGCTCGGTTAAGGCGGTTAAAGCTTTTAAGTGTTTCAAAGTTAATTCCAAGACAACAGCTTTCTCCAGATGCCCCAGAGTCTGCATTGGTGCAAAAGAGAGGGGGGCACTTGGTTACTTAAAAACACGTATTTGGCTTGATTGGCTCTCCATTCAACACAGGAACTTAAGCAAACACTTTGAAAGAAGTACTATTCTTATACTTCTTGAGCTTCTCGCAAGACAGGTTATAAATGATTTCTTGCCTTCAATTGGGAGCACCTACTCTGAGTTTGTGGGAAACTCTGTATACTATAGCACAAGTTATAAGTCAGGCATCTAATATTTACATTTATTGTTATATTTCTGGGAGTCGTACCAGGCTATTAACACGCCCTTGGATAGCAGCAAAGAATGAAAATATGCATCTTACTGTCAATTTCAGATGTTCAGGCAGTAAATCTTTCAGCTGAGCAATGCATTCATTAATTCGGTCTCTTCTTTTCTTTTCTATTAATCTGTGCGGCAATTTGTAGGTATCCTTAATATATGAGAGTCGTGAAAGAGAGAAAACAATAAGCTAAATATTCACTTACTGGATATAACCCCTCCTCCCCCAAATAAAACATACTGTGTGAATAAACTACACCTAAGAAACCTCTTTCCTCTGGACTGCTCTGCAATGCAATTTAAATTCAGGTATGATGTTTAATATCCCCCTGAGAGTATCCTGCAAGCCACTTAAAATTCACAGTTGGGGAAGCTCAGGGGTTGGAATATATTTGCCGGCAGAGCTTCACTGTGAAATCAATGGCCCTAATTAACTATCCAGGCAGGTTATGAGGAACATCGGAAACTTACACTTACCTTGCTGTCGTCTCGCTTCATGCTCCTTTTGGGTTTACACATATACAAAGAGGAATAGTCCAGTCTGCAAAACAGAAATCAGCATCAGGCACCCACTCGGGGAGGGGGGAGGCTCTGCCCTCGCCCGCTCCACACCACTTTCTGGAGAAGAAAAAAATCAAACCGAAGCCTAGACAGAAATTCGCAAGGGTGAGTGCACCTTACCCTATAAAATCTCTATGTTCCAGTAACTGTCTCTCTTGCAAATGAGGAATTCCTTCGTCCATGTTCAACCGCTGTCCGTCTCCTCTGTTTCGATTTTTGGGGCTCTGTTCTGTAATCTGTGGGACGGTAGGCTTGGGAGATCTTGGGGGGATGTGTGCGTCTCCAGTCTCTCTCTCTCGCTCTCCCTCTTCAGTGCAGTGTCGAAAGTGTGAAGCAGTTGGTCCCCCCTCTGCTCCACCGCGCTCGCTCGCTCTCTCGCACACACACACACGCGCGCACACACACGCACACTCGCGCCGGCCCCACTGCGCTGGTAGTTTGCTCTCACTCCAGGCAGTGTTTGGCCACAGGGCACGCGCGTCGCCGGCCAGACCAGCACCCAGCTCACGTGCGGAACGTACCATCCGCGGTCCAGCCCGGAGGGGGGCGGGGGAGGAGGGACCGGGCCGGGAGGGGGCGTCTGGAGAAGGCTGAGAGGAAAGGCGACCGGCGGGAGGGGGCGGGGACACCTGATCAGGGCCACCGGAAAGGAAAAACAACTTCGGCCAAGCTATTCATCTTCCCAAAGGCGATACAGTCAGCAGGGGGAGGGGGCGAGGGGTTGGGGGTTCCGGGCAGCCTGGGCTTCCTTGGCTTGGAAATGCGACTCCCTCCGTTCGTCCGTCATTACGGTGCAGGAATGTGAACGTGGCCTTTTGCTTTTCCACCGATTGTGCTGTTGGTTTGGACCAGAGAAAGGAAAGAGAAAGAGAATTCGCGGTGGGCAAACTTCAGTCCCAACGGAAATTTTGGAGACTTGTTTGCTCGCCGCTCAGTGGCCCAGGGGGACCCTTTTGGCGCTGGTTGGAGGTTGCCCCGAAAAGGAGCAACTTGAAATCTGCTCCCTGAAGGATTTCAAATAAATGAAAATGTAGTCACTGGGTTAGAATGTCGCAATCCAAGTGTCTTTCGGCGACGCGGTGTCCCTGGGCCACCTAAACTTCCCCGCAGCAGCCGGAATTGCGGTGCCACTAATCACAGCAGCAGATGACGACGTTTGGGGCCTCGTGTGCTCCCAGAGGAACGCGGCGGGGAGCGAGCCGGGTGGGGGGGGGGGAGGCAGAAGGCGATGGCACGATAGGGGCTATCGCAGAAAAGCAGTGCAGCATTTGTCACCCGCCCGCTAAACTCCGCCGCCCCTCTGCGCCTCCGGTGACGCTACGTGCTTTCCCGGTCCCCCCTCCCCCCGCCTCCCGTGTGATAAGAGACGCCCGGAGTGTGCAGAGCCCACGTTTACTACCGCTGGCACCTCCAAAGCCTCCCTCCTTAATCCTGTCTCAAACGGGTACCAGCACAGGGCCAGCAACGTGATCCGACCTGCCGCTGCTGCCACATCACTGCGCGGGGAACCCGTGCGCGCGCGCGCGCTCGCCCTGCAACCGCGGCGTTCGGCGCGGGGAAGCACAGACCAGCACGAGCCGAGCTACCTTTTTCCAGAGCCACCCCGGAGCATGACTCACTGCTAGTGAGAGTTACCGGGAGGTGCCCGGAGATGCGCGCTACCCACGCCGCCCTGCGCAGCGGGTGGCAAGGGGCTTTGGAGGCCAGGGGAAAGCATGTCCCGAGGGACTCCCTGGTCTGGGGCCCGATATTGCCACTATTCGAGTCTGCCAGGGGTGGGATGGAGGGAATATATATTAATCTTGACATCCATACAGCTATAAAACCAAGGTGTTTCGTGCCCGGAGAGTAATATTTGTATTCTCCCAATGTGATTTCCGAAACACTGATTGCCAGTGGCACGTGAACCAAGGGGAGAAGGAAGCCGAATGTACACGCACCAGGGCGCAGCAGGGACTGGGGCGCTCGCTACGTGTCCCCCGGCCCGCCCCGCCAGGCACGGGTTCCGGGGACGGATCTGGGTCGCGGGAAGCGGCGGCTGGGAGGAGGTCACGTGTCTGCGGGAGTCGCGTCTCCTCTCCGCCTCCAGGAGCAACCCGGACCGCGGCCGCCGCTAGCGCTACTGCAGTCTCCCGAGTCCTGGGCGGAGACGCGCACCGCGTCTGGCTTCGTGACTCGGGCGGCGGCGGCGGCGGCCCAGGATCACCCCGGCGTGAGGAGACGCTGCCGTCCGTTCAATCCGTCTGTTTAGAGGGCCCTTTAAGCTCTCTTGACTTCCTCGAATAGTGAAACTTATTTTGCACCTAACAGGCAATTTAATCAGATAATACTTTAAAAGTATTTTTTAATGCTGATTTTATTTTAAACCTCGATCCAATCTCTCTCCAGTTTCCAAGTGGTTAGGTAATTAATTCCCTCTGATGGGGAAGCAAGTTGGAACTCTACAATCGACATATCCTGCAATAGTGTATAATTTTTTCTTCTTGTTCTTAATTAACCGAAAAGGGGAGAGGGGATGCCATTAGGGGAATGATTAAAAGAATTAAAATAATAGCTTCCCTTATAGGTTTCTGAATGTTTGGAATAGGAAGGGTATATAAATATTTGCTCCAGAACTAAATTTCACTTGAAAATGTTGACTATTTAGTGAAAATGAAATAAAGACTGGATCACTGCATCTTGGCCTTGTCAGTAGAGGAAAAACACTAGACTGACATCCCACCAGGGCAAACCTTAGGGACTAAGTCTGGGGCAGACACTAAAGCAAGTTAAAATAGGAACAAGGACATTGAGCCTTGAGGACCAAGGGTGTGTATGTTAAGTGAGCGTGCAAACTTCCCATAATTTAAAGAGATAGAGGGCTGTGGCTGCAAATGACAAAGGAAGCTCTTTCTGTCACTTTAAGCTCCTCCTCTCCCCCATCCCTTCAGGTCCATGCTTCCCTACTTCTATATCCAATATTTTTGTTTTCTCTTCCACTCCTTTCCATACCCAGCTCAAACTGTAAATGGGGTCTTTTACAACTTTTGATCTCCTTTAATGTTCTTGGTTCTTCTTTTCCTCTTCTTTTCTGTCTTTTCTTTTCATGCCACCTTTTTACTCATTTTCCTTTTTCTTTTCTTCTTTATCTTCTTTTCTCTTATTTTCTCTTCTGTCTACCTTTTCCCTGTTAAATGTCTGGTTTTGCCCTTTTGCTATAGTTTTTGTTCTATCTCCTTTTTGCTTTCTGCTTTTTTCTTTAATCTTTCACCCTGATGACTCTTCTTGCTAATTCACTTCCCTTGAACTTGAATCCTACTCCTTGTCTTTCTCAGACTTGCCTTTTGGAATATTGGGCACAGTTCGATGCCTCTGAATATCCCTTTGCTGCAAGGAGAATATAGCTAACAACTATACAGCATTTAGGATTAGAGTACCAGACCGCATTCTAAGGGCTTTTTGTGTATTAATTCATTCATTCTTTCCACAACCCTATAAGGTAGATACTATTATTGTCTCCATTCTATAGATTAGAAAATGTTTAGTGAAATTACAAAATATGCCCAACATCCTAGAGCCAGGATTTAAGCCCAGAAAGTGGGCTCCACCATCTGTGCCCTTAACTATTACCCCTTGATGTGAATAGTGAGGGGTAAGGTCGAAGTGTTAAGTAGATCTGTGGTTCCCCACCCCTAGCCACTGACCAATACCGGTCCATGGCCTGTTAGGAATGAGCCGCAGAGCAGGTGGTGAGCGCTGGGCAAGCAAGCAAAGCTTCATCTGTATTTACAGCTGCTCCGAATTGCTGGCATTGCTGCATAAACTCGCCTTCTGTCAGATCAGCTGCTACATTAGAGTCTCCTAGGAGCACGAACCCTACTGTAAACTGTGGGTGCCGGGGACCCAGGTTGTGCACTCCTTATGAGAATCTAATACCTGATGGTCTGAGGTGGAGCTGAGGCGGTGATGCTAGCACTGGGGAGCGGCTGCAAATACAGATTATCATCAGCAGAGAGGTTTGACTGCACAATAAATGTAATGTGCTCGAATCATCCCGAAACCACCCCTCCACCCCCGTCCATGAAAAAATTGTCTTCCATGAAACTGGTCCTTGGTACCAAAATGTTGGGGACTGCTGAAGTAGATGCTTCAGAAATGTTTTCTATTTGTTCTTGTGCATGTGAACATGTGTGGGGAATTTTGCAAGAGTGATGGGGAAGGGAGAGGTGTTAACATCAGAGCTGATGGCAGAGAAAAGAAAAGCTATGACAAAAAGAAGGGAGACAGTTTTTAGCCTTGTCAGTGAGTCATTCTGTTGGCATCTAGTTCCAAATTTATTGATTTAAATCCAAATATCCTAATTAATTGTTACAATTTCATACAGGTGGACAGATGGAAGTACAGTTTAGAAAAGGCGGCCGGGCGCGGTGGCTCATGCCTGTAATCCTAGCTCTCTGGGAGGCCGAGGCGGGCGGATTGTTTGAGCTCAGGAGTTCGAAACCAGCCTGAGCAAGAGCGAGACCCCGTCTCTACTAAAAATAGAAAGAAATTAACTGGACAACTAAAAATACATAGAAAAAATTAGCCGGGCATGGTGGCGCATGCCTGTAGTCCCAGCTACTCGGGAGGCTGAGGCAGTAGGATCGCTTGAGGCCAGGAGTTTGAGGTTGCTGTGAGCTAGGATGACGCCACGGCACTCACTCTAGCCAGGGCAACAGAGTGAGACTCTGTCTCAAAAAAAAAAAAAAGAAAAGGCCCACGGTGACTGGCTGTTCACCCTCTCCGCTGAGCAAACCAAGCCAAATTCTAATGCAAAGGCTTTAGGTTAGTAATAGGAAAAGTTCACCTGTGGTGAGGTTAGAAAGGGAAAAAAATTCCCCTGTCTAACAAAGGAACAGAAACCGGAATGCCCTCTTTGGATATGTTTAAAAATAGGTTGACTCTCATCTTTTTAGGAAGGCTTAATGCCATCCTGCTGAAAACCAAGAAGGTACAAGATGAGCTCAAAGCCCCTTTGAGCTTTATAATTAAAGAATTTTGTGATGCCTTGCTTTCAATTAAAGATATCTATCTTTCTCCTTTTAATAGGTGAGGGGGAAGCTGCTTCCATTGGTTTTCTTTGGCTAAGTAGGGAAATGACTACCTATAGAGACCCTAATGAAAGGAAATACTTAGCCCAATTTTTCCCCTTGCCTAAGTATTCTAAACCCTACACTCATTATATTCACCCAGTGACTTAAGAAGGTCTTATCCTGTTTGCTTACAAAGTCTTGGATTTCCAACAGAAAGAGAACTCTCCTGAGAGGATTAAAGTTTCCATGAAGAATAGAGGGGTTTCTGCCTCTGTAGGGTTCTGCAAGCTCTACCACTCACTCTTCTAGAGAGGTGACTCTAGGATGTTTTGGGACTCCAGGTTTGATCTAAATTAACTGTGCATCTCTGATGGCCTTAAAGTCCCCAGATCTGCCCAGGAGTGTGGAGTCTTCTGCCTGTGATGCTGTGAAAATGGCCCATCAGGTGGGCAGAAACCTTTCTTAATCACCTCTGTTTTGGACAGTGGACAAGAATTAACAGCCATTCTACATGAAAATTAGGCAGCATTCATAAAAATCTAAAAATGTTTTGGGTTGCTGCAAAAATCAAGACCTGGTGGGCAGAGTTGGATCAGGATACACAAGAGCTTCCTTGGGAATTCCTTCTCTTGGCATGCACACCTGCTCTCAGGAGAGAAGGGTTAACATTGTCAGGCACCCTGCAGAAAGAAGAGTACCTCAGAGAAAGCTCTTAGGAGGGATGGCAACCCCACTGCTACTCACCAGAAGCCAAATATGACTTTAAAATATTGATGATGTTATTTGCTGAAGATACCAGAGATAAAATCCCAGAATAGAAGGTTGGTTCTTCCAGTTGCACACTCACTAAATTAACAGAAGCAGCACAAGTGTCCCCTTTAAATTTGTAAAAGAACTTAAGTCTTTATGCTGACTACCAATTAATGTGTCTTTATGGTTGTAAACATACACATGAATCATGTTTTATATTTATGTAACACTGCTGAAGAAGTATATACGCTTATTCATCTTTGTATAGCTTCAAGGAGCAAGTAATATTAAGCATAGGAAATAAATTTTATTCTTGCTGAAATCATTTGTATTTTTGTACTTATATGATTTTCACACACTCATGCAGACTGTCCTGAATTTCATGTGTGCTCAATGTTCCTGGAGTTCTTAACGTACAAAAGACAACCAGGCAAGAACCAAGCCTAAAGCCACTCTAGAAGGTTCCCCTGGCCCTGCTGTCCCTATGGATCTGCCTGGTTCCTCCTGGTGCCCATGTGCTCTCATTCTGTTAGAGGCTGATCCAATCAGTATGAGACTGGAAAGATAACAAATCCATAAGTATTGTCACAAAGTGTTTCCTACCCTTCCTCTGGATTCTCCTCTACTAGCAAGCTAGCGGAACCCAGAGAGGCTGCTTGAAGAGGGGCCCTTTTAACCTCTGTGTTTCCCTTGTTACTGCCAATGAAAATTCCTGGAAAGTCTTCAAAGAGAAACATATTTATGAAATGTGAAGCACACTCACGTAAGAATAAGATGTACTAAACAGCCACTTCTCTCACCCACTCATTATGGGCTTTAGAAGGTCTTTAAATCAATCGTCAGATGGCGTCTGCCCAGGACAGAGAGCTATCTATAACAGATAGATGATTCTGCTATCTTTATAGAAATACTTCTACTTTATAAAGGCAACAAAAAGGCTAGTTAAGGAGGATTTAACCTACATTTAGAATGAGAACCATTGGTATAAAAATTGTATTCAACAGTTAAAGCAAGAAATCATATATAATAATTACCAGAAAAAATGAATATGGTTCTGGTATTAATTTATAATTCCCATTAATTAGGAAATTGATGGAAATCTGGGCTATATGCATCAGTTAAGAGCCTCATCTGAGACAGAATAACATCAGCTTAAACAAATTAGGAAGTTTGTTTTTGGCCACGTGAAAGAAGTCTGAAGGTAGGCAGTCCAGAGATAAGTGAAGTAGTAACAGGGCCATCAGTGTCCCAAACTGCTTTTCCACCCTCCATCACCTTCCATCCTCAAGGTTGCCTCATTATCATAAGGTGGCTGCTGGAACTCCTGCAGGGAAGGATAAAAGGGTGTCTACTAGCTGAGCAAGCTCCCTTTAAGGAGCTTTTCTTATAAGCCCCACCCAATGACTTTGCTTACATCTTACTGTCCAGTCCTATTGCCAGGGGTTAAAAATATAGTTTTCTAGCCGAGGCTCTTCAACAGTATAGGGGTTCTTTTAGTAAAGAGGAAGTGGGGAACAGATATTGGGTTGGCATCAACCATCTCTGTGGCGGTATGACTAAAGAAAATGGCTTGTTCATGTCCTTTTTTCATCAGTGAGTCTTTTTTCCTCTCTTATACTATATGAGTTGGCAGTGTCTCTTGATGGTATTATGGTATTTAATTCCAAGTTCAGAAAATCTTCAGTCTTTCTATCTGCAATTGCACAAACTTAACTAACTCCTTAAGCACATGGTCCTTAACATCTGTGTTTTTAAATTCTAATAATTGCAGAAATCTGCTTAGGGAGGAAATTTAACAGAATTTGCTCTTCTTCCTGTAGAATGCAAATTGCAGCTGCATGTTTTCTGGGAAATGATTGTCTTTTTTTGTATATAGTGGACCTGACCTCTGGTTGTTCTGTCTCTGCAGCTCTGCATTCTGCCCTTGGCAGCTGGGTTGAAGAGAGTGACTTCCAGCAGAAAGGCGCCCTCTGATACTTCCCTGCATGAAGGGAGGATTTTGCTCTTCATCCACTTCTAGGCATATTTATGTAGGATCCAATTGCTTTAGGGTCAGAAGACTGGAGCAAAAGCTTTGTGATCGAGCTGGGTTCTGGAGTAGAAGAGGAAAGAAGAAGTAAGTGCGTGTAGTAGAATGGGAGAGGAGTGCTGGAAGAGGATGCATCTTTGGAACACTTAATTATGAACAGGTATTAGGGCAGGTGTCTTACAAACATTACTTAGTTCTTCCAGTTCTTTGAAGTAAGCATTATTAACTCTACTTTATAGATGGATAAAGTCAGACTCAAGGACTTTAGGTAACTTGTCTCTCATCATGTAGTAAATGGCAAAGCCAAGCAATAGAGAACCTGCCACCCACGGTGGGCTGTCTCTGGCAAGAGTCTAGAGTTTTAACAGTTACCTTCTCCCCTCAGCCCCTGAGAAGATCCCCTGTCCAAGCCTTTCACCTCCCTTGGTGAAGCCTCTACTTCAGGTCGTGGAAGCCCCTGCCACAGGCTTGGTGTTTAGAGGAGTTTTTGAGAGATGCGGAAGACGGTGGGGGAGGGGGCTAGTTATGGAGTGGTGCTCCTGATGTTTGAGTTGGAATTCTGGGTGTATTTCCCCACAGACAGACACATGGATAAAGGTTGCGGTTAGCCTACTGGATAAAGTTGTCTATTGTCCAGTTTGGAATCTGCTACTCAGTCCTCATCCATTGAATGAATATTTAGCGTGCTTATACATGCCATGTACCAGGATGGATATTGGGGATTCAGTATTGAACCTTGTCCTCAATGAGCTTACAATCTAATGAATTAAATTTCTTAAAGAGAAGAGATCGCTAAGAAAGCACAGTAGTTATCCTAAATCCATTTTAAGTTCCAAAAAAGCCTCCTCTTTTGTGCATTTGAGATAAACTTACACTTATGCTTCTCTAGTAATGCATGTTAGAAATCATTCCAGAAAGTGTGATGAGTGGCCTTAGTTAGCGGGTAAGCCTGGTCCTCCTGTAAGAACCACTGGTGAGGAAGATGCTGTCTGCCCTGCTCCCCTGAGCTATCTAGACCTTTATTATACCCACCTCCCCAATTTGCCCTAACTCCCTCATGATGGAAAAGTCCCTCCAAGCACACATAACTGCATTTCATATGCTCCTGATCTGCTCTGTCTCTGATCCTGCCACTTCCTGTGACAAGTATTATGATCTTCTCTTCTCATGGCTTAGTACGTGAACTTAACTTTGCAATGTGGATTGTAGCTTGCTTTGCCTCCTTGGTGATCCACACCCTCAGTAGTCTCTGGGAGGACGCTCCTGCTCATCTCCAGCCCCTCAGCCCTCGCCCTGACAAGTGCTTGGCCCTTACCCTAGCAGGTTCCTTTTAGGGGAGATTTGGACAGGGTTGAACTTAGCTAATTTCCTCTGCTCCAGAGCAGACTGAAATGGTTTCCAAAAGGAAGACAACTCATTATAATGGCTCATAACCACCAGAGCATTGATTTTCACATCCTGAAAAGGGCATGACTTCTTCACCTTCATAGTTCTTTGACTTCAGCAGCTCAACCTGGAAAGGGGCTTGGCGGGGCTGGCAACTTTGGGCGGCCTCATGTCCACACCCCTTCCAGTTTCATGGACTGGGTGGCAAATTTAGCAAGACTTTCTGACCTTTAAACCAAAAATTTGGTGGTCATTCTTAACCCATTCATTTCCCTCACTCCTCCCATCTGATTAATAACAATGACCTGTTGATTCCACCTCTTAAATACGTATTAAGTCTGTCCTCCTCTTTTTATCTTCACTGCCTACACTTCAAACCAAGCCCCCATAATCTCTCACCCCAAATATTGTAAGAACTTCTTCACTGCTTGTAACAGCTGGGATTTAGTAAGGAAAACAGAAACCAGCTTAGATATCTCAAGTAGGAGGAATTTAACAGAGGTTATTTAAGGCACACATAACCTTTGGAAAGGCTGGGGTAATCAAAGCTGGGCAAAATTGCTGCTGACTTCCAGGAAATCTTGACAGTCAGTAGGTTTGGGGAAATCCGAATGCCACTGAGCTCAGCTGCCTGCCATGCATGCTGAAGAGGTTGACTTGCCGGAGTTTGCCCAGAAGCCACTGTAAATCTCACATCTGCGGGCAGCTGCCGCTGGAGAAACATGGTTTGCTTCTTTTACTTTCCACATCATCCACGAGGGCCTCTCAGTGGCAGAATCTAAGCTAGAACCCTGTGGACAAGGGATTCTAGAAATGTGGTTCCAAGCTTCTCCCCTGTGATGAGGACAGAGTGTGGAAGGCGGTGGAGCTGCTGTTGACAACAGACATCTCACACCCAATATCTACTATGTACACCTACCTTCCCCCTCCACCACACTCAATTCAGTTACCATGTTATAGCCAGAGCAATTTTTCTGTCCATGTCATTTTCTTGATCAAAACTCTTTAATAGCTTCCTATTCCATTAAGTTAAAATAAAACTTAACACTCTTCAGTGGTCTGAATACAATTCAGCTCTTGCCTACATCTTCGGTTTCACTGCTCATTTCTCTTCCTCTCTTTCCATGCTCCAGCATACCAGCTTTCTGTCACATTTTTTCAATGCACCCTGCTCTTGCTGTCTAGGTCCTGCATTCATACTGTTCCAGCTGATTGGAGCGCTTTGTCCCCATTTCCTCAACGTCCTTCAACTCTCTTCCTCCTGCTCATCCATCAGGTGTCATCTGAAATGTCACTCTCTCTAAGAAGCCTTCTCCGAGTGCCTGGATCCGTTTTGTCTCCTTCTATAAGCTTCCATCGGACCTGCAATTCTCTTCCATCGCACTTCCACTGTTTGAAAGACTCCCAAGACTTTTCAATGTCTGTCTTTTCCGCTGGTTCATAAGCTCTGTGAAGAGAGACACTTGAATTATTTACTGCCCAAGGCCTAGGACAGTGGCAAGTGCAGAGACGCACAGCTGTTTTTTGAATGACTCCTGGTGGTGCTCGACCAAATCATCAATGAAGGGAAGGTGGTTTTGTTCCAGGAAAATGCTGAATGACAAGTCATAACCAAGCCACATAACGTTTGAAGCGCCCTCGTACCTATTGGAGGTGGGGAATGTAATGTTGACCCCCACCCTCTCACCCCCGGCTAGGACTCCACATATTGGTGTGGCTCTTATGGGCAGGGACACCCGCACTGTACTTGGGGCACTGCATATTTCTCGGCCTCACCGGGCATGTGAAGATTAGAAAGTAGACAGCGTGAAGGACCTAAAGTGCTCCTGCTAATGCAGGAAACCCAGTGGCCTGGCAGGGTCTTTAGTGCAGTGATGGGAAGTTCCGTTGGGGGGAAGGGCCTGTGCCAGGCTGGACATGTTCTGTGCCCAGAAGGCAGTAAGCTCTGCCCCCTTACAGCCTTGATCGTTGGTGTTTCTCACTCACAGAACTTTTACTTCCCTCCACGGCGTGCATTAGCAAGGCAGAGAGACTTGAGGGGCTGGAGCAAGTCCAACTGAATTCCTCAGGTGCTCCAGAGACTGCGGGTTGGTGAGGTAACATCCCAGGCATGGCTCTCAGAGGCCAGAGTGGGGAGGGGGTGCAGAGTTTGGCATGGCAAGCTGTGTTTACAGGTCTGCTGGGCTGAGTGGATCACAGGAGGGGGTCCTGGGGTGAAGCCAAAGAGTTTGGTTACCAGGAGTGCAGAAAGAAACAAGCTCTGTGCCAGGATGTAGGAGTCAAGCCTCAGACTCCGGAACAAAGTGGGAGGGTTGAGAGCCAGCGAAGCCAATCCATCAGAATGCCACGCCAGGAGGCACGGAGGAGGCAGGGAGTGAGGGATCTGTACAGACAAAAGAGATTCGGAGCAAGATACAGGAGGCAGGGCCGGGTCTGGGTGATGCATGGACGTGGATGGATTCTGCTTGGGGTGGTCGGTCATGCTCCTGATAGGCTGGAAAGAGGACCACTTCCATCCCCATCTCCAAACCAACTTTGCATTTACTCCTGGCACTTGCAAAAACACAGAGTCCTCATTTTCCTAATTATGTATTCAGAAAGACAGCCTTGATTTTCCTGATCAAGGGGTCGCGAAATCTGACTATGCTGGCCGAGCACAGCCCGGGTGATGATGAGCCATCCACAGGCCCGGGCTGAACTCACACCTGCTCCACAGTCCTGCATCACTGGTGACCCAGCTGATACAATTCTGAGTCTATTTTGTTATTGGATAATGATACTAATAATTTTTCTGAATCCTAAGCTTTTTATTCTGTTGTAGGAATTCTGCTTCAGACATACTAAAGATAATGAAATAGACACATCATGTGTTTCTGTTCTTGTTTCATATCATGGTTGGTCCTCCATATCTGTGGGTTCCACATCCGTGGATTCAACCAACCTCAAATCTAAAATATTTGAAAAAAATATTGTGTCTGCACTGAACATGTACAGACTTCTTATAATTTGTCATTATTCCCTAAACAATGTTGTATAACAACTATTTACATAGCATTTACATTGCATTAGGTATTATAAGTAATCTAGAGATGATTTAAAGAATGTGGGAGGACGTGTTAGCTTATATGCAAATACTACAGCATTTTATATAAGCGACTTGAGCATCTGAGGATTTGGTATCCGCAGGGATCCCGGAATCAATCCCCCATAGATACCGAGGATTGACTATATTTCATGTTGCTGCTTATGGTGGCAGAGTTGTGTGGACTTGGGCTTTAAGATCAAGAGGGCCTGGTTCCAATGCTGTTTTCCTCTGAGTAGTTGTGTGACTTTGGGCAAATTATTAATAAGTCTGTTTTCTCAAATGTAACGCAGAGAAAGCAGTGCCTTCCCCTGGCTGCTTGCTCTGTGTCTCTGCCACGATGCATGGAGAACACCCACCACATAGTAGGGGAGTGATGAATGGCAGGTATTATCTTCCCCATTTGAGCCGCCTGGTTAGAATTATGGGTGTCATAGAAAATATAGGTGTTTGAAAATAATTGACGAATTAAGTAACATGTTAAGTTCAAAAGGTAAACCTATTGCTTTCAATTATCCTTTCCTTTACTAATAGGTGAATAATAATAAAACAGAAGGCCACACTTGTCAACGTGATTTCCCAGTAATGAGATCTAGTTAAAAGTCCACGCATTTCATGTGCTAGTTGGAAATAGGCAGTACCAGTCAGAACCTTATGCTTTTGAATTATACCCTTTAGACAGCTTTTCCGAGAGGGAACACAGTTTCATGTTTGGGCACAAATGGGGAGCAATCCTGTTAGTCCATGTTTTGTCCCAAGTTAAAGCCTTGTTCTGGTCTTAAAAGAAGGACATAGCTGAATTAAATTTCAAACTTTGTTAGCCATGGAGGATATTTTGACTTCTAATAATAATATTTACATTTTATAGCAGTTACTCTGCGCCATGCTCTCTTTTAATGTTTTACAAGTATTAACTCGTTTAACTGCTCAACCACCCTTTGAGATAGGTACCGTGATAATGTCATTCAGAAAAAGAGGAAACTGAGGCATAGGTTAAGTAATTTGTCCGTGTCTTGTGGCTAGTAAATGGCAGAGCCAGGATCAGAAGCAGGCAGTGAGACTGCAGAGCCAATACCCATAATCTTGACTGCCTCTATGCCCAGTGGCCTCCCAAATGTTCAGACAATTGAACATTTCTATTTAAAAATCCATGATTTTTGTTTCAAGATGAGAGAGCCACGGTCCCAGAAGGAACATGGCTTTGGAGTCTGAAACTCGGAGCACAAGGTTAAGCTTTGCCACCACCTGTTTGCTTGACCATGAGGGGCAAGGTATTGAACTTCTCCATACCTCAGTGTCCTCACGTATAAAATGAGGATATTATATGTCTGTTGTGAGGTGACTAGTATTATTTCTGACACATAGGAGATGCCCAATAAACATTAGTCACTACCTTGAATACTAAATACAGTCTGTCCCTTGGTATCTTGGGAGAATGGGTTCCAGGCCACGCCACTCGTATACTAAAATCTGCAGGTGCTGAAGTTCCTGATAAAAAATGGTGTAGTATTTGCATGTAACCTCTGTACATCCTCCTGTACACCTGAAATCATCTCTAGCTTACTTATAATAACTAATGTAAATGCCATGTAAATAGTTGTTACACCGTACTGTTATTAATTTGTATTATTTTTATTGTATTGTTATTTTTTCTTGTTTGTTCCAAGTATTTTCCATCTGTGGTTGGTTGAATCTGAAGTTGCAGAACTCACAGATACAGCTGGCCAACTGTACGTAAAGATATCCAAATATGCAATTATTTTGGTGGTTTATTTTCTCCTGAAAAAGAAACTCTTGATTTCATTAAACTTTTCAGCTTAAAAATATAGGATCAAATTTGATCACTGAGTTAACAATTGTGCAACATCTTCTATGTGCATGGCATTTTCTGGATCAGTCTTGTCCAGCAAAACTTTTTGTGATAATGGAAATATTCTATTATCTGTCCTGTCTGATATGGTAGCTGCTAGCTCCATGTAGTTATCAAGCACTTGAAATGTGCTTAGTTTAACTAAGGTACTGAATTTTAAATTTAATGTTGACTAATTAAAGTTTGATTTGAAATAGCCACATGTGGTTAATGGCTATTGTACTGCACGGTGTAAGTCTAGATCAGGGGTGGGAAATTTTGCATGTTGGAAGGCTGCATTAATTTAGCTGTAATCAAATAAGGCCACATTCAAGAAGCTTTAATTAGATATACTTTAAAAAGTACATTATTTTATAAAAATCTAACTACTATATACTTAATAATTTCAAAAAATGAAAACCATTTGTTAATTTTAAAGTTAACTAATGACTTTGCTGTGTCTGCTTTTTGTTGGAAAGCATTTCGATGGAGGTCCGTAGTTTCAGTCAATCCTCTAGATGGGTATCAGTCATCTGTGACTTTAAGGGTGTCTTGATTTGGGTTAGGTGGCAGAATGTAGATTTGTAGCAATAAGTGGTTGAAAAGCAAGAAAGCATTTTTCAGGAATATTGCTGAAAGCGTGGGTATTCTACTGCATTTTTCCGTATTTCAGTTGGATCTTCCTTAGCATCAAAGAATGACTTTAAAATGTCATCTACTGAGAGCTCAATCAATTCCATCTGTAGTTCTTTAGGTGCCTTGGTGCTATCAACTAGGTGAGGCTGAAATGCTGATTTGAGTGTGAAGTCATGATTCTCAGTCAGTGAGCCTTTCATTGTATTCTCCAATTAATAAGTCTATTACAGCTGCATATTCTTCAAATGAGTCGCATATATCATCCTGCTCATCAGTGACCTTTGCTAACAGGGAAAATGTTCATCTAAAATTACCTTTTGAAAAAGAAGTGTTTTGAAAAAAGATAGCTTTTTTGGAAATGCTTGGATTTTTTTGCCACATTCATGTATAGACTTAGTTTTACCTTGCAAAGAAATATTCAAGTAGTTTTGATTTGACATGATATCACACAGAAATGCTACATTCCTGTAGAAATCTTCTTTCAATAATTCACATTGCTGATTCTGTTCTTCATAAAATTTAACTATCTGTTCTTGCAGAGATAAAATTTTGGCTAACACCTGTCCCTGCGACAGGCAATGCACTTCAGAATGATAGGGCAAATCCACACTGAATACCTGATCGTTCAACTTTAGCATGTTACGAAACTGAGGATGTTGTGTTGCATTTGCTCGACTATAGTTAATAATACTTATAATACTTAATAATACTTGCTGATGCAAGATACAGTGAAAAGAAATGAGAGCATCTGGATCTGTTAATAATTTTTTTATCTGTGCACTAAACTCTTCATGTTTTCCTGTCATGGAAAGTGCACCACCTGTACATACACTCACTAAATTTACCAAATTTGGCCCAACTTCACAGCAATTATCTTGAAAGTTGTTGAAGATATTTATTCCCCACATTCTTTTCACAAGAGTGCCCAAAACAAAGTAACTTTTTGTAGCAAAGAAAATCTTCTGTTATGATCCGAATGAAGTATAAAACCTGCACGGAGTCGGTAGTATCATTTGATTCATCCAAAGTGATTGAATGATATATGTTTTCCTTTTGAAGTATTGCATGAAGTTGTTATGTCAAGTTGAAGGCTAATTCATATTGCTGATCAGTTATGGTTCTCCTTGAAAAAGCAGTTGTTGGTACTTTGAAACGTTATCAGGGTCTAAGCATCCTACAGCTTCAACAATGCATTGTTTCACAATTTCTACATCACTGAATGGCTTCCCTTTTTTCCTGAGTATACAAGCTACTTTATAGGTTGCTTCAGTGGCATTATTTCCAGGCCTTATTGCTGCATGAAAGAATTGCCTTTGCTTTTCATCTTTTAATTTCTGTGATACAACCTTTCGCACCTCTCCCTCTAATTCAAACTATTTGTGGTCCTTACGAGTGTTATAATGCTGATGAGCATTGAATTTCTTTAATGTTGATATTGCAGTATCACAAAGCAAGCAAATCATCTTATTTTTAGCAGACACAATATTGCAATTCCCAATCCTTATTAAAAAATGTGTTTTCTTCCTTCAATGTTCTCTTGGTCTTCTTTGACATGACTGGCTGTTAAACAGACAGAATTCAAAAACACTGTCAGGTTGTGCAACTATTCACAAATTCCACTTCAAACAGAAACACAATGCACCATTCTCAAAAGTTGATACCAGACTGGTGTACTCGACCCCCATAAACTCATGCCAACCAACCTCCTGCAGTAGTGGTGTCGGTGAGGCGAGGGAAGTTAGAATTAAATCATAAGCGTAGCAGTCGTCAATTTGGCTCTCATCGTTTACTAACGTTCTAATTGTGCCAGTCAATCTGGGAGGATTATTTCATTGAGACTCATTTTATTCTTTGGTATTTTAAATATGTCCATTTTAAAAATAAAAATATAAAAGATGAACAAAAATGTATTAATAAAAATAAAAGGATTTGTTCTGTAAAATTTGGTTTCAGTCAAAAGGCTGCACTGAAGGACCTAGAAGGCCACACATGGCCTTAAGGCTAGAGGTCCCCACCCCTGCTCTAGAGGCTTTAATCAGATCCACATACTGATTGATTGGTAGGTAATTCTTTTAAGAAAGCCAAGACAGTTTCTTAGCCTGTTCTTTTTCTAACTGATGCTCAGCATCTGTGTAGGAAGAAAAAATATCAATTATTAAGCATAAATTCAGGCCATTAAGAGAAACTATAGCCATCAGCTTCTCTAGGTTTTATGATATCTGACAGATCCATTTTAATTTTACTGGAACCCAAATGACATAATTTATCAACATTTTAAAATACTGATGATGAATTTCATGTGAATATTTTAGTTACTTAACCATAAACAAATAGTAATAAAATAATTTTTTTTTTTTTTTTGAGACAGAGTCTCACTCTTTTGCTTGGGCTAGAGTGCCGTAGCTCACAGCAACCTCAAACTCCTGGGCTCAAGCGATCCTTCTGCCTCAGCCTCCCAAGTAGCTGGGACTACAGGCATGCGCCACCATGCCTGGCTAATTTTTTCTATGTATTTTTAGTTGTCCAATTAATTTCTTTCTATTTTTAGTAGAGACGGAGTCTCACTCTTGCTCAGGCTGGTTTTGAACTCCCAAGCTCAAACAATCCGCCCGCCTTGGCCTCCCAGAGAGCTAGGATTACAGGCATGAGCCACTGCGCCCGGCCAGTAATAAAATAATTTTAATGCTGCATATAATACCATATGTACATCAGTTAGGTTTAGATGTAAACAGTGGCATGCTGGTAAATGTTTAACTGGTCCTTTGTGAAAAATACATGTGTATGCGCGTGTGGGTGTATATGGTTTATTGTATACTTTGCTATTATAAAGCATGTGTAGCAAAGCATACATTTACACATAATAATAAAATATACATTACTCCTGTAAATTCCATATAGCCAATTGATTCTCACTGAATGCTTTTATTCAGTTTTGCTCTCTTATCCCTTGCCGACTTATAATTGCAATTAATTCACAAGTGTAATTCTGACATGAATGTCGATTGATACTTTTCTTTATGTTACTGATTAAGGTGAAAGTGAAATGATGAAGACATTTGTTAGATCTTCTCTCATTCATCAGTGACGTGAGCAACTTCTTCACTAAATCAGATAATAATTTTCACATACTGGAAAAATATTTTCTCAATTTTTTGTGCCATTCATAGTGTGATGACTACAGATATGACACACTTCAAAGTCTTATCTACATGATTAACATTTTCTCTATCACTTTCTTGAGTTTACAATCCACAACATAATAAATCAATCCCTAATTTGTAGCAGTTGCCAACTTCCATGGTGTAAATACTCCCACCACCAGTAATGTGACATCACTGAAAGTGGAGTTGGGACTTTGGACTACATATATCCACTATATACTATGGCTATAATTGATCTCAAGAGCAGAGTTAATAGTAAGATGTGGTAAAATAACTTGGAAGTGATGGACTTTGTGTACTTATTACCTTTGTTACAACTTACTAGTTGTAAGTTTATATAACTAATTTTGAATAATGGGTAGTCCCAGAATTGGTCCTGTGTTTATAAACAATTTACGGAGGGGCCAGTCTTTGCCAAGACTGGGTGCTAGGGCTGTAAATATGAACAAGGCCTGTCGAGATTTGAGCCTCCTAGGATATGCTCTTGCCCTCTTGTGTATACACCTTTCTGCCTGCATGATCTCATCTAGGCTAGTCGCTTTAATACTCTCTTTATACCGATGACTCCCAAATTTATGTTTTCATACTTGTGTTTCTGCTGCAAGCACCAGACTCATAAATCCAACTTCCTATTTGATAACTCCCCTTGGAGTTGTTACATAGTTATCTTAAATTTGACATGCCCATTCCATCCTGACACATGTTAATGTCCACCTTCTGCCCCAAACCCATCCACTCTTCCTCTAGTCTTCACCATTCTCGGTCAATGACACAACCAAGCACCAGTTTTGATTGAGCTCCAGTTTCAGAATCACCCTTGGTCCTTCTCTTTGGTTAATTTTCTACGTGCAGTCCATCACCAAGTCCTGGTTCTTCTATTCCAAAATACTTCCTGAATCTGGACAGTCCTCACAGTCTTCACTGCTATCATCTGCGTCAAAGCCACTATCCTCATTGGAACTACTGTGACACTCCTATTTGATCTTTCTGTGTCCACTTTTCCCTCGTACAGATCTTTCCCACAGGATGAAGAAGGAACCCTTAAAATTATAAAGCAGCTCATGCCACTCTTTTGCTTAAAATCTCTCCAGTAGTTATTGATTACAATTAGAATAAAGTCCAATCTGTAGTAGGCAGAATAATGGGACCTCCAAAGATGTCCATGACTTGATCCCCAGAGCCTGTGAATATAGTACCTTATATGGCAAAAGGATTTTGCACATGTGACTAACTTAGGGACCTTGGGAAGGAGAGAGTATCCAGGATTATCCAGGTGGGCACGACGTGATCGCAAGGGTGCTTGTAAGTGGGAGAAGGAGGTGGAAGAGAGCTAGAGGGAGATGTAGCTATGGGATGATCAGGAAGATGCAACACTGCTGTGTTTAAAGACAGAGGAAGGAGGCACAACCCAGACACTGTGGGCGCCCCCAGGAACTGGAAGAGGTTGGAAAAGGGATTCTTCTCTGGCGCCTCCAGACAGGAATGTGTTCTGTCAATACCTTGATTTTAGTCCAATGAGACCCATGTAAGACATCTAACGTATAGAACTGTAAGATAAACGTATAGAACTGTAAGATAATACATTTGTGTTGTTTAAGCTGCTAAATTTATTGTAATTAGTTAGCACAGCAATAGAAAACTAATACAATAGCCCACAAGATCTGCTTTTTGTCAGTCTCTATAATCTCATTTCCTGTCATTTTCTCCCCTTGTTCACTGTGTTCTCTCCATCTAAGGTTTTGTTTTGTCTGGTTAACAAGCAGATGCTTAGGGCTTTTGTACTAGCTACTCCTTTGCCTACAGCTTTCTTTCCCAGATCTCCACATAGCTGGCTACCCATCATTTGGATTTCCAAGATCTCCTCAAAAAGGCACCACCACCTAGTCACCTTTTACTCTGTGTTTTATTTTATGAATAGCTTCTATCAGGATCTGAAACTATTTTAGTAGTTTGTTTATTGTCTTTATACCCTTCTACCAGTCACGCACCATCAATACGAACTGCATGAAGTCAGGGACCTAGTGTGTCATGTTCACCCAGTAAACACTCAGTGAATATTTGTTTAAAAAAAAGAATGAAAACATGATACCTTGTCTCAGCATATGCAGAGTCTATGGGAGAGAACTTGAATAAAGCAATGATTATGGAATGGTGTAATTCATATGGGGTATTACAGACACCCCTAGGAAAAGCACCTTGGCAGGCTCTCCAGAGGAATGACTACTGGGGACAATCTTGAAAGGAAAGTAGAAAAGCAAAAGCAAGGTGAAAAGGAGCAGGTGGATTTTCAGGCAGAGGATGGTGGAGGGGCAAGGAACAAGGGTGTGAAACAGAATATAAAGGTATTAGGGGGACGGGGGTTTGGTTAGCCCATGGCCTAAAATCAAAGGTATGAAGGTGCCTCATCACAGGGACTTTGTATGACTTACCAAGGGATTTTTAATTTGTGTAGGTGGCAGGGAGGGATCATTGAAGGGTTTCAAGCAGTGTCAGTTTTGCATTGTAGAAAATGTATTCTGATGACACTATTGAAAATAGATTGAAGGGAAGTGGTGCTGGAGGCAGGACACCAGTTGGGAAGATCAGCCATTGTCAAGATCAAAGACTCCAAAGCAATAACAATGAAGATGGAGAAAGAGGGAGATCTGGGAAATATCTTAGAGGTGGGTTCTATGGGACTGGGACCAATTTATTGTGTGGGGTGAGGGAGAAGCAGTACCAGGACTGACCCTCAGGGTTTGGCTTGGGTGACTGGGCAGAGTGTAGCACCACCAATATAAGAATAGGGAATATGGAAGGAGGGTATGAGACAAATCTCACTATGACAAGTTTGAGTTGCCTTTGGTGGTGGAGACATCTCAGAGGCGCTTGGATAATTGAGTCTGAAGCTTGAGAAAGATAAAGTCTAGAGATTCAGATTTCGGAGTTAGTGGTGTATGTGTTATGAGTGGTTGAGCTAGTGCAAGACACGGAGGTCAGAAGAGAATTGGGTTGAGGATGGGATCCTGGTGAACAGATTTTTGCACATTGGATGGAAATAGTATGTCCAAGAATGAGATTAAGAAGGAATAGTCAGAGAAGAAGGAAAAGAATCAGGAATGTGCTGTCACCCACAAAAATGCCTGGCTCCTGTATTTGCACCTGGGATATAGCCGCCATTTCAAATGTTACCTCTTCCAGGTCCTCTCGAATGGATTCAATTGCTTTTCACTGAATCACTACCGCACCTTATTGTATCTGTATTACGGTGATTGTCACATCATGTGTGTGTGTGTGTGTGTGTGTGTGTGTGTGTGTGTGTGTATACATATTCTTTTTTACTCTGATCTAATTATCCCACTCCTAGATAGTAAACTTCTCAAAAGCAGGGACTATGACTTAGTTTTCATTGTAGTTCTCAGTAGACCATCATGTACATATGACCTTTATGACAAACGAAAATGATCACTGAATGTAGCAGATATTTTGGAAAGTATCGTTTATTCATATTTTAAAGACAATAATAATCATTTGAATTAGTATAGGTGCCAAACAGTTAAGCAAAATATTTCTTTAAGATGACAGTAGCGTATCATCTCGATACACTTACTTGATCAAAAAGTTCCTACACAATCATAGTAGAGAAATAGTTATTGAATGCTTGTTATGTTCTAGACATTCTACTGAGTGCTTTATACACATGATTCCATTTCATCTTCATAACAACTTGTAGGCTTAGCATCATTATTCTCCTTTTGCAGATAGAAGATAGGAATCTCAGAGAGGTTAAATAACTTGCCCAAGATCACACAGCCAGTAAAGGGCTAAGATTTAGAGCCAGGCAGTCTGCCTGTAGAGCTGGTGTTGTAAGTGCCTCTGTAGGGCTTCGTAGGTGACATTATGGGAAATCCTGGGCTGAGGCAAGCAGGGTGCAGAAGGGGCACTTCAGGGACCTACAAAAGAATTTTGCTAATGTAATTGCCCATAATCAGGTATACATTTTGAACAGTTAGAAAGAAATGCTTGATATATTGGGATGTGAAGCAAATAGTGGCATTTTTGTGACGTACGTTAAAGACTTGCTGATTTAAACAAGTAATTGAGTGCGATCAATTTATTGGGCAAATGATTTAGAATGCAGAGCTTTGCCATGGTTTACCATCGCACAGAAATCAAATACTGGCCACCAGGCTCTAAGGCAGGAGCAAGTGAATCTATAACATAAAGATCTAAAAGAGCTTTTGGTGCCGAGACTAGGAGAACTTTAAGAGACATTGTCACTGCAGCCTTCATGGTAATGTTCATCTTTTCTGGTTCTTTCCTGTTTAGCAACAAAGTGGGGAATGGTCTTCATTCCCACTTGCTTGTTAATACTGTAACATGTAACATATAAATTCTGTCTTTCTTAGACCATGAGCTCAGTTTCCCCATTTTTCTGCATGAAATACAAAATAAGAGCAGGCAGTGAATAGGATACGACCTGCAACAATTACTGTGATATAAGGCAGATATAAGCTCCAGGACAGTAGGGACTTTGCCTTTTTTGTGTACCACTGATTCTCCAAGACAGATCCTGAGCTCAGTAAATGTTTGTTGAAAGAATAGATGGTTTTATGGTAGGGTGCAATGGTCTGACAGGTGGAATGGATTATCTACTAAATCTTTCCATTTCTAAGATCTGTGATTATATTGCTTATAGCCTAAATTCCTATTAAAAATTATGAGTTGGTCACTTTCTTTCTCTCCCAATGTAGTACAACTGTTTGTTTTAAAGTGTGCTTTTCCAGATTATTCAACGTAGTGACAAATTTGTTAATATGCAGTCATTTCCATAGCACCATATAGGTGTGTTTTCAACTATTATTTCAATTAATTTAATAATAAATTGAATTGTTGTCATCTTACTATATTATTGGAGAAAAGAGAACTCCAATGTGAGATACCACCCACTCAGATCATATTCCATGAATTATAGATAGTCTACTTTCTAGTTTATTAGGAAAAACTAGAATTGTCACATCTGTCAAACTCTTGTCACATCTACATTTGTGTAATTGGAATATCTCAGACTTCACTGACCGGATAGCACCGTTGTATTATTAATTCACCCCATGGAAAGTGGCAGAAACTGAACTCAAATTAGCTGAAGCAGCGAAAGAGATTATTGGTCTGTGTAACCAACCGAGGGGAGTGCAAGGTGACGCTAACTACGGAGGCGAACATCATTAGCTCTGCTTCGCTCCACCTCTCATCTCAAGCTCTCTCTGCAAATGAGCTTTATTCTCTCAAGCCACTTTCTTCCTCAAGGCTAAAACTGGGATGGGCCATGGGGGCTGCCCCTTGAAGGCGCATCTTCACAGCTTTGTTGATCCTTCCAGTTGCAGTTCAAGAAAGGCTGGGAAAGGCCTCTGTGTGGCCCCTCTTGGGGCACTCAATCAGTCACCATGTCTTGGGAGGGCTCTGATTCTCGCCTCAGGAACAGGCTTCCCTGTGTTTGGGGTTGGGAGGGAAAGTGTGTGAAAGGAGTGGGCAAGAGCACAGGGCAGGCGAACACGGTGGCATCCACTATGCCCAGGACAGCATTCGTACCCATAGTAGATGGCAGGAAGTTCTGTCTCATCCAGAGCCTCTGTCCACTGATACTTCTGGGAATCCTCAAGCTGCCTACCAGTACCCAAGACTCGGTCCTGGTTTTCACTCTCTATGGTGGCTCCCACAGTCTTAGACACATTCGTACAGTCCCTCTCATGAGGCAGGAATGGTGCTACCACCATAGTCTCGGATTAGGGACCAGTGGAGGTGAACACCCACTCCACAAGGACAAACCTGGAATGCCACCCCCATCGCCTTCTGGCAGACCACTCCTCATGCTTGCCGTGAGTGAGTTCCTTCTGACTCATGTTTCTATTAGCAGTGGGGATAGGGAGCGCACACCACACTCCCTGCCCCATGAACTCATGGCCTAGCTCATTGCCTTGATGTTGCAGCCAGCCCAACCCGCACTTTGTGGACCCACATACCTATGTTCACCCATTTGCCTCTCGGAGGCTGAAACCCTGTTCCTGTTCCTGTGCCTGCTGCTGCACTCTCACCTTTGCTGACCTCAGCAGTTTGCTGCCCATGGAGCTGGAAGTCAGCCTCTCCTGATGTTGCCTGACTTGAATGGTGGTGCTGTACCCTAAATCAAGACAGGCGTGTGCCATCCCCCAAGTGAGAAGTGAGAAGGGTAGTGCCTTTCCACTTACCTAACCAAGTGGGCCAGGTGTTAGTGGTTCAGCTTTTCCAAGCCATGCCTATAATCTCTTCTCCAGAGGGCACAAACTACCCAGGTGGATGGACTGGGATGGGAGGGGTTCTGCATCACTCTCCGGGTTACATGCAGGTGTGTGCCTACGCTAGATACCTTGGCTCTTGGCTTGAGAGTTCTTGGAGCACCCTCAGTCTCACCTTCATTCTGACTTCTACTAGGGCCATTTTAATTTAAGAGGTGCAAGGGACATTTATGTTGTTAAATTGTACCACCTGGGAGTGAGTGACTCTTTAGTATCAGTTCATTTAGTCATCAGCATAATTCCTCAAAAAGCAGATTCATCTAAACTTTAGTACTAATAGGAACCACACACTCTCCACACACAGCTATGGACTTTGTAAACCATGCAGGGTGAGTTAAGGCGAACTTACTCTCTGCAAGTCTTTTAAATAACAGTTTTATTGAGATATAATAAAATATGATAAAATTCTCCTACTTAAAGTATAGTATTAGATTTTAGTACGTTAGAGTTGTGCAACTTCACCACAATCAATTTTAGAACGTAGCCATGAGCAGTCATTCCCCTTCCCCCACGCTCCCCTCTCTTTTGCCCCAGGCAACCACCCATTTACTTTCTGTCTCTGTGGAATTGCCTATTCTGGACATTTCGTATAAATGGAATCATATAATATGCTGTCCTTTGTGACTGGCTTCTTTCATTTAGCAGCATATTTTCAAAGTTCATTCCTGTTGTGACATGTATCCATGTAGTATTTTATTTCTTTTTATTGCTAAATAATATCCCACTCTATGCATATACCACGTTTTATTTATCCATTTTTCAATTGATGGACATTTGGGTTATTTCCACTTAGAATATTGAGAATAATGCTTCTGTGAATGTTCACGTACAAGCTTTTGTGTAGACGTGTGTTTCCCGTTCCCTTGGGTACCTAGGAGTGGGATTGCCGAGTCGCGTGGTGGCTGACCTGCCAGTCTGTTTCCAGAGTGTCTGGGCCCTTCTGCATTCCCACTCCAAGTGGATGAGGGTTCCAATTTCTCCACATCAAAAGGGATATTTTAAGAGAAGGCATGATACGTGTCAAAGTGAGGTATGGGAAGTCATGATTTCTCTTTAATTTACCAACAATAAGGTCAGTAGCTTTAAACTTTTAAGACTTGCTTGATTAACCTAAAAAATATGTATTTACAATGCATATTTTTTATTCCCATTCAGATCTGAGTAATATGTAAGAATAAAACTTCAATGTGTCATGCAAGTTTATCCCACAGGTTTTACAACATGACTGACAGCAAGGATTGAGGTACCTGAGCAAAGATTTGGGGCTGGTAGGGTTCTACTCTTGCTTCCCAGGATGCTTTTTAACATGTAAGAAAATGAGCACATACAAGTGGGTAGGTGGAGGAAGGAGTCTTACATCATTGCACTTTCTGGAAATATACGTATCTGAGCTTTAGTTCTGTCAAGATATCCTGTAGCATATACAATAAAGCAGTATGCAATAAAGCTAGGATCTGAAAAAATAGAAGCACAATAATATTTACACGTGATAAAAGGGCACAGAGGGGCGGTTCAGGTACTACTTAATGGAACATTATAAGTTTCTGTGTGAGCAGAAGCAACTATAAAAGATGCAGGACTTCTTTTTGCTCCTTACTATTCCGCTGCAAGCCTGACAATGGAAGACTTTGAAGGGAGCAAGTGTTGCTTTTCAATGATCTGTCCTTTTCTGTTGACAGATGAATTTTTGCAGAGCCGTAGGCCCTGTGGGTAGGTAGTGAGGTTGGTGTAGTTTGGGGGCTACCACAAGGCCCTCATATCTGAGGGGGGCAAGTATATGTTCATACCCCTGTCTTTGCCCGAATAGAATGATCTTTTTAGAAACATTGTATTTAAGACAACTTTTTGGAATTCTAGAATGTATCTCGGTATTTATTTAATGATGTGAAATCTTCATATTTCATGAAATAGACATGGCCAGGGAATTTTAAGGCAATTGGTAAATTTATTATATAGTTTGGGATTCTATTATGTGTATTTCTTTCAAGGGAGAGACTCAAAGATCTCACCTGTGGATAACAGCCCCTGAGTGAACACGGTGCACTTCTTAAAGGCCTCTATGATCAGGCCTGGTGCTGTCCTCTGCTCCCGCCACTTTTCTTATTACTGGCCGAGTGCCAGGCTATCTCCGTGGCTGTGTGTATCTCAGCCTTTCCTGGAGGCTATTTCAGAGTGAGCAGCTTCTTCCCCAGATTCTAATTGGGCAGTTTGGCCTAGGGTTATGCTACTGTGGAGCAAATAAAGTAAGATGCTACATAGTTTGTATTTTTGTTCTGATCACGGTGAGATGGAAGCCCTAAATCGATTTGAATAAAATCTAGACAGTGAATAATCCTGTTGAATGCCTTAGAACTGACTTTTTGACATAAAGATGAACAAGACAGGCTTGGGAGCTGATAAAGAATGGGCCCACATGATGTGCTGCCTTATGAAGTAGATGTAAGTGAAAAATTCAGGGGTTGCAGCAGGATGTAATTCCTCTACTTAAGGTTTTGTGATTTTGAGCATCTTGCATTCTATAATATTTTGCTCAGTTTCACCTTGTTTCAAGCATAATCTTCCAACACTGTGTCTATATCAGATGAAAACATGAACTCAAAAGACTGTAACCTGGTGCATTTTTCCTTTTTTAAAAAGCTGACCTCATCATTATGAGCGTCTCCCAGTCGTGCTTCTACGTGACATTTCCATTCAGAAAAGTCTTGAAAATAATTGAAGACTTTACAGGAATCACAGCAGACCAAATGCTACGTCTACCCGATCATTACTGGCGAATCTAGTGCAATTACCCTTCTCATCTGTGTTGTCACACAAACTTGCTAGCTGCCCCACACAAATGCCTGCATTTTTTTTTTAATCCAAAATTCTCTTTGTTCCCCATCACGCATTACTGCTGTTTAAGGTTTTCAATTTGAAAAACGTCAAGCCACCTTGGATTTTAAAGTAATGGTAGATTTTTCTTCTGGAATGTTTATTTGATGCGGAGAAGCACTTACTATAAATTGACAAAGTCAGGGCTTGCCCCCTTTACTTGGTATGTAAAACTGTTTTTAAATTGGCTATAGATGTGATGCAGTTCATACATTCCACCTCAAAAGTACTACATCTACGTGCTTGTGTTGCTGCATTTGTAAACATTCAATAAAAGATTACTTGTAATTCTCATGACTGGAAATCTTAATACCTTGTATTTTTATCATCTACCAGGTGACCACAAAAAGTGATTCAGTGATACTGTGAGAGCAAGAATTATTTTAAAAATTATCAACCAGCCTGAGCAACACAGCAAGACCTTGTCTTTACAAAAAATTTAAAAATTAGCCAGGTGTGGTAGCACATGCCTGTAGTCCCAGCTACTCGGGACTGAGGCAGGAGGATCTCTGGAGGTTGCAGTGAGCTACGATGATGCCACTGCACTCTAGGCCAGGCAACAGAGCAAGACTCTGTCTCAAAAAATAAATTTTAAAAATTTAAAAATTATCAAAGAAAGTTCAAATTTTGTCCCTAGTGATTTCAGTATTTAACTTATTTTATTTTTGTGTCAAAAATAGGCTTCGGAGCAGCTAAACACCAGACTTGAAATCTACCTTCCCCTTTTTCTAGCTCTGCCTTTGGGCAAGTTACTTTACCTCTCTGAGCCTCCTTACTCTTTCTTACTCTTTCTTACTCTTTCTCTTATCAATACTTATATCTAGTTGCTAAGTTTTTCATGAGAATTGAGAAAGTCAATAAATGCACGTGTGGCACATAATTTGTACTCAATACATGTTGCCTGTCAGCAGCAATGACAATATAACACTTTGGAAATATGCTATGTGGAGCGTATGTTGTGCTCTTTATTAGCCAAATAGGGGGACAACCCATTTTTCAATGGCATTACCCTTTATTACATAGTTAATATATGTAGATTAGCACACATGTGTACACATACGTCCATACATACTGCACCTGAACTTTTTAAGAAAAGGTTCTAGAATGTAAATCCTTCTGTACCTGTGTATATATTCTCAAGGTCAATACTTCTGCACATCTTCTGAAATGTGGGAAGAAACATGGGCACGTAACTATGCTATATGGAGTACTGTCTCCAACTTGAAGACGATTCTGGCCGACTGAACACCATCCTAACCTCGGGCGCCCATGGTTTATAGCTCTTTCTTGATTGTGTCAGGAAGGGCTCAAGGCCACGCTCACATTAGCCGTAGGAGAGGAAGCACTTCACAGAGAGCAGAAATGAATTTGACTCTGGGGCAGCTCGAGGTGCTTTGTGTTGCCTACCCAGCTCACACTCAGCACCCTTCACACAAAGCTGGTAGCGACGTCATGCAGGTGAATATTTTGACACTGAGCAGGATATTTCAGTAAAAGCTTTTGCCAGGGTCTATGTGACACCCTCCCACATATGGCACCCTCACATTTTAGTCTCTTACTCAGTTGTAGTTTTACACAGTGATGCTATAAAACTGGTTTAATTATTTTTTTTTCATTCAAGCTAATGATTTTATTTTCTCAGGAATGACTACATTGTTTCTTTGTCCTATATACACAATTTAAGTATCCTTCAAAAAGAACTTGCTTGCAAAGTGTGCTTTTAAAAAGAAAATCAAATGTAAGCCATATTTTTAATTTTTTTGTACAAATCCTTGTACATTTTTAAGGTGGGGAGTCATCTGCATCATTATAATCTATTTGCTTATTAAAAAGTGTGTTAAAGGAGACCCTTGAGACCCCACAACCAAGAATACTTTATAATAAACCAGCATAAGGCCAAATGCTGTGAGTGCTAGTGGATTTTGGAAGGAGGCATAAGGCTTTTGATTTTTTAGACCCTTTTTAAACCTGGAAAGAGACAGTTGTCACTGGGATTTGTGATATATTCTGCATGAGGATAATTTTGCCTCTGGGAAAGTCAGAGCCAGGCCAGAATCACTCCTGGGATTTTGAAGTCTGAAGTCACTTGTTTGGCTCTGCTCACTGAACAACTCAAGAATGCTATTCAGTGACCAGTGTGAGCAGTGGTTGGGAAATGCCTTGCTCTAACAACTGTTTCCAGAATTTTTTAAGAAAGAGAAATTCTTCTGCATTGCTTTTCAGGCACTGGAATGGCAAATCTTGGTGGGGGTTTTCAGGAGGGACTTACGGAAAAAGGGGCAAGTATATCTTTTAAAAATCTCCATGACTGTTCTTTCTCTCAGAGAATTCTTAAGAGCCCTGTTAGTCTTTTGAACAGATTTTTTGGAAAAGCAATCAGGCTATAATGCCAGCATGAGATCAGCTTTTGTTAAAATACCCAAGCAAAATCATCAAACATTACTAAACCCTTTTGGAGAGGCTAGAGAGAGCAGGAAGAGACAGTGAAGGCAGATACAGTTCATCCCAGGATATTTAGATTAGGGCTGACATTATTTCCTATTTAGATCGCTTCTCAACCATGAAAAAAAATAGTCACATACACTGTGTTTATTTTTCTCTGCCTGTTACTCAGCATAACTGCCTCCTAAAATCCTCAGTTGGGTTTCTAAGCTCCTTCTCCGAGGTACCGTTCCGTATAAAGTTTTCGCTATTGCAATGAAAAAACCCGATTTATTCATTCAACACTAAATACTTAGTATGTGTCAGGCACTGCTCAAAGTTCTTAGGATACATCAGTGAACAAACAAAGCTACTGCCCCATGGAGCTTGTGTTTTAGCCCACGCAGGGCATCTAACTTACCCGGGTGCAACAAAACCCAGCCCTCAATGTGCTTAAAGGATCCCTGTGGTCCAAGGACGTCTAGCACAAATTTCTTTTAATGGGGCTGCAAAATTGACTAACACACTACACTAGATGCGAAATAATAAATGTATTTTAAAATTTTGTCTATAACTGATCTAATCTTCCTCATGTACCCCTGCATGGTAGAAAATGAAAACAAAACAAAGCGACTAAATTTTTTCTCATCCAGTACAATAGTTTAACCATTGCTTCTGGATAATGCTTAGTTTCTAGATTGACAGAGAGAGAGAGAGAGAGAGAGAGAGGGAAGAGGTGCCACATCAGATAATACTTTTGAATACTGGAAGGACATTTTCTCAATATTTTGTGCTATTCCTAATTCAGTGATTATAAATACAACACACTTTTAAATCTAATCTGCATTATTGACACTTCCTCCATCATTTTCTGAACTCTAGACCTAAATAAAACCTAAATCAGCAAAACAATAAGTCAGGCATTGATCTGTAGCATCTGCCTAATTCCATGGTGTAAACATCCCCACCACGGCTGATTTCAAGCCACCAGCGTGGGGTCACTGGACGTAGAAAAGATGTACAACAGCTCAGCATCGTGTAATATTTCCACCAAACAGATGTGTAGCCATAAATAACCTCAAGATCATAGATAACAATAAAACTATAGTAAAAGTAAAATAATTAGCAAGTGATAAGTTTGAGTATTTATTATCTTTGCTTTTAATATAATTCCATTGTAAATTTAGATAATTTAATTTTTAATAATGGCAGTATTTAATAATCAGCTTGCAAAATTACTGAAAATTTAACAACTGGCTCTCACAAGTCGCTATGTCGGGGCAAAATTATAGTAATCATACGTGATCTCTCTATTTCCCTCATCACTCTTCTTCAACCCAACAGCAAATCCCCCCGACTCTACCTTCAAAACACATCTTGAATCGATCACTTCCTTGCTGCGATCTTGGTTTCCATGACCCTCACCTGTGCCCTTGCAGTAGCCTCCTGACTGCTCCCCTGCCTTCCTTCCTAACGTGCGTTCATTAGTCCGTTCCCCACACAGTAGCCAGAGGATTTTTTTTGTTCTGTTTTGTTTGAAGTAGAGTCTCCCTCTGTCTCCCAGGCTAGAGCACGGTGGTGTCATAATAGCTCACTGCAGTCTCAAACTCCCGGGCTTAAGTGATCCTCCTGCCTCAGCCTCCCAAGTAGCTGGGACCACAGGTGTGCACCACCATGCTGAGCTAATGTTTTCTATTTTTAGTAGAGATGGGGGTCTCACTCTTGGTCAATCTGGTCTCAAACTCCTGGCCTCAAGCCATCCTCCGGCCTTGGCCTCCCAGAACGTGGCTAGGATTACAGCCGAGTAAGCCACCATGCCCGGCCTCATTACTTCTTAATCTTCTGATGTGGAGACAATATAAAGACCGTAATAATATGCTTATGCTCTTTATATTTTCTTGAGCCTGTGGTCAATTAGGTACCAACAGGGGTAGATTATATAACAGCCATTCCCTTATAACCCTCCCCCGCTGTGCCTCCAAAGTGCTGGGTTTATAGGCGTGAGCCACTGTGCCCAGCCCAGAATCATATTTTTAAAATGTGTATCATATCATATCACTTCCCACCTTCGACCCTTCAACGTCTTCCTATTGTCCTTAGAAGAAAATCCGAGCTCTTGCCATGCCGATAAGGCCCTACGTCATAGGGCTGTGTCTCCCTCACAACTTCGTCTTGCCCGTGGCCTGCTAGGCACTGCACCCCAGCCCTGCTGGCCTTCTTTCTTTTCCCAAAACACGCCTACTGCATAGCTACCCAGGGCCTTGGCACTTGTTCCCTCTGCCAGGAATGTGCTTTCCCCACATCGTTCCTGGGCTGGCTTCTTCCTAAGAGAAGTTTTCCTTGTTTTATCTAAAGTAGCTCCCATCCCCCATAGCACCACTCTCTGTCACTTGCCCTTATTCCCACAAACTCAGGCAAATTACTGAGCCCCATCATGCCTCAGTTTTCTCATTTCTTTTTTTTTTTCCCCATATGTCCAAGTCATGAACCAGGCATGGGCACAGACCAAAAGCCAAGCTGGGTTAAACGAAGGGTTGCTTTGTCCCCAGCTGATACGAGATGGGCACCACCAAGTTTTCTCATTTCTTAAATGGAAGTATTTGTAGTACCTTCCTCATAGGGCGGTGAGGGTCAAATGAGTTCCTATACCCCGTCTGGATCATATTAAGCACTATGTAAGTTTAGCTGCTAATACTATCCTCATCATAATTATTGAAGTATTATTATTGTCATAATTATTATTGAAGTCTTCAAAATACTTATTACTGTCTAAAAGTATTTTATCTATTTGTTTGCTTGCTTGTTTGAGCACCACAAGAGCAGTGACCTTGAATAACTCATGCATTGCTGCGTTCTAGCACCTAGAATAGTGCTACACACTAAGTACTTCAGTGTCTTTTGAAGGAATGTGTGCATAAATGAATAAACACAAGAACTAGTGGTGACACCATGATGAGCCTTGGTTTATTGTTAGAAAATGCTATTAAAGAGGCTTGCGATCAGTATAATTATAAAGGCACAGCCTTATGTGTAGGCAGTAGAACTTCTGGACTCCTGCCACATGTCAGCAAGGGCTTCGATAAATTCCAGGTCCCAGTCCTTCTTGAGTACCTGCTAGTTGATGTCCCAGTGGTCTCAATCATCAGAAATACTGTGGCTACTCTTAGCTCCAATAGTGAAGTCAAAGTTATAAGAACTAGTAGCTTGTGGCCCTCGCGACGAGTGAGCCCAGAGGTAGAAGACCTATGAGCTTGGATTTCTCAAGCAGCCTGATGCAGATGAGTCCAATGTCTCAGAACACCTTTGCTGTCCTCAGCAAAGGGGCTCAGTAATGGGTACTGTGAGTGGAAGAACATGGGGAAGCCTCAGGAAGGCTTCCAGTCTTTGCTTTTCCAGTGCTTATGCTTGGAGCAGATACATACAAAAAACTATGGCAAAAACCTTACCCTGAGCTCACCTATTAATGTTTTGGACCTCAGCAGTTACTCAAGAAGGTGATATGAAAAGGCCCATTTCCATATTTTTCATGTTTCATTTAGATCCCTGATATGTCAAAAGAGGATGGAGTTCATGAAGATGCTCTGTGACTCACCTCTGTTGAGCTCACACACCAACAAGCGTTTTGAGGACAGACCATGTGTGTGTCGCCATTGCATACTGAGTACCTAGCAGAGGGCCTCACCCTGAATAATAACCTACAGATGAAAGACAGGGTTTCTGTGTTCAGAACAGTATCAAATGAGAGTGTGCACCTGAGATCTGAGAAAGCAGGACCGTGGTGAAGCTCTGCGGGGTCCCAGGGGAGCCTCCCTACCTCCTTCACGGCTCCTCCTGAGGAGACACAGAGTAGAGAGAAGGTGGGCTTTGGAATCAGACCCACGCAGCTTCAGCTCCTGGCACTAGTTAAGTGACCTTGGGGAATGGCTGGTTAGGTGACCTTGAGGAAGTTACTTAACCTCTCTGAGTTTTTTAGTATGTAAAATAGGAATCAAAATGGGGAGGATTAACTGAGGTAAAATATGAAAACATTTTAGCCGAGAACGCAGTACCTACTGTGCGTTCAATTACTGATAGCTGGTGCTGTGAATCCTGTGGAGTGTTTCCTGTTTGCATAAGCTCAGCAAGCAGATTAAGGGGTAGGGTATGTCTAGAGCAGAGTAGGATTGAGCGCAATAACATAGGGCCACAGGCGATCCTGGGCCAGAACTGCGTTAGGAAGAAGTGGGGTTTGGGCCCAGAGGTTGGAGCACAGTGATGGTAGTGTGTAGTGAGGAAGGTGCATGTGACAGTGTAATAACAAAAAAAAAAACAATCTATGGAACCCAGGAAGAGAAGTTTTTATAGGGAAGAAACCTTATTGGAAGTGATATCTAGATCTCTACCAAACTACTGGCAAATCTCTATTCTTCACTGAATATCTACTTTTTATAGAAAAAAAATCAGAACTGTGTTCATTGAGCTTCAAACTTGGCAGCTGGCTGATTTTAAATTTGTGAATAGTGTATCTGTGGTATACAGTAAGGCCAGTGGGCAATATTTGTTTCTTCTTATATTGGGTAGATCAAATATTAGTGAATCATGAGTTAAAGTTAGTGGACCAGACTGATCAAGGAAAGGTGAATTAATTAGTAGATGAGGGGGTGAAAATTAAAGAAGAAACAATTACCAACACAGACGGAAGGGCCACAGATCGCAGGGATGGGAGTATGTATCTGAAAACAGAAGGGGTTAGTATCGTGTCACAGGCAGAGGGAAAAAAATGAGAGAGCATCAAACCTTCAACAATATAGAAACGATCCTAGCTCTATCCTTAAATGGCTACAGCACACAACCTTAAGACCTCAAAAGGAATAAACATATTAACATTTAAGAAAGTGTCCTCTGGCACATCAGTAATAGACTGATGACCGTTGAATGGTTTTGTAATATGCGTGTAGGCGAGAGAGTAATTTGGCAGAAAGAGGAAGAGTTCATCTGAAAGAGGAAATTTGAAGTTAGAAGAACATGAAGGCAAATCATTCATGATGAATGTGAAGGAAGAGCAAGATTTAATAATGAATCAGGGGGACGAGAACTAGGGCTAACATTCGTGATCACTTCCTGCACATGAAGCCCTCTTGTGCCAAGCTCTTCACATATACCACTGCATTATCGCAAGACCCTGTGAGCTGAGCCCTACCTCTTATTAGCCCCATTTAACAGGGCGGGTCAATGGCTCGTTTGTGGCGATAGAGCTGGGAGGTAGAAGGTCTGAGTTCTGCACCTAGGCTCTCTCAGGCAAAAGCTCCTGTGCTCAACTATTCAGTGAAAGTGCCCAGAGGACGGAGAGAATATGATGAAGGTAGGGGGAAGACTGGGAAGAAAAGATGCAAAGAACTTTGATGTTAAAGAATCTCAGAGTGAAAGTATGACATAGAAAAAAAAAAAATAAAAGGAAGAAAGCATCTCTAAAGGAGTAAGGAAATTAATATTTGTTGGTCACCTTGTGTGATTCAGACGCACATATATAATCTCCTTTAATCATACAAGAGGCCCGTAAAGTAGATATGATTTCTGTTTACCCAGATGAGGAGATACAGGTTCAGAGAAGTCGCTGTTAATCACATAGCTCATAAATACCAGAGCCAGGATTAGAACCGCTGCCTGCAGCATTCGAAAGCCCACGGTATTTCCATTCGAACAGCTGCCTTGGGAAAGGAAGTGCTAAGACGAGGTGTGAGAGAGCAGAAATGGCATCTCCTTCGAGTGGTGGGGTAAAACATGCAAATAAAGCATGACTAGAAAGACAAAAAAGGGAAATGAGAAAGGGAGGACCGCAGAGTGATAATTAGGCTCACACCACCTGTTTTTCCTTCTGGCCAAAGAGGTCCCTCACTGAGGCTCTGAGTCAAAAACAAAGCAGCCGAGTGGCTCAGAAAGACCAACAGAAACTCCTCCATTGATCATCACGTGGAATGTTCAGTGCTGAGGAAATGTGTGATTGGGAGCAAACCCCAAGCTGTGACAAGGAAGATTCCAGGCAATTGGCACACTGCTGGCTGTAACACAGGTTTCATAGAAAACAATCATTTTACAAAGGGACAAACACAGAGAAGTGCTCAGAAAGACACACTCTATAAAGGTGGTTGGCAGGAAGTACGGTTAGTATGCAGGATGCAGAGAGACGTAGCTGGGGATGAAAAACAACCCCGCGAAGCCTGCAGGGTAAGTTTTATCATCTCCACTTTGCATACGAGCAAACTGGCCCTTTGGGTTTGAGGACTTGCCTGTGGTCCCTGTGTTTTAGCATCCAGGTGTCTGACTCTAAATCTAGTGTGCTTAATACCATCCCATTTTCACTTAAAGAAGTATCTTTATAATGGTAAATTTGGGGTATCAGACAATGGGGGAACAATTTTTGAGCAAGGCTCTTTACCTTGTCCTATACAGATAGCTCTTTCAAGACATTTTTTTCACTTTTAATAAAACGACTCTACTCTCCAGGTGAATGACATTCAACTGTGTCCTGTTAGTGCTGTGTTTGGCTGCCGTAGTGTTTTCTGGGTGCAGATTCATATAGAACCTTAACCTTGTATTGGCTAATAATTAACACAGGTGGCTGCTGACTTCACAAAGTGATTGCAGATTTTACTGTAAGTTCTTTTGTTTGCAACTCCCCGTGATACAATGATCAGGAGGAAGGCAATTTTTTGATGGCCATCATTCATAAAGTAAACTGACTGCTGGGAAATACATTCTCACTCCCAGACCCTGAAGACTTTGTTTCACATGTAAGCATTTCTGGGCAAAATGTAGTGAATTAACTTTGGCCCATTCAGAACAGGATCCATTCATCTTTGGGCCCACAAAAATTCACTTCGGATATACTCTACCCACAATTATCAATGCCATGCTGACACTCCCAAGCCGTTCAGATGTCTTATTGGGCTTCTTTTAAGGAAATCTGGGAAAATGCCCACACACATCCCGATTTCTGTACTAGGAGGAATAGAAGACACTAGAAATCATGGTCAAGGTGATTTTGAAATCACTGTTGAACGTCTCTAGACATTTCATGGCTACATTCTATATCCCTGCTTCATTCCACTGGGAAAAAATAAATATTTCCCAATCAGTGATAAGATTTAAGTGGCTCAGTGGCAGCATGGGAACCCCAAACTGTGGGACAAAAATCAATGCCTTGACCACTGTCTGTGCTCTTTATGAAGAAATCAGCTGTTTCTTGAGTCCAGATGGGTGATATGTTCATTCTCCTTTTAACATATCTGATTCAGGATTCAAAGTATTTTTATAAGAAAAACCCCACAAAACTCATTATCTATCTTCTTACCTGTGCTAAAGTCATCTTAAGGGAGCAGTTACTTTGTCTTTCTTCTTTGCAAACAATCCCAAATCCAAGGCAACTAGAAATGGAGAAGAGGTTTTATTTTAGAAGGCAGAAAACACATTCATTTTAATATTACAAGAGACACAAGTAGGATATTAATTAGTATAGCTTGATGTGAGAGAAGATCTCTAGAATCTTAAAGCTAACCCTTATGCATCATTCAGCTCTTCCCCACATCTCTCTCCTTCCTTCCTTCCTTCCTTCCCTCCTCTCTCTCTCTTCCTTCACTCCTTTCTTCATTTCTTTCTTCCTCCCTTCCTCCTTTTCTTCCCCTCCTTTCTTTTACTTCCTCTGTGTTTGTAAATCCTTGCTCACTATGGGCCTTCACCCCACCATGATGTGCCTGGATAGGAGTCTACCCTGCCCAGGCTCTGTAGACAGATTTTTACCCTTCATGGACACATCTGACACCTGATCAAGATCTGAAAGGTTTAGCTGCTTGGTCATGGTGCCTTCAGGCTCTGAGTGACAGGGGCTTTCAGGCTGTGTCACAGGGTCTGCAGGAAGTCCTTCTGAGGAAGCAGGTTGGCCTGACCAGTCTGCAGTGTTTCTTTTCATAACCAGAAGAGGCAGGTGAGTCCTGGCTGAGGCAGGCTGGCTGGAGGGTTGCAGCCCACACAGCACTGAGGCACCCCAGACACAGGGCTGCTCTCACAGGGACAGGGACCCCAGGACCCCTTTCAGCTTTTATGTCTAGGGTTCTCTGGTTTGCCCACTGTGCACAGTGGCTCCTTTAAAGCCAGGTGTTGTGAGTTTCAGTTGAATGCTATTGCAAGGTTGGCCTCATACCATGGGCATGACATTGACCACCTGGTCTTGCCAACATAGTCCATCGTGTGGTCAATCTCTGGACACAGGGGAAGATCTCTAGGGTTGGAATACTATCCATTTCAACTGAAAGGAGCAAAGACAGCCAGTTGGGAGTTAAGTTGGGCCACATTCTCTTTGCTCTATTGCCTTTAATTAAGACTCCTCGTGGGCCCAGAAGCCATGTGACCAGCTCCAGGGTCAGGAAAGGCACCTGGGCCCCGGGGCTAGAGCCTGGCTCCACTGGGCCTTGGCCAGACTAGATGGAGAAAGGAGGCGGAGCTGGCTGCAGTGCTGAACCAGTCTCAGGCCCTGACAGACAGATCGATAGAGGGCGATGGTTCTGTAGGTCAGTCCCACTGGGAAGTGCCCTAGGCTGGGGAAGGGGTCTTCTCGGCAGCAGAGAGGCCCCAAGGCTAAAACTCTCCATCTGATGAATTCATTTAGTCCTTAGGGCAGGAGTTTTGTTAATGCTCTAGAAAGAGTGGATGGTAAAAATAAGTAGCCTGGGATAGGCAGGGCGGAAGCCAGGCAACATGGGCAGGCTGGATTGGCCCCCAGAGGACCAGCAGGGGAGCCTCTACTGTCCCAGGGGGCTGGAAAGATGGGTTGTGTGCACTAAGGTCGGGATCCCATGGGGCAGGTAGAGCAGAGCAGGGGCCAGTGCCAACTGAGCATCACTGGCTCTGTCTTTCTGGATGATTACAGAAGCTGGTCCAGGGTGACTCACGCTTCAAGAAGTAGGATCCATTCTGCACCCATTCATGAGGATGGTTATCTTTCAAACGCAGAAAGGGCTGATATGTGGATGCAGGAATGACACGGTCCTTAAGTATTCTTCTTCAGAGGACAGAGTCCCAAATGGAGCCAGGACCTACAAAGAAGCAGATGTTGGCTGAATGAAAAAACCCATTTCTAGCCCTTCAGCAGCAACAAATGCTCCCTTGTGGGAGACAGTAGCTGTTCACTGACGGGGTAAATGAATGGCTGGCCCTTGCTCAGTATCCCTTGTTAGAGAAGGGATCTCCTCTAGAAGGGTCTGGGCCACGAAGGTGATCAGCTGTAACATCTGTCCCCTAATGAGCATTGGTAGATGATTCTGCAGATCTGGGTGAATCTCTTACCCACAGTGTTATCAGCCACCGAGGGCAAGACTGAGAAATCTCAGCACAGAGGCCTGGGAGGTACAGAAGGGGTAGGAAGCTGGAACTAGCTCCACCCTGAGAACTAGTCCAGGCTACAGCAGATAGGTAGGATTTCATTCTGAAAGAGAGAACCCAATGGCATGGCGTGTCCCAAACAGTCTATGATATTCAGTATTTGATCAAGATGAAGAAAACAGAAAAATACCCTTGCATACAAATGGACATTTATTTTGTATTCTTCATTTACCTCTGCCCCCGAAAGGGTCTTTTACTTTTAAATTAGCTTCCAATTTATTATTAAAGTCAATTTGCATTTTTTATAAGCCCAAGTAATCACCGCACACAAATAACATCAGTGTATTAGGTTGCAAGAGAAATCACTATTTTACAACTGCCAGAGCAAACTCATCTTTACATCAAATGCTGCCAGTCACGTTGAGAAATTATGCAAGCAGCAATATGCAATGTGAACGATACCGACATACAGTGGTTTATTTTGTTTTCTTGATGAAAAAGGGAATGTGCGATTTTTTCCTTTGTAGATACAACTTGTCTATGGTAGTTCCTGAACCATTTTTCTTCCTTATTCATGACCTGCTACCACCCTAGTCCCCTTTATTCATTACCTCTCCTGCTACCATGTAGTCAGAGCCACTATCATCTCTCGTCTTATTGCAAGAGACTCATGAAGGCTTCTTCCTCTTCTCAGCCTATTCCTAACACAGCAGTGTGAGTGAGCATCGTAAAATCAAAGTCATATCCTGTCACTCCTCTACTTAAAGCCTCATATGGCTCCCATTTCACTGACAGTAAAATTCGGATTATTGACTGAGGAGAACAAGAAAGTGCGAGGCTTGGGACCTCACACTTTACATACAAATGGGGCCACAGCATCACAGCATGAAGAAATTGAAATCAGTCTTTTCTTGAGAGAAGGAAGGTTTAGATCTGAATGTACTCAGAGTTAAATGTAGCGTGGAGAGTAAGACACAGGGTTGTTCCAAAGAAGACAATTAATACCTCCTCTATGATAAATTGTAACCAGTTGTTAAGGTAATCTGAAACATCTCTGAAGCCCTCAAAATCAGAACAGGTAGAATTGGGTGAATGTCTAGCACAAGAATAAGTGAGAAAACGTTTTCCATTTGTCTTAGTCCATTTGTGCTGCTATAAAAGAATACCCGAGACTGGGTAATTTATAAAGAACAGAAATTTGTTCCTCGCAGTTCTGGAGGCTGGGAAGTCCAAGACCAAGTTGCTAGCATCTGGAAAGGGCCTTCTTGCTGCATCCTTACCTGGCAGAAGGCAGCAGGGCAGTGAGAATGGAAGAGCATGCTAGCAAGCTAGTCAAATGTTTCCGGAAGCCTCTTTTAGAAGGGTCTTAATACCGTTAATGAGGGAACGGCCCTCATGGCCTAATTACCTCTTAAATGCCCCATCTCTTAACACTATCACATTGGCAACATCTGAATTTTGGAGGGGATTACATTTCCACGTGAATTTTGGAGGGGACAATAACATTCAAACCATAGCACCATTCATAGTGATGACGCTTGAATATATGTAGGAACCTCTGTTATCCAGAGGTTTGTATGTTTTTAAATATCGATATATTATATTTCACATATTTTACACTAATAAATTAATAACATTGTGCCTAATATCCAACAATAAAAAATATTATTGAACTCCACTGTGCTGAGCGCTAAGACTACTGGGATGAACATAAGCAGTCCCTGGTCTTGAGAAGCTTAAAAGACAGAGAAACGTTTAAATCATAATGTATATCATCTGAATGTTTTTTTAAATAAAGCGTTATATTTTTAAAGAAATAAAAAATGGAGGTGAATGGCCTGCACATTAGTGTAGTTAATCTTAATTGGCAGGTTTCTACAAAGCCAAGTTAGCAGGTCACTCAATTATTAATAGAAGTCACAGCAGCATCACATCCCAATGGTAGTTACCAACTGCAGACGGAGTGACTAAAAAGCATTGATCACCCTTGAGAGCCACGTTTCTCAAAGTGTGGTTCAGAGACCAACCTGCATATGAATCATGGTGCAAGCTTGTTTAAAATGCAGATGCCTGGGATCCTTCCCATGAAGTTACGTATCATATTTGCAGTGTTGGGTGCTAGAGTCTTCTTTTATTTAAAGAATCTCACCAGGTGATTCTTAGGCACTGTTTCAGTACCATGCTATTTGGGTCTAACACAGAATGACGTTTACAGATCTAAACCTATGACATGATGTCAAACATCAAAATACCCTAAATTTGTATTGGCTTATATTCCAGTGACACTCTATTATTGATTTATTTGCTTCATTGTCAAATATGAGCTCAAATTCTTTTCCATTGTATTGAGGCCCAGCTGGTCCTTTCCTATATTGCATTTGAATTCTTGGTTGACTTTTTTTTTTTTCTTCTAGTTACATCATTTTACATTTGTACCTACTAAATTTCATCCTGTTTTTATAAGACCATTAAAAAACATGGTCAAAACTATTTTGAACTTACCTCTTTTCTCTGCAGTATTAACAGCCTCCTATGATTAGAGGCAGTCACACAATTACTAAGCCCACGTTTGATTTCTTCTCCTTTTATTTGTAAAGATAAAGAAAAGCAAATCTCCTAGCCCTCCTCCCCAGACTGATCTCTGTGGAATACCACCATTAATGACTCTCAGCCAGGAATGACATTGGCCTTAGCTTCTAGGACATTGCCATCAAGAGAAACAACTGTTTTCTTGGTACATAGTTTATTGCCTGGTTTATGTAAATGTCCCATTAAAAATGCTGAGAGCATTGTGGAGGGATAGAAAGAAGAACTTTTGAAATAATATTTTTATTTGAAAAATTCTGAACTTCTAGTTGGAATAAGAACAGGAGGTGTACCTTTTTCATACCTTAAAATTAAGAAATAATTGAGAAAAACTCTGGCAGGTGACATAAGCCATCTGCAAACCTTGGGTCTCAAGTTCCATCTATAGGGAGCTGGGGAAAGGGTTTTCCTCTTTGTAAGGAGTTCACTGCTCTTCCTGGTCTGACCAAGTCCTCTGGCCTTCAGAACTTCTGGTAAATCTGCTCTTTCCAGATTTTGAGAATAGTAACTGTAAAGCTGATATATTAATGCACTGTGTTTTAACTGCCACTGGTTTGTTCTATATGTCCTAATTGAATATTTTCAATTTTTTACTTATGGCCTGAAGCAATTTAATCATCCAGAATACAATTTAATAAATTGGAAAAAAATATTAAAAATATACAGTAATGAGTGGGACTAATTGCTGTCATGCCTCACACAATGGCATGCAACCAGCAGATGCTTAACAAATATTAATTTATGATGGTGACAGTTAGCCCTAGAGGCAGGGAACATGAAATTTGGAGTTAGTTTTCCTTTTTTCTGAGTCACCATCCAATCAGAGAAAAGGCACTTTTATACTTTAGTTTCACAATTCACAAAAGTGAGTAGTTCTTGTTCATCATTATCAACCTGGGACAGAGGAAAAAATGTGGCAGGATGAACTTAATAATTGTCTTTGTGTTTGAAGGTGGCAGCTGGCCAGGTGTTCTCAGGCTTACGTGAAGAATTATAATGAAATGTGTTTGGCTGGGAAAGGTGAAGGTTAGATGATGAAATCCTGGAGAGCCCCTTCTGGACAGCGTTTAACTAGGGCTTTTCTGGCTTCCGATGACCTCTTGTACCGCACCGTCACTCGAAGTCAGGGGTAAGAATATGGTGACTGGCCAGAGGTAATGAACTGCAAGGGTAGTTCTTTTGTATACTCCCTTAATAATTATGTGTTCTAGTGATCAAAACACTATATAAATGCCTGAATTCTGAAACTTAACAACCAAGAACTATGGTTGAAGATAACCATCCAAATCACCAGCAAGGAACTGACTGACTGTGTATCAAAAGCCACAGACTGCTCATAACCTTTGACCCAGTAATCCCTAGACCAGAAAGCAGGGTCCACAAACTACAGGCCTCTGCCCTACTGCCTATTTTTGTACAGCTGTGAGCTCAGAGTGTTTTTTACATTTTTAAGGGATTGAAACAAAATAAAAAAGAGTCACGCTTCATGACACATAGGAAACTAAATAAATTCAAATTTCATTGCACATACATCAAGTTTTATTGGAACATAGACATGCCTATTCATTTATGTATTATTTGTGGCTGCTTTCATAATATATCAGTAGGGCAGAGTAACTGAGACAGGGACCGTATGGCCTGCAAAGCGAAAAATATTTCCTTCTGGGCCCTTTAAAGGAAAAGTTTGCTGACCCCTCAGCTGTGTATTATCATCTATCCAAAAACAGGGGCCCCCGAACTGTGGAATAAGCTACCTGAAGAAAGCTTATTATCACAGTGTTATCTATAGCAGAAAAGTTAGAAAAAAATTAAATATTTTCCAAGTATATAGATATTGTTAAATAAATTGTGGAACAGGCACTCAATGGAACTTTTCAAAACCATGAATACTAAAGGCAGTGACTACTACCCATATTGAAAAATAAAATGGCTATGCTTATCAAAATGGAAAAAAATCAGAGCACAAACTTGTGCAACTGTATGATTATTGCCTTTAATTAGTCAATTAAGTCAGTTGTCCAACAACCATTCATTGGGAACTAGAATATTATTGGGGCATATGCCATATCCATGAGAGAGGGAAAAAAAAAACCCGAGAAAGTGTTTATAGTGATTCGGTACAAGTGATAGATTTTGTTGATTTTTTTCTCATCTGTATTTCAATGTTTTCCTCTCTATGATGTTTATGTCACTTACATATTAAAGACTTTATCAAAAAAGACTGGAAAAAGCATCAGAGTGTACACAAGGACAATAAGCCACTCTCTGCAAGACTGAAACTGCCTGGCAGGACTTGCCGAGGGTTCGCGACACTGGGGACGGCAGCTTGTTCTGCTCCAGCGATTTCTGTTTTTGTCTCTTCCTTTACCACATTTCTCCTTATAAAAGAGAAGAGCAGGCTTCCCTTTAAAATCTTCCCTGCTTTCTTCCCCACCAACTCAGGGAGCCAGCAGGCGTGAAAGACTTTCCCTCCATTCACTAAATACAAACACGCTTATTTATCGACAGTTGTACATCTGAGCAAACTGCAACTCTCTCCCTCTGGAGAGACTTAAATGGTGTTCTGTGTCCTTTATGGTGACTTAGGAACTCACACCTGAGTGAGGTTGAAGTGGGAGTTTTTCTGAAGTAGAGTTGATTCTAGAGCCTAGGTACTGAATATCCTGTTCCTCCCCACTCCCTAGGCAGGAAAATGCCACCTATTATGTTGCATTGCAGTCTTCAACATAAAAGCACGGCCACTCATTAACATTGCTTTTTGCATATTTCAAGACATATGAGGAAGAAATTAATAACAAAGGGCAATGTATTTGTAAAATTACATGTATGACTGAGACAGACACTAGAGGGAAGGGCACTAAGACATTATTATGCACATAAAGCACCCGTAGAAAGAGGAAGAAAAGAAGTTAAAAATATGCCAGAATGATCCACGGGGCGATCCACCCAGGCCAGTGTTCTGAGGCTGTCACGGCAGGGAGGACCCAGTGGGGTACCAGGCAAGCACTGATACTCGCTCCACGTGGGTGAAAGAGCATTGACTTCATGCATGGTCCTCTCTCTTTACTTCTGGATACAGTTCTTAGGCTGTTCAGAGACATCTGTGTGGGGACTGGAGAACTTTAATAAGTATTTATTGAGTACCAACAATATTGGGGTCAAGAAATGACAGAAGATGTCGTATTTTGGGTGGCAGTAAGAGGGTTGCGTGCGGTGAGGGGTGGGACATTATGCTGCTGTGGCTGTGATTCAGACACGAGGAGACGGTGACAGTAGAACAAAGGAGCAGGAGGAAAACGTTAGACAAAATCGGTGTGACTTAGTGATTGGTTAGGTAGAGGGCATCATACAGAAATGTTCCTGAGGGCAGAATGTGTGCCCGGGACATGCCACAATGGCTAACACGGTACCTACCGTGCATACAGCCAAAGTGGTTTGAATGAAATTGAGTTGAAGATGATTGTCATACTGGGAGAAATTAACAAGATTAAAAGGAAGAAAGCTAGGGGCTGTTTGTTTTTGTTTTTAAGGAGACATTATGGGTCTAGTTTTGAAAAAAATAAGTTAATGTAGTGCTGAGTCATCCAACATCGATTATCTAGTTAGCTGACTGCAATTCTGGGGAAATGCTTAAAAGGCATTCCCATATTCAGCAAGCGTTTCTTTAGTTTTGCGATGCCCAAAGAATTGATTCTGCTTTCTACTAACTTTTTTTTGCCCTACCTTTGATTCACCCTTTCAAAAGCAGTTGGAAGGCTTTCGGTTAATATGCAAATTAATGTTGCCATTAAAATTAGCTGAATTTGGAGTAATGACAAAACTCATAATGGGGGGATATTTTTGAAATATATTAATGAGATTTTCTCTGTTATATTTTTCTAGAAGCACTCATTTGCCTTGGGAGGATTTAGAAACATTATAGAAGGAATACAAAGGTTAGGAAGGCTTAGTATTGAGCCTCTGATATCAAATAGGATTTTCAAACAGGCAATAGTCATGTAAGCCAGATTTTGTCTAGAAAGAAAGAGTTTTCTAAATTTCTTTACCATTAACCTATCAAGACTAAGCTAGGAGAATTCAAATCATAGATTTTCTTTCATAGTGCAGAGAGGATAGTCCTTCCTCTTAAGACAGCCAGGTCATGAGGGTGGCTAATGAAGGAGAGACCAGAATACAACACAGAGGAAGTAGAAATTCTGAAGCCCCTACTGACTCAAGGGAAGGAAGACAAGGAGTCTGAGGAAGTTATACACACACACACACACACACACACACACACACACACACACACGTTCTCACCACCCTTCCCATGTGAGGTTGAATGCTCAGCAAGTGAAGTTTTAGACAGACTCAGATAGTCATGTGGGCACTGAAGGACTTTCGCCTCACACCTTATTGTCTGAGGGTAGTGTGGAAGGAGCTGTGGCCCCTAGAAAAAACCCCAGCCTTTGAGTAACTGGTTCCTCCTACCACACATTTGACTTTAAAGAGGACCAGAACTCTCCCAATTCCCTACTGAGGGTTTCCAGGGGTATAAAGAGAGCTTGTAGAGAGAGGTGACTTCTGGATGCCTGTCCATTCATGCCGACGCTGAGTCATCTGAAGAGACAGTACAAATGATCGGGCAGGGCTAACCTCTGCAGGTGACACAAAATATGCACCGGCTGGCCACCCCGCACTCTCCCAGTCCTCAACGACGTGAGGACTCTTGAGGAAATCTGAAAGGCTATTGTGAAATAATAAAGCTGCATTTTTTTGTACATTTAAGGGTACACAATGTCAGTGAATATTCACCAGTACTATATAAAGTTAAAATTAGGAGTTAAATGAGGATTGACGACAATAAATTATTCTCAGTTTCTCAGTGTAACTATAGATCTAGGGTAAAGCTGAACTGGGAAATTTGTCTTCAAATGTATGGCATTAATTACAATTGCTCTAAATAAGAATTGCCCTAAGCCATTAATAGAGCATCTTCCTCCAATGACATTAGAGCCAACTTCAGAATATAGTACTATTTTAAGGAGTCTTCATGTATTTACTGAGATCCGAACAAGTGGATTGATTACCACTATTGAAATTCTTTCAAAGTAACAAAGCACTATAAAAAAATCTTTACAAACATCCTTGAATTGTGTGCTTTACCTCTTGTTCTTTAATCATCTATTGTCGTTACTCTAATTTTTCCCTGTGGCCCATGATTTGCTAATTCCACGTAAGCTAGAGGAAATTTGCTCCAATTCAGAATCTGATATTTTGTGTATTCCATTGAATATATATTTATTCAGCAAGTACCTCTTCCGACTTAGATATTTTTTTCCCCGTCCATAGCCCTGCTTAGTAGTCTAATGAGGGAGACTGAGAGAGCAGCATTTCCCATTCGATAATGGAAGTAATAATAAATGTAAGTACTCATCATTTGTCAGGAAATGTATGTAATTATAATTATTCTATATAAATTATCACATTTCACCACCACACTAACTGTACAAGTAGGTGTTTTTATCCTTATTTTACAGATGAGGAGACTGAGACTTAGATTAAGTAACTTGGTTGACAATCATACAGCTCGTAAGTGACCCTTTCATTTTAACTTACTAACTTCTTCTCTTAACGATGTCACTGTATTCTAGCTTTGGTTGCCCTGCTTCTCTGTCAAAGCACTGTGGATCATACCATTGTTCCTTAGATGCTGTAGTAGGTGTCTGAGCTTCATTCATTTCTTTATTCCGTATTCACTGAGTGTTTCTAGATGTCTGCCACTGTATTAGGCAACAGGTGGAGACTAGAACACAGATAAGTTTATAGATTAGTGAAGATGGATTTGCCAACAACTATTATGCAAATAATAAAATTAAGACTAACTTGATGTTCAAGGAATGAACAGTGGGACTCACATTGAAGATGACTGGATTCTCTCTGGGGAGATTGTGGAAAGATTCTTGAAGAAGTAGAATCCAAGCTGGGCTTTGAATGATAAAAGTAATTTCCAGAGTCAGAGAAGGGAACATAGGAGGGGCACAGAGAAAGCAAAGAAAGATGTGCAAGCATGGAAGTCCACGGTATTGTCCAGCAAGTGGTCAGTCCAGTGCGTATGAAGGGAGGTAGGACAAGTCATTTATGGGCACATCATCAAGGGCCTTTTTACTGTAAATTGTAGACATTATTCTCTAGGCGAAGGGAAGTCTGTGGAGGTCTGAGGAGGTGAGCAACTGAAGCCAGTCTGTTTTACTTCTAGTGCTGCCATGATAGGAAGGATGGACTGGGGAGCCCACTGGGGATGGTTTGCTGTAGCTCTGCTGAGAGTGATGAAGGCCCTAACTAGGGAAGCTGCCGTGACAATGGGTAGTGGGTTGTGCCTGAAATCTATATGGTTGATGGTTAAAACATGGATCATCGGGTTTGTCTGATGTTTCTTAGGGCAAATGCCTTGGAAGGGTGTTTCTTCCCTTTAAGATGGATCTCTACCTTCCTTTGCTATTTCCCTTTTATGTTGTGGGCTCCCCCTCATTTCCTCTAGAGTACAGAGGTCACTTTTTGTCTAAGTTTAGGCTTAGGAAGTATGGTCAAATCAGATGCAGAGGTGGGTCACTCAATAGATGAATGAATATATATGTAAATATATATGTGTATGTATAAATACATTTTTGAATTTGCTATTGGAATAGCTGTAAAGCTCCTGATATTTTTCTAATAGTTTCAGTTTATTAAATTGTTAGTTACATCAAACTTCATTAGGCTGTTGTGCTGTAGAACGTCTGTTCTCAAAGTATGTTCTAGAGATCCCTGGAGGTCCCTGAGACCCCTTTAGGAGATTTACAAAGTCAAAATTGTATTCTTAATAATACTAAGATATTATTTGCACTTTTTAAGGATTGTGCAGTGGAAGTTTTTCCAGAGGCTATTTGATATGTTCTATCAAACACAATGAATGCTGAAACAGTTATGAGAATCTATCTTCTATCAATCCAGAGATTTACAAATATTTGAAACAATGCCCCTGTTTTCTCAATTTTTTTTGTTTGTAACTATAGTTATTTTTCATTAAAATATTTATGCTACCAGTTAGACATGGTGGCGTGCACCTATAATCCCAGCTACTTGGGAAGCTGGGGTGGGAGGATCACTTGAGCCCAGGAGTTCAAGACCAGCCTGGGCAACATAGGAAGACCCCATCTCTAAAAAAAAAAAAAAAAGAAAGAAAGAAAGAAAAGAAAATATTTACATTACCATATGCATTTATAATTTTGTTTTTAAGTGAATTAATAAATAAATATTTTAAAAGATCTCAGTTTTAACTTTTAATATAATATGTACCAATAGACATAAACCACATAAAAGTCTTTGGGCTCCTTGATAATTTTTAAGAGTTTAAAGAAGGCCTGAAACCAAACTTTGGAGGACCACTGGCATAGAAGAAAGAATTCTGGCATTGGTGTCAGAAGACTCCAGCTGAGGTTTCACCTCCACCATGCATCACCTATGTGACATGGGGGAAGCCATCTAAACACACCAAGCCTTGGTTGTCTCACTGATACAAGGGGATATAGCAGCACCTACTCACCTCCTAGCTGTAGACCAAATGCAACAACATGTGAGACATTGCCCCATTCGTGAGAGTTTCTCATAATATTTGATGGGTAATAGGTCACACTGATTTCAGTGTGAACTGCATACATGCATCTTAGAATTTTTTAAATGTATAGGAAAATAATTCAAGTACGTGGTAAAATTTCAAAGATTCCAGAAGGACGTTTTTTGTGGGGAAAAAAGTCTCCTGGCCTTGAGTCTGTCATTTCCACTCCCGAGAGGTAGATATTCTCTTGCCTGCTGCTGCTCTCAGCTCCTGGGGTGGTTACTACCACAACTCAAAATAATAGGCTCACTGCCCTATTCCTTTAAGAGCATTTTTAGACAGTGTCTAACAGGTCCCTGCTGTGAAGGATGAGGATACAGCTCATTTATATTATCCCCTATTAGATGCTGAGGTATCATTTTAATATAAAAATAAAATAATTAGGTCTCTACTTGCTGCCCCACCATCTTTTCTCCCCCCCCCAATTTTTATCCCACTTTTTAGACCATCTCCTGACTGCCCTGCAAGAGCAGTGGATACAACCTCCTTAGCCTTCCTCCCACCTTCACTCCTCCTCTTCGGCTTCCCTCTCTCTCACAGGGTACTTCACATTGTCAAGGCCGATAGCATTTATTTTTTTTATCGTGTTTCCAAGTATTTTTCTTATATTCTATCAATACAGTGATTGAACTATCCATAAGTGGCATTTGCATTGCTAGGACTTTGTAAATTCTGTTCATGGTTATGTTTTTCTCTATAGGCTCAAAGTCAGGTGTGATCTTTGTGCCACTTGAAGAAGAAGGTTTCCAGCATAAAAGGCAAACCTGTGTTTTCAGCATATCCTCAAAAACTCCTGCGTTTTAATCATTCTGTTACATGGAATCCACTTTCTTTACAGATTTCTCTTTCTCTTTCTCTCTTCCTCCCCCTCTCCCTCCCTCCTTCCCTGAATCATCTGACCTCTTGTTCCAGTCTTCTATTTTAACAGCTTCCAATTTTTATTTTATGGATACAATATTTTCACTGATAGCCCTAAGGATAGTAATTAAAAATTTTAACTAGTTCTCTTCTGTTTCCTGAATTCTTCCTATTCCCCTCGAGGGTTATTCATTTTGATCCTTCTGTTTTGTGCTGTTGATTTTACTTACACCTTCCGTGATCCCTCGTTGCCTGCTTGTACTTAGACAAAGGGACAGGAATCAATGACTGGCAGGCTTCTGGGTGATCTCCAGCTTCCAGAATTGGGGAAAGTTTACTCTGGAGTCCGAACTGCCATTCTAGGGGTTTCAGTTTGTTTCCTTTCTTTAGAAAAGAGCGTGGGGATGACTATCGGAGTGGCGTGTGAGGGCGGTGGTCCCCATTTAAGAGTGGAGGTAGGGGCGATGCGTGCACCTGTCCTCTGAACAGGTCTATAGTGAAGTGCTCAGGTTCCAGGTCCACCTCTGAACTTTGCCCTCTCTAAGTGCAGAGTCAGGCTTTCCTTGAAATCCTGACTCATACCTACTCTGGAACCTTCTTTTTGGGGATATCCAGTGCTACTTCTCCTGTGGACTTGCTCCCTTTCTTTTTCTACTGTCCAAATATTTGTTGATCTCTTTCATATGCTGATGACGTCTTCCGTTTATCTTTACTCTCACAGGTGTTTTTTCTTCCTTATTTACTTTTTTATGGCCATTTCCTCAGGGTCTTAGGAAGGAAGGTAGGCAAATACATGTGCTCGATCATTATCTTATATCAGAAGCCTGTGGTATTTCTCTTAAAAAGCTGTTTTAAGTATTAATGGACCAGCCATTGTATCTTCAAATTTTATATTTCAAAAAATTTGGAAATAAAATCCCAGTACATTAAAATATATTACCCTTATCATTTTTCTATTTCTTTTTGTTTCATTATGTTGACTGTGGCTCATTTATCGTGGGTGATTAAACTTAAATGATGTCTTCAAGGATGGATGAAGAAATGAAGATTTATTTAAATGATGTCATAAAGCTGGTATACAAGGAAAAATGTTTTGGCAGCTGTCTCAAAATCTCACATGAAATAAGCATTACATGAGATTCCTGTATTACGTTTACAAATTTTTTTTTTAGCGGAACATCCTAGGACATAAAAGCAGAGCTCCCATGGCGAAAAGCATCCTAGGGAGGAAATGGCCAGCGTTTCATTGGTCGCCAAGAAAATAAATACGCCTTCTTTACGACCTAGTAAAGATGAAATAAAAATAAATCAAGAAATTTCTTTGCGGTAGCCGTGAAAAATGTTGGGTGTTATTTGAAGGTTGAACTCACATTTTCAGGGCATCATCACTAACTTATTGTACACACCTGATGTCTGAATACCACCTTGGTTAGATATTGATTGTGCTTCAGGCTCCACTTCAACTGCAAATACTGACCACATCTACCTGTTTTTTCCATTAACAGCTTTATTGAGGTATGATTGAGATATAATAAACTGCACATATTTAAAGTGTACCGTTTGATAAATTTTGATACCCATCACGCTCCAGAATTTTCTTGTGTCCCTTGGTAATCCTTCCCTCCACCTCTCCTTGCCTCCCCTACCATCTCTGGCAAACCATTGATCCACTTTCTGCCTTTATAGATTATTTGCATTTTCTAGGATTTTATAGAAATGGAATCATTGGATGTACTTTTTTTGGTCTAGCTTTTTTCCCTCAGAATAATTACTTTGCAATTCAGCCATGTGTTTGTTTCCACATTAGGGCTATTACAAACAAAGTTGCTACGAACTTTTGCCTACAAGTCCTTGTGTGCAGACGTTGGCTTTCATTTCTCTTGAACTGGGTCATGTGATAGGTATCTGGTTAACTTTTTAAGAAACTACCAAACTCTTTTCCAAGGTGGTTGTCATTTTGCATGCCCACCAGCAGTGTGTGAGAACTCCAGTTCCTCCACATCCTCACCAACACTTGGAATCTCAGTTTTTTTAATTTTAGCTATGCTAACACATGTGTAGTGATAACTCACTGTGGCTTTAATTTGCATTTTTCTAATGACTAATGATATTTCACATCTTCTCCAGTGCTTACTTGCCATGTATCTTCTTTTGTGAAGTGTCGAGATCTTTTTCCCATTTTTTAAATTGGGTTATTTATTTTATTATTATTGAGTTTGAGAGTTCTTTATATATTCTGGGTACATGTCCTTTATCAATATGTGATTTGCAAATATTTTCTCCCAGTCTGTGGCTTGTCTTTCATTCTCTTATCATCTAGCTAATTTTTTTGTGTGTGGTTTTTATAGGAATTTTTTTCAACAATGATGATAATCATATTTATTTACAAGTAGCACATCCAGGAATTCAGTTGTCTTAGAGAGCTATATAGAAAAGCTGAGGTGATGCCAAACTTTTAGCTTAATAACACTACATTTTAATTTTAAAAGGCAGTTTACATGAACTGTTAGATATGACTCTATAATGGGAAATACGATTCTATGTAATTCACAGAATTTGCTTCTTAAAATTAAAAAATTACAAAAACTATAATGTTAATGGGTTTTAAAAAGTGAATTATATTCTGAGTATAAAAATTTATTTTGAGTTTCTTAAATTGAAAAAAATATTTCAAATGTAATTCTTTTAGTTCTCTCTGTCTCTCTCTCTTCTTCTCTCTTTTCACTTAGATATTTTAACCTGAATTATTCTAATGAAATAATTTATTCAGTCTATCTTTCAACCTTTTGTGGATAGAAGATTCATAATCATTAGATTGCCATAGAATATTTGATTATGTGATTCACATTTGGTAATAAATGAAAGAGAAGACTATGAGAGATGGCCCTAACCCTTTTACAAGGCTCTCTAAATTCTTACAGTGGTATCGAAGTTCTGCTAAATTTAATTCTGGAATTCAGACCAAATCTAGATAAAGATGTTCAAGCAGTATATGTTAAAGCCAGCACCCTAGGCTTGGTTATGCCCCTTTTTGCACGCAATGGGAAGCTAAGCATCACTGCGCAACTCAGTGACTTCATTATCAAAAATCTTCTCCCCTATTTCTCTTATTCTTGTATTCTCAAAGGCTTGTGCCAATTAAAAGTAGTTATTCTTCCAAAAATAGTTGAGGTTGCATGGTCTAGATAATCTTTGGAAGTAGCTACTTTATCTTCTATCTTGAAAACGCAATTCCCCCAGCTGCTGAAGTCAGATACTTGGGCACTATTTAATTTCTGCTCTCATTCCCAGTGCTCCTGCGCTGTCTGAGCCACCATCATGCCTCTGCTGGGCTATCACAGCAGCCTCCCTAACAATGTCTCTGCCTCTAATCTTTTCCTCCATCAGTCCATTATTCACACTTTAGCCAGGTGACATTTTCAAAATATGTCCAAACACATTGCTTTCCTGCACAAATATTTGCAATGGGTTTTTATTACCTTAAGAATAAAGTCCTAATTTTTTTTAGTGTGACTTTGCAAGTCTCTCCTCATGGGGCTTTATTTTTAAGGTAAGAAGAATACAGGAAGAAAGGGAAATAGAACCCAAAAAAGTTCAGAATGTAAAATTAGCAAAGCTCATAGGGTTATAAGAGAGGATCCAATAAGACAATTTAAGTAAACGGGCTTTGTGAGACATGAAACATGATTTTAATGCTATTATCATACTATTATTATTTCCACCTGTCTCTCAGTGAATCTCTGAGAATTACTGAATGCCAGAATTTCACTTCTAAGTGGCTTGTTATTCCAGCCTATGCTCATGAAACCCTAGGATGTGGGTTGGTTGATTAGACAACCAATTAGATAAATGCGGGAGCACTAGGCACCTTTGTCTGCATCCCCAACACTTAGAGGTGAAACTTTGAACAGTCATGCTGCCTGGTGGCCAGAGTCACCCTAGGGAGGAACAAGGAAGGTGATGGAAGCTCCTCAGGCCTCACATGGGATGCAGACCCACTCAGCACCCCCTGTGGCTTCTTCTCCCTTCAATGAGCTCCCTGTTTTCTCTTCTTCTTCTTGGACTCATCTGGAAGGGCTGAGCAGGGGCCTTGAAAACCAGAAGACTTGAGGCAGTGGAATCTAGTCTTGAATTCTTGGGTTGCAAGGGACAGAAATCCTGGAAACGGGGAACTAGAAAAACAGCCACTGGAGCTCGACTCTTCAGATCATAGTTGCTACGTGGTCCCACCACGGCTCTCGCCAGTTCTCTCTCTCATGCATATCATGACTGGTCATCTCCAACGTGCACTAATGGCAGGTCTAGTTGCTCGTTTCCCAATTCCAGATTTTCCAATATGATTGGTCCGAATTGTCCTTTGAGCAAGACCCCAAGTTTTAGCTCACTGACTGGCCTATGGATCAGGGCTCTTGAGTGAGGTACTCATCAGTTAGTTGTCTAGTTACTTGAGGCCAGAAAATACAAGGTCACATGCTTTGATGCTCACTTAGTAGGTACTAAGAGCAAGGATTCTTCCAGAAAGCAATGTGATTAGGGCAACAATAAGTGGCATCCCTAATACGAGAGAAGCAATAGGGTGTACTGCTTAAGAGCATAGACTCTGGAGCCAGCCCACTTGGGTTTAAATCTTGACTCTATCGGGTAACGTTGGGCAAGTTACTTAACTTCTTTGTGTGCTTCAATTTCCTCACCTGTCAAATGCAAATAATGATAGTACCTGTCCCATAGTATTGTTGAAAGGACTAAATGTGTGTGTACGTGTGTATGTAAGCACCTGCATGCTTGTTATAAGTTATATAAGTGCTAGCAATCATTATAAGGATGGAAATATGAAACACAGAATTGGGTAAATTACGAAGGGCTATGGATGACTGGTTGTATGATAACTACCCCGATATAGGGTGAAACCCAGTTAGGTAGAGATGGGTGGGGGACAAAAGCAAATTAATGAGCACACTAAGAATGGATTCAGAATTCCTCAGTTGAAATTTGGGGGACAGAAATATGGAAGGGCTTAGGGACAGAGGAGAGCTCAGGTGCAGGCTCATGCCTCAGGAGCACAGGCACAAGAAGCCTGGATATGCCCTTGTGGCCACCGCATCTTCCACATGGGTCTTCAGCATCCCCCATCCCTGGTCTGTTCTTGCTGTAAGAGCAGCTGATCTGGGGTAAAAACCTGAAAGCCTCCTGAGACATTTAAAGATATTATTTTCTCCGAAGATAATGATACCAGTGTAGATATCTGGGCCAGATCAATTCATTAAATCATTCACTCATTAAATTCATTTGGCATTCACTGCGGGCCAGGCTCTGTGCCAGGGATGCAGTATTAAGACGTCTGTCGTTGGAGTTAGAACTCACAGCTGACAGCCTATAGGTCCCAGGAAGGACTGACAGTGACAGGAAGACTTGCAAAGGAGAAGCGCTGGGGAGAGGGCCGGAGAGCAGAGCCGACCTGTGGGTCAAGGCAGGCTTCCGGGGGAAACCACCAAGGTTGAGCTTGCTAAGGGGAGAGGGGAGAAGAGTGTCCCGGATGTGGAGAACCAGGTGTTCAAAGGCCCAGCAGCAAGAAAGAGAGCAGTGCCTGATGAATGAAAGGACCTGAGTATGGCTGGAGAGGGGAAGGTGAGGGTCGAGGGGCCAGCTGGGGGCCACGCGGAGAGGCTGGCACTTTTCCACTCAGGGTGGTGGGAAGCGGCAGACGAGATTGAGCTCGTCACCTGTGGACTGGAGCTCACTCACGCTGATGGGCTGCCCTCTCCTGTTCTGCTGGGGACAGGAGCCTGGCAGGTGCTCCAAAGGGGTGGAGGGGCCATGGTACCATCGGGGCAGAGGAAGATTCAAGAGCAAGGTGGGTCTGTGTCAAGAGCAACCTCATCTATTAATACTTCGCAGTTTTGCTTAGGGGCTCTGTATTCCTTGAACGATCACCAGTGAGCAAAAGCTCTGTGTGGGTGTGTTTGCAGTTTCTCACGACTGCCCCCCATACAGCATCAGAAATACTCTTTTTACTGTTTTTCTCCTAATGCAGTAAATGCCTCTTAAGAGGCCTACAAAATGATGCCAGTGGACTATACGAAAGTCATTAAAAACAAACAGGATTTCATGCGTCTTGGTTTCAGACTACCTGTTGAAGGAGGCAACAGACCCGATTCAGCGGGTTCTCTACCACCCTCATGCCCATACAGACGGGGTCGCAGGATCTCCGAGGATGTTCATCCCTTAGGTAATTGAGACCCTCAGACGATGGGATTCTTATTTTAGCCAGGCATTTTTCTTTTTTCGCAGTGCCATAGTAAATTATTTACTTGGGCTGCCGTCTTTTTGTGTGAACAGGATACAGCTTGTCCTGAGCCGAGGACGTGGCCTGCGTTGTGTTTGCTGATGGCACTGCGGAAACCTGTTCCCCCGGGCCTGCCCTGTTTTCCCACAACCCGTCTCGGAACCGGAGAACCGGCAGCACTAAGGATGGATTTGAGAAAAGTTGATGAATTTATGTTTCATCTTCCTTCTTCACATCTTCTCCTGGAGGTGCGAACAAATCCTGAAACTGCTAAGGAGGAAGGCAGTGTGAGAGAAGGAGGCTGCGCACTTGGCCCTTGAAAATCCAGCGTCTGGATCTTAGCCATGAATCTGAGTCGGAGGTGCTGAATATTCATTCACACGATCGTGCATGGAGCGGCGAGATTTCTTTCTTGACGCAATGAACAGAGTGTGCTGACACCTTTAGACATTAGGGTGCTTGCAGAACCTGGTGAGAGGCAACAAGGGAAGAGACTTTTATTGCACCTCCCACGCCAGCCCCTAAAAGCCCTGCCATGGTGCAAAATGACAGACACAATCTCATGCTACAAATTATAAACCAACCACTACATTTAAGCTATTTGATATCTTCCCCTTAACTGTCCCCTATGCTTTGTGAGTACAGAGCATATTTTTCCCTCCATCTAAAATTTAGCTTTAAAGTTCGCTATTTAGTAACTAAGCACTTTTAGTCAAGAGATACATTCTGGGGTATAAGAAATATTAAGGTACACAAAAACTTGAAAGGTACTTGAGATCTTGTGAGAGGAACAAGGAGGAAATCAGACATTTGTCTTTCCGTCTTCTCCGGAGTCATACAGCATCTGCGACATAGTCAGGGACTAAACGAGGGTTGAAGTGCTCCTGTCTGAAACATCTGTCAAATGTCGTTTGCATGAATACAGCATTCTGAGGGTAAGAAAAAGCGGGGTGGGGGGGGTTTCAGCAGAGTTTATAGCTCTGAAAGGGAAGAAATAAAAATTTCCAATGGGGAAACAACCCTGTCTGCCTGCCGGTCGGTTCAGAAGGAGGCACTGGCTTATCTACCATAATTCTGCACAGCTCCTCTGCGCTCCAGGGAAGTCAATGCGAGGGGACAAGAAGGCTTGAGGGAACACGGGATGATTCAACTGTGCGGACTCTCAAACCAGTTTTGCTTTTGTGCTGTTTAAAGGGGATCTATTTTCTTTCCCACTTGGGTCATATCGGTACAGAAACCATGATCTCTGTGAAAATCTTTTTCCCTTTTTGAAGTTTAGTACTCATTTTTTCCTTTTATCTAAAGCTGCTATTCTGAATAAAGTTACTCAATATCGTTGGAAAAACTTTTATTTGATCTACTTCTTTGTTTACCAGAATTCTGTATTACTTGCCATTTGAACAGTGAAAATTCCGTTGTAAAACAAAATGATTATTTAAGACTAAAGTTGGTGAACTTTCTGATTGTTGAAGTGAGATTGGTCAACAATGGTAGCCCTCTTCCACTGCCCTTGTTTTTGAGAACATGATATATTATAGTTGTTTTCTCAATGGTAGCTTAAAAAGAGGTGTATGGTGAGAATGTGTTCTAAAACCACCATTCCTCTTGGCGCTACAGGTCAGTTTACAAAAGGCAATTAGGTAGGCAATGTTATCTTATCTAAAAACGCATGATTGTGAAAACAGAGACACCAATTATGGATCAAAGTTTACTTTTTTTTTTTTTTTGCTTCGTAGGATGATCTGAGCCAAAGTTGTCCAACAAGATAATTGCCCGACAGAAACCAGGGAACTTTTTTTTTTTTGCTTCGTAGGATGATCTGAGCCAAAGTTGTCCAGTAAGATAATTGCCCGACAGAAACCAGGGAACTGATCCTGGCACAGGGATGCCCTTCACTGGGACATCTCTAAGTGGAGGATAACATTGTGCAACTTAGAGATCGAAAATCAAAGACTAGCTTTTAAGAAACCAGAGCTTATATGCGGAAATAAACATTATCTTGTTCAAAGTCGTTGCTTTGGAGGGCTTTCCACTCATGCAGTATTTTCATTAATTGTTTTTTGAGGATTGCTTCTGAATTCTGTGTGACACATTATTTTAATACTCTATGGGAGCCAGTAGTATTCTTGAAGGATGGGTTTAGCCTTTGGAACAATGGACGGTTGTTTGGAGGTGAGCGAAGCATGTGGCAGGGTGAGAGGACTTGAGCATCGCGAATGGGTTCGCCTGGGTTTGAGTCCCGCGCTGCCATCTGCTAGTGGTGAGAACATGGGTGAGCCCAACAAGCAGTGTGGGCCTCATCCCAAGCAGAATCATTCACTCATTCAGTCAGTCAGCCATGTATAAGTTTACTGAGCGTTCACTGTGGGGCGGGGATAACAGAAGATGAGGGATGAAGTGATTACCTCTGACTCAAAATTTCTGTCCTAGGTTGGTGGTCCACCTTTAAAAGAATAAACAAAAATAATGGCATCGGTTTACACTAGCATTACATAATAAGGATGATTATCTTGGATGGCTCTTAAATCATCTTTGATGAAAGTTCCCCCCAAAAATTCTGAATATTTTGAGCAAACTTTTACTAAGTAAATGTTTAACTGTTTTTAATTGACAAAGGTGAGGACCAAGCTCATTTCAGGTGCATTAGTTTAGTACCTGGATCTATCTTCCTTCCTTCCTCTTTCTTTCTTCCTTCCTCTCTCTCTCTCTTTTTCTTTCTCTCTCTGTCTCTCCCTCTCACTCTTTCTTTCTTTTTCTTTTAAATTTGGGACAATGGCTTGCGATCCTGGCCATGCATCAAAATCATCTATGGAGACTTTGAAAAGTACTGAAAAATCTGTACTTTGAAAAGCACAGATGCTGTATGCCACCCCCCTTCCTGAATTCGAATCTCTAGAGGAAGGTCTAGGTCACAGGCATTTAAAAAGAGCATCATGGCTGATTTGGACACACAGGGATAAGAACCACTGGATTATATTAAGTTATAACCCCTGTACTTTTAGAAATTTGTACCTTTATATTAGTATATTATACCTATCTCTCCTGACAAAACTTTCTTTTAAAAAATATCACATTTGCACATCTTCAATTAAAACACTATCTGATCCAGAGAGAATTTCTCCATCTATCAAGTTGCAATATCTTTTGAATTGATCATCCATTATGTGCCTCATTCTGTGTTTGTTGTTTAGGTGACTATAAAAGAAATTTAAGATTCAACCTTTACTGAAAATGGCCAGTGTTAGAAGTTAGGGAAGATACTGACAGAATTACGAAAGGGGCATACAGAATACTCAGGTCTGCCGCCAGCCATAGCCACCCTTCCTCGTGGATTTCCTAGGATACAAATGGGCGGGGAGTGCTGCGAGTTGCTAGCTGGACTTTGCGCCCAGACACCACTGCAGATTGCGGTGTGGTTCTGAGCTGGGTCACAAAGGCTATGCTAGCAAGGCTGGGCTAGGCACCCATGCCGAGCCCTATCACAACTCCTGGTCATCTCCCCACATCATGCTGCGCCTTAGGTGGCAACATGAAAGGAAGAAACTGGGAAGAAAGAACCTGTCAGCCAATAAGAGCATCAGGGGGCCATAAGCCTTCTAAGGAAGTAGCCCCTACTCAGCCTGGTACCTTTGCTTCTGGGCGGAAAGTTGGGGAGAGAAGCAGCAGGCAAGCTTGCCTAGCTTCCGCCCACTGTGCTCAGAGTCCAGCAAGCCCACAGTAGCTTCCGAGGGGTGGCAGCGAAGGTGTGGGGTGGAGCATGGGAAGATTATGTCGCCAAAACCCGCAGATGACGTTCTGAATGGGCAAAGAGTAAGGTACTGCCTTTCTGGATTTGCAAAACACTAGGTATATTTATCAGTTGAAGTTATTTACTACATTATATTCTAAGTGTTGCCTGCAACCCATACTGCTTATTTTCCTTACTGCTAACACAATTCCTAGCACACAGTAGGTAACCATAAAAGAATGAAGACTATTATCTGAAACAATTATAGAATACAATGCTATATAAATAATGGCTAGTGTCACACATATAATGCTATAGAAGTTCAAGAAATAGTTCAATGGCCTAGGTAGTTGGGAAAATCTTGATGGAGAAGGTAGGCTTAGGATAAGCCCTTACACAGGCTAAACTTTGTATTTACACAGAGGATGTCTGACCTGTGACCAGGGCTGTGGACTTTTTTTTTGGATGTTGGAAGGAGAGTGACAAATCAGCTAACACTTTGAAAGTCAGCAGAAACTGGAAATCTGTCCAAAGACCATTCTTGGTCAATATAGACCATTTAGTGGCATAATTAAGTGTTCTTCTAAATGAGCATTGTGGAGGAAAGACTATTATAGAAAATAATAACTAAAATGGAAACATTTTCTCTCACAGAGAAGAACGGAGTAAAAATGCAACCTGTACAACGACTGCAGGGAATTTCTTTCGAAAACAAAGGGTTTTCCTTTTTTTTTCCTTCCACATCTAATGTAATGTGCTTATTAGAGGACAACAGAAAAAGAGGAAGAAAAGGAAAATATCACCCATGTCCCACTGCCCCCAAGCAGCCATTTTTAACATCTCAGTGAGCTTTTTCCTGGGTGCTAGTTTCATTTTTATTAAACCTCAAGCAACTTGCTTCACGAAACATTGACATATCCTGCCTTTTCTTCTTTTATGTTGCTTCCCCTGCTTTCTCTAAACAGAATGTACGAGAAGATTAAGTTATTTTGATTTAAAAATATGGATTGTTTAGGCTTTTAGGAAGAGAACTTAAAATAATGTATGATACTGAAAAAAATACTCCTTTCTACAATTTATGTGATATATTAAATGTTTATTGTGGATTGCTGGGGACAAAACACATTAAGTGAAAAATAGATGTTGAGGAAGACTGTAAATGATCAACAGTCGGGAGGTTCCTGACGTCTGGCCAGACCTTGCTTCTTCAGTGTTCAGGGCTGCCTAGAGCCCTGTCACCCCAGGGGCTGATCCAATAGTTGGGTATTTGGAGTCAATCAGCCCCTCCTCCATCCACACAGCACCTTGTCCTGACCTGATTACACCCCCCCTGCCCTGGGCAGAGGAGGAAAGAAGTGAAACTGAGAAGAATTTTCTCCACAGACTAGGAGTAGGGAAGAAGCCATGGCTGGGTGAAAACATGAGGTCAGTCTGAGGTAATGTCCTGACTGCACTCGGTCTGCCCTGACACTTCCAGAGTCATCTCCCAGAGATAAATAACCGCAAGGCGTGAGTGACCACCCAGCTTTGCCAAGTCTGTGAGCGATCGGGTCCCTGCACATTTCTCAATGGCAGAGTGCGTGCCTGAGACTGACACGTGGTAGCGGAGTGACTTTGCCCTGTGTGCCCTTCTGCACCTTACACACCATTCTGTTCTAGCGCGTGTAATGCTTTAGGACACTTCTCTGGTTACGTGTCTATCTCTGTTCAGTGAAATGTGAACTCCTTGGGGTCAAGAACCTGCCTTTTTATCACTAGCGCCTACCGGCTGGCTTGGCAGTGTTAGCCACCCATTAAGTGTTCATTGAGTGAACTGAAGAAAGAACGGTGCCCAGGCAGCCCACTACTGAGAAGAAATAAAATGACAAGGTAACAGTTGGTCCGTACAAAACAAACATTTCCTTTTGCCTTAAGGGATGGAAAGAGTGTTGAGCTTAGCCTGGGGTGTGTCCTGGGCAGGTTTTTAGAGTAGGACTTAATCAGGTGAGTACATCATACCTACGCCTGGACCACACCCGCAGCGTAACTGAATCAGGCACGTGAAAAAAACACGTTTTAAATGCTCTACAGATGCTTCTGACCTGTATCCCTGGCTAAAAACCAGTGCATACAAGTATCTGTTAACAAATCACTTAATTTTATGATTTAGGCTAATAAAAGAGAAATAAAAGTTCCAAGTAAAATTAACTAATTGAGCATGATGCTTTATGGGTACAAATACATCTAAGCTAAAAGTGGCACAGATTATTAAATAGTACTCACATGCCAAATTGCAAAAGCGTTGTAAATAGACACCTTATACAATGTCTACCTACCCAGAATGGCTTCGTATCTTCCTGCACAATTTGACAAAAACATTCCTGTCTTTTGGGGGATGAACTCACTGCTCACTTGTCATTCAACACATTTTCTTTATTGCTCCTGCGGGTCCGTGACTGCAGAGATGAGGATGCTCACAGGCTGTGCTGAGAGCCAGCGCAGTGGGTGCCTTAGTCAGGGCACCTTCAAGAAACAGAAATAAAAAAAAAGAAATAGAAATGACTTTCTTAAATAAAAGGAATATTTATTGGCTTCTTTATTTATTTAACCATTCGACAAGCGTGGATCGAGCAAGTGTACATCAACTATGGTGATGCCGTGGTGAGCAGGACAGCCTCCTGCCTCGGGATGCTCCCGGATGAGCTTGCTTCAGCCATGATTGTTTTCTGGAACTCGAATAATGTCATCAAACCCACCTCTGTCTCTTCCTCTCTCTCTCTTTCTCCCTCTCTCTGTTTCTCTTTCTCTTTCTCTCTCTCTCTCATTCTCTCTTTCTCCCTCTCCCCTCCCACCCAATCTTTTTGGTTCTTTTAGCTTCTGTTTCTCTTTGCACGTTGCCTTTATTCTCTCCTGCCATAGAAAGGCTCTCTTCAAGTTGTGGGAGAGAAAGCCTTCCACTGGCAGCCCCCCTTTCAAAAGGAAAAAGGGACCACACTCTCCACCCCAGCATCCTTATCTCATGCCTAATGGAAGGGTTCTGATTCATCCTGCTCTGGCTTTGCCCTCAAGGCACCCAACCCTTAGACTCATGGCGGGGCAGGGATGCCATGCTGGCCTGGCCAGGGCCAGGGGCCCACTCCTGTGGCCATGAGTGAGCAGCAATCCCACCAGCCATGTTGGGGTGGGCGAGGGATCCTTCCTGAATATAAAGGGGATTTTAGGCCTCACCTCAAAAATGATGTCGTCACTTCAAAAATGATGTGTGATGTTTTAAGGAGTAAAACAGTTGAGAAATGTGAACTTTTTCTTGCCAAGATTTGGCTAAATCTAGTTTAATATTAGATTACCGAAACATTGTCCTTAAAATGCTAGCAATTCAGTACTTTCTAGGAGATAATTTGAAATCAGTTGGGGATTTCCTACTTATTTTGATGGAACCTTTACAAGGTGCACAGCAGAAGATTAGAAATAAAATGGCAGGCCTTTCATGACTGGCTAGGGTGGATGACAGACAACCTCTGAGAAAGGTCATTTCCCTGCACCTGTGGGTAGATTCAGAGAGGGGGTCGTGGGCTCTAAAGAGATAGAAGAAAGGGGGGTGAGTCATCTTCCTCTAGGGGTCATTCTAGAAAAGTCTCAATCACAGAGTTGGGTGAGAGTGCAGAGGGTGGTGGTGAGAAATAAAATGGTATTGTGAAGCAAAGCACTAATTCAGTAATTGAAACCAGCGATCTCAGGCAGTGAGTATAAGAGAGGAACAGGGAGGATGATCCTTTTCATGGAGAGTGTAGGAGGAGAAATAATGAGGACAAGATTGCCAAAGACAAGCTGCAGAGAAAGATAATGCATAGGAAGGGAAAAGCGAATAAGAAAAGAAGGCAGGCCAGGATGTTGGCCAGCCATTACTGATTACTTACCCATACCGGGAAATGTGCTCCATGTTTTCATCAATTATTGTATTTAGACTTCATAGCAACTGTCTGAGGTGAGTACTTTCAATATTCACATTTTACTGGGAGGAAGCCGAGGCTCAGAGAGGTTAAGGAACTTGTCCACAATCACGCAGCCTTTAAGAATTAGAGCCAAGATTAGAATCAGGCAGTCTCTGAGTCCAGAGTTTGTACTCATAACTTCATAAAAGTGAGAGAATGCAGAGAAGAATCGTAGGGGTAAAAGAACACAGCCTACATGGACTTAGGGTCATGGTGTCTTTAAAGGTGTTGATGATTAGATATGAAATTAAATACAAGGAGTAAGTCCATGGAAACATGCATATTATAAAACCGATCAAAGATGTCAATCTGGCTTAGAGTCAAAGACTCAGCTATTCCAACTAAGGAGGGAGATTAGTGGTCAAAATGAAAATCTTACAGTTTGTGCGTATAACACACAGGATATTTAAAATGACTTTGTGAGAGTTTTACTGTTATTATTTAGAAAACCTGATTATAATTCATCCCAAGTATCCTGGTTATTCCTAAAAATGACTCTTTAAACAAAAATAAAAATGGACAAAATATGCAGCTCAAGGATCTTAAAGAAATGGTGTTTGTATCAGAAATATCTGAATCCAGATGACTCCATGATTATTTAGGATTTATAAATATTTATTAAAACCACACAACGTCCTTTGCATTGTGCTGGGTACTGTGGGACCAATGGTGATTAAGAAAACCTAGTTCCTGCCCTCATGGACCTATGATCAGGACTACAATCTCTGTTCCCACTGCCCTGGCACATGGCAGGGGTATCTGTGCACACAGCACTGTGTTCCCTGAACAAGTGTGATTGCCTGTATGTGCAAGGTATCACACTAATGCAATTTTTCTGTACAATGAAAAATCCAAATCATTCAGTTAAAATATAAGTGGAAAGAACACTGAATTTAGTGCAAGGAGATCTAGGTTTAAAAAAAATGAAACCTGGAACAAGTCATTTAACCACTCGGAAGAAATTCCGACTTCACAAGGTTTTGATCAGATTTAAAGAGATAATATACAAGAGTACTTTGTAGCCTATAAAAATACATAAACATCCAGAGTTGTTATTGTCATTTACACAAAATTATGTTTTTGCCTATTTTAGAGAAAATTTCCAGAAAATGATATTTTATTAAAACTTATCTATGCTTACAAGATGTAGCAATAAGAAGTGCTGTGGGACAGGATGCGGAAGTAGAATGGCTCTATATCTAAAATCCGCAGTCTTTAGAAGAAAAGTATTGACCCTACGTTCATTGCATACATATCCCAGAACTCTCTCGGCTGCCTCCCTCCCGCTGCTGCGAACTTAACCGCACTCGCTGCAGTCCCAGGTTGCTTCCTCCCACCTCAGGAGGGACTTTCCTCTAAGACTAATTCTCCCACCTCAGGGAACTTGTCTGATCAATCGTCCTCTCCACCAGGTATCTATATCATCTTCTACCTCGGCACACAAGCACACTCAAGTGTTTTCTATTAAAAAAAAAAAAAGGAGGCAAAGTTTTCCTTGACTTTGTATTATCCCTTTAGCTGTGGCTTTATCTCCTTCCTTCCCCTCACAGCTGAGCGTATCCCCTTTTTTCACCTCCTACTCATTCTTAAACTTACCAAAATCTTGAAACTACTATGTGGGATTGTTTTGGTAACGGTAACCAATGACCACCTTGTCACTAAAGTCTATAGACATCTTACATTGATTTTAACTGATTTCTCAGTGGAGTTCAAGGGCAGAGTGAGTTTGAGGTACATTCAGAACTTTTCTTTTTTTCTAAAAATAAGAGACGGCGTGTCGCTCTTGCTCAGGCTGGTCTTGAACTCTTCAGCTCAAGTGATCCTCCCTCCTTGGCCTCCCAGAGTGATGGGATTACAGGCATAAGCCACCGGGCCTGGCTATTCGGAACTTTTCAATGGAGATGTGAGTAGGTATTTGCATTTGCAGATCTAGAGCTAAGTAAGGAGAGAAGTCTGGACTCCTAAATAGATCTGGGAGTGTCCAGTGAAGCCATGAAACATGTAGTGTAAGAAGGAAGAGGACACAGAAGGGAACCCTGAGGAATACCAACATTTAGGAGGACAGCAAAGGAAGAACAATCCATGTAGAGACTTGAGAAGGAGGGTGTAGTGAGTTTAAACATGCCTTTGATTCTTTGATATGCTTCCTTTCAATAGATGGATCTTAATTCTTCTCACCTGGAATGTGGGCTGGACTTTGTGACTTGATTTTAAAGAACCGAGTGTGGCTCAGATGTTGCTAAGTGACTTCTGAGGCTGCGTAATGGAAAGAACAGCTTTCACCTTGCCTTCTCAGTCTCTGGATCTCTCTTTCTGGTTGAAACAAGCCACCATGTTGTGAGGATATTCAAGCGGTCGGGTGGAGAGGTCACACAGAAAGGAAACAACATGCCCGCAAGATGAGTTAGCCACCTTGAAGCAGATCCTCCTGCCTCAGTTAAGACTTCAAATCATTCCAGGCCTCCAGTCTAAATCTTTCAGCTGAGAACCCAGATAACAGGAAGAAATAAACCATCCCTGCTGTGTGCTGTTTGAATATTTGACCCACAGAAACCATGAAATAATAAATAATTATTATTGTTTCAAACCACTAAGTTTTGGGGTGATTTATTATGCAACAATAGATAATTAATACAGAGGATCCAGAAAGGCAGGAGAGAAATTAGGAGAATTTGGTAAGATAACTTAAATTTACAAAAAATCCCTACTTGTTCTATTGTTAATTACTGATGGATATCCAGTGACTCCCTGTATTTCTCTTTTTACTACATTTTTAAAAATTGAGGTGTCATTATATACAATTACACAGTTGTTCAATGAGTTTTGACAACTGTTTACACACATATGACAACCACCCAAGATATAGAAGACTTGCTTCCATTGCTGAGAAAGTCACCTTCTGCTCCTTTCTAGTCAATTCTCTCATTCCGATTCCACAATCACTTTTCAAATTCTATTACCATGGATTAGTTTGGCCTTTTTTTGGATTTTAATATAAATGGAATTATGCAGTATGTATTACTGGTTTCTTTCACTCAGCACATTGTTAGTGAGAGTTCATTCCTTTTCTTACTGGCAAGTAGTATTCCACCGTATGGATATATACCACCATTTGTTTATCCATTCTTCTCCCTGTATTTCTCAATTAAAATAAATTTAGCTGTTATACTTCATCATGTGCAGTGGAAACATCAAAATTACATGTAGAAAAATTTGATATTATAAATAGCATCTTATAAATAGGTGAAATACATGATGAAATGATTAATAGTTATTATCTCTATAGAATCTCTACAGAATGAGAAAGTTACAAGCCTTCTTTTAACTATATGCCTATATGATATTTAACTTGAAAATACAAACAGCCATGCAAAAAGTATAAATGGGCCAAGTCTTCTGAGAAAAAAAAATGAGCCAAAGACACACTAGAATTAATGACATAGAAATAAAGAAAATAGAAAAAAAGGTTTCTTTTCTTGGTAATATAAGTATCTACACACACACACACATACACACACACACCAGCAATATCCCTAGAGTCACTTTAGGTATGGAGGCCAGTGAGATGTATGGTACCAATAATACCACATATCACAAATTAATTCCCAATTGTTTTATGCAGAGTATTTGATACTTCTTTAAATCAAATCTAATTGAACATTTTATATATACTTAATTACATATTTAAAAGACTTTATACAGACCTTGGAACTGTAATCCTTTTCTATTCTTGTATAATCTAAGATCATGTGCTCAAAAATGTGTTGGTTTAGAGATTATTTCTAGTTGGATTTCCTAAGGACATTTTGTTAATGACACTAGTTTTAAGGAGTTATCATCTTCCCTATTCTGAACTTCTGAAGCATAAATACTCCAAAATAATGTTAAGTTTGAGATAGACTGCAAAGATAAAAATACTAAGCTTGATTTTTTTTTTCCCCCAGAGGATCAAAATAATCTCAAACCATATATTACGTACTCTCCTGCAATTTCTAATGTACAATCTCTGTCAGTTTTGAGTTATAGGAGCAGTCAAGAGTATCTGAAAACACTGTTTCTCCTGTGCCTTTTTTCTTGGTAATATAAATATCTGAAGAGGTTATTGCTTACGCTATAAACAATGACATAATAATTTATGAGTACTAAAAAGACCCCGTTCATTTCTATTAAACTATGTGACGAATTAGACGCTTTTTCTCAGTGGAAAGGATATGTTAAAGGAAAAGTTTCCTTGTTGTGTCCTTAACGACGGTCTGATCTCATTTTAGCCTTGATTACTTTTTCTATCACTAACCATTTGATAAGAACTCACCCTCTTCTCTGTTTCTACTTTCCTGTTTCAATTAAGTGGAAATACCATCCTCATCACTATTATCTCATGGTATTGCCAAAGACCAGGCTACCTCAAACCCAGACTCAACCATGCTTGGAAATCTGAGCAGGTGTGAGTTTCCCTAGACCACTGCCTTCTTCACTGGAAGCTGAAAATTGAAGTTGGCAGTTGTAATCAGACTAAAAGATTACAATTTATCTGGGATGTTGTTCATCAACACTGGTTTCATTTGTAACTTGTCTCAGCTAGGCAATTAAAAGTAAGCCTTTATTATAAGAAAATATGTACAACTGTTTTACAACTGCAAGCCACTAGTTCCAAAACTTAGAAGACAAACCTACAGCAATATCCTATTATCTTGTTTGACTATTCTAACTTGCATCTAATTTAAGGTTTTGAGGAAGAGGCTAGGAATATTTTGTTCCTAACTAAATGACAGCCCAGCAGTATGATCAGCAAATAGAGCCTATATCTAGTTATAAATTAGTAATAATCGGAATAACCGTCTCCAGCAACCATTAGAAATATTATGGTGGTGAATCAAGACATTTTTGTAAAGCACTGAGATAGTCTTAGTTTCAAGGCAATAACTACGCTATGACAGATACAATACTATCCGTGAAAATTAAATAGTTTAAAATCACAAACTATTTAAATAGTCTACTCAGTTGTTTGCCTATAGGCAATATATATAAAAGAAGTAATTAATAAAACAGGTAATCCACAAGACCGATGACTTCGAAGTTCACATCTGGTTCCTCTTACCCTCATTCCTAACTAGGTTAATGGTTTAATAATCTGGTAACTTAATGATTCTGATACTCAACCTTTTTCATCTTTAAAATTGGAAACTACAATTATAAGGTGGTTGTAAAGAGTAACGGTAAAGTCTGTAAAGCATCTAGCATGTACTTGTTACAGAATACTCAATAATTGGTAGGCATATTATTAATAACAAATAATTGATTTCCAGGTAGTCAGTAGGCTTTTTTTTTTCCAGCATATTATGGGGGTCAGTAGGCTTTTTATAAACGATTACTATATTTAAATAGGAAAACCAAGCATTTTTTTGTTTTGTCATTTGTCTTCAGCCAGGCCGAAGTCAGGAGGATATCTTGGTGTAATGCCAGCTTTTGTCTGTTCACAATAGAAATCCTAATGGTGTGATGGCCCCAAAGCTGACAATGACCTTGCCTCAGTCACTCAGTTTCTCTGTGAGAGTGAGCACTGTTTCTACTGCCTCTGTGTGGAACTGGGATGTATGGTTTAAATTCTACTTTTGAAGCTATTGCATTTGTTCCATGGACCATATTTTTCTCACTGGTCCAGAAGGAAGATTCAAGAAAACACTGAAGTTCACAAAATAAGTAAGTGTGACTATCTCTTATACCTTCAAAGGTACCTTTGTGGGGACTTGGCAGTTTACAAGGAGAGCTGATGATGATCAATTTATAATTCTAAGCAAACAGAGCAGGGAGTTAGACGTTCTTTAAATTAGCTGATAGCAAAGAACCTAGCAGTAGACTTTATCCTAACATCATGGCGACATCATGTACTTATTTATGTATTATTTTTTAAAAGACAGGGTCTCTCTCTATTGCCCAGGCTGGAGTGCAGTGGCACAATCTCAGTTCACTGCAACCTTGAACTCTTGTGCTTAAGCAATCCCCCTGCCTCAGCCTCCAGAGTAGCTGGGACAACAGGCACGCTCCACCACACCTCACTAATTTTTTTATTTTTGGAGAGACAGGGTCTCACTATGTTGCCCAACTGGTCTCAAACTCCTGGTCTCAAGCGATCCTCCCACCTCAGCCTCCCAAAGTGCAGGGATTACAGACATGAGCTACCACCACACTAGGCTATCATTTATTGTTGAATACAGCTTTCTGAATGTTACAATGATCATACCAAAGGAGATATAAATACCCCCAAAGTGATGGGATCATTTCTTAGTGGTTTCAGTGAAATTTGCTCTAAGTACTACTGAGTAATGTGTGACTAAGAATAATCAGTTTTATTGATTTCTTCTGTGACTCTGGGCCAGGACCAGGTCTACCTTGAATATCCTTATATCTTAGCACATTGTAGGCACTTTAAAAATAACTCTTAAATGTTGACTGAGTGAGCAAAATTATCCATCTCAAAGGTGCACAGTCCCTAAAGCAGTGTTGTGGAGATGAGTGAAGACTAGCTGAGGACTCCATATAAACCATTATATTAAAAGAGCTTTTAAAAACAAATTCATGTGAGAGAGTTCACAATTTTCTCCAACATCTCTATAAACAGTTATTTCAAAAGCAAACAACTCAATGGGAAAAGCGCCTTTATCAGCTGGACTACAGAATTTAGAAAGAGAAGAGCCTATGCCTCTGTTGGAAAACAAGAACAACTTAAACTTCTGGAAATGACTTCACAGCTTGGAGCCCAGGAATGCCTATTTTGGATTAAATTGTCTATTAATTAAACTCAAATGATTTAAACATTCATCACCTTGCATTGTACCTCACAGGAAACACAAACGACCAAAAGAGTCTTGAAGTTGTAAGAAGAAAGCGCGCGCGCGCGCACACACACGCACACGCACACGCACACGCACACACACACACACACACACACACACCACACCCCAAGGCACCCGCGATGGGCAGAGCCTGCCCGGGCCGGCAGAGGCGCTTCGTCCAGGCGCGTTGGCAGTTGGCGACCCCCCTCGAATCTCCCTCTGCTGCAGGCGCCCCGTGGCCTTTGGAGGCTTGGCGAGTCGCGAGTCGGCTCCAAATGTTTTCCATATTTGTTCAGCCTCCGTAATTCGAATACCAGGGCAGGCTCGGCCCGCCGCTCCCGCAGCCGCCCGCCCGCCCCCGCAGCCGCCACGGGCAAGGACAAGCAGCCCCGCGGCCAGCAGAGGCAGGGGGGGCCGCCGGCCGCGGACGCCGCCGGGCCCGACGACATGGGGCCGAAGAAGAAGGGCACAGGGGCCCCCAAGGAGTGCGGGGAGGAGGAGGCCCGGACGTGCTGCGGCTGCCGGTTCCCGCTGCTGCTCGCGCTGCTGCAGCTGGCCCTGGGCATCGCCGTGACCGTGGTGGGCTTCCTCATGGCGAGCACCAGCTCCTCCCTGCTAGTCAGAGACACTCCATTTTGGGCTGGGATCCTTGTAAGCATCAAGTCTGTTTTGCCTAAGCGCGTTTGCCAAACAGGAATGCAGAGCCGCATGGTCGAGTTAAGACTAACCCAACTGCATGTGCCCTTCCCCAGGTCCACTCCTCTAACTCGCGCTCCGCTCGGTGACCGATGCCCGGCGCACTTGGCTTTGGCTGGACGCGGTGGGACTCGCGCCCGCTCCTGCTTGCTGCTCCGAACGCCCCCACGGGCCTGACTCTAACGCGCTGCAGCCGGGGAGGCGATCTCAAAGGCTGCTTATTTGGGTCAGATTGAACAGACTCGGTAACAGAAGATTCCCTTGGGCTTTTCCTTATCTTGTTCCCCGGACCCCACCCCTGGCCCTCAATAAGTAGCAAAAAGTGAAGGAGGTTCGTTTCTAGTAAAAGCAGGTGAGGAAAAAGCCTGTACTTGGAGTTGCCACATTGGGTAGTATTAATTTTATTCTCTAAATTGAAGTTCCATTAGTAGGTTTTACTACGCAATGGGCTAAGCCAGGAAATGCAAATACAGCAAGCACAGCCTTAAGCCACTAGAGCCTAAAGTGGGATAAACCCAGGGCGCTGGCCGTGGCAGAAGTATATTTGGGAGTCCCGCTATTTGGATGTACTGTTCTAAGCAGAGCACTGCTCAGCTGTTGGTGGGTGTTGAAACATGTAGCATACTTGGCTTGATTAAATGAATTCTTTAATGTAAAATGGATGCCATTTATTGAACACCTACTGTGTGCCTGCCCTGCTAAAGGCTGATTGTTTCTAATCCCCACATCATCCTTATGGGATAGTTATTATCATTCTCATGTCTCAAATGAGAGAACTCAGGCCAGACAGACACACCCAGGGTTATGGGTTGGCAAAGCATTCAGCAAGGTTGATTCCTTTCTACACCGGACTCTATCTGCATTTTCCTCATCGAGCCACACTGCCACCACATTTGGTTTGTAATTTTAATATTATGCTATATTACAGTGCCTTGATGCTTATTAAACTCTCTCACACATTATTTCATTTGACCTATGAAACAATGCTTTCAGGTGGGAATTGTTATTCCTCTTTGGACATGAGGAAACAGGCTAAGAGAAGTTAAATGACATTCTCAAGCCCAGAGATTAAATGTGGCAGAGTTGGGAGAGACTAGAAATGACACTTTTGATTCCTAGTCTCATATTTCATCATTTCTGCTATTATTGGCCACAGGAACTGTAACTCATAAAACAACCCTCAAAATAATTTTGCATCAGGGACATTCAAGACACCTGATACATATGCATCGATGCAGGTATTTTCTAATTAAGAGTATTTGAATTCATAAATGTTTGCAGAGTAATTTAAAACTTTTAATTTTTGTACTAAGAATTCCCACGAAATTATCGTGATTGGAGTTTTCGAAATCAAGTGATTTTAAAAATAGCTTTTCGCTAAGATATACTAGGTATTTTAGTCACCTCAATGATTGTCAACATACTCAGGGGGAAAAATGTCTGTCCTTTAAGTCTAGGTGAATTAAAAGAAAAAAGGAATGAAGCTCTTTAATTCACCATTTTTGGCTGGGCGCGGTGGTTCACTCCTGTAATCGTAGCACTCTGGGAGGCCGAGGCAGGTGGATCGTTTGAGCTCAGGAGTTCAAGACCAGCCTGAGCAAGAGCAAGACCCCATCTCTACTAAAAATAGAAAGAAATTGGCTGGACAACTAACAATATATAGAAAAAATTAGCTGGGCATGGTGGTGCATGGCTGTAGTCCCAGCTATTCAGGAGGCTGAGGCAGGAGGATTGCTTGAGCACAGAAGTTTGAGGTGGTTGTGAGCTAGGTTGACGCCATGGCACTCTAGCCTGAGCAACAGAGCCAGACTCTGTCTCAAAAATAATAATAATAATAATAATGATAATACTTCAGCATTTTTGAATATCATTTGCAAATGTGTTTCCTGTCCTTTCTTTATTGCAACTTCAAAAAGCCCAGCACCAAAGAAACAAACTAGATGGGGAAAAAAGATTGTTGTAATGTTTAAGGCATGAACATACAACTCTGAAATTTCATGAACTAAAGCTCCTTTGGGATATGATGTTGCTAATTGCCCTGGAAGCTTCCTGGGTGTGGCACGAAGAGCCTTCTATACAGCCAGGTCTCTGTTCTTTCTGGTTTTCTTTTTTATAATCTAGGATTCATTTGACATCTGCAATCTTAAATTTTCGCTCAACGGAGAATCTATGCAGAGCAGAGCGCTGGTAGGAATGTTCTGAGACTAGTGAGGAGGGTCTCTGAGAAGCTGGGTCTGGAGCAACCCTCACCCCTATAGGGCCAGAGCTGTGGGCAACGTGTCACTGTGTCACACAGACACTGTGCTTGTCCTCACCAAGCTGTCTATGGTTGGTCACAGGGCACTCTTCCAAGCTTTCAGGGAAGGGAAAAGATAGCGAGGCAGATGGCGAGGCGCAGATGTGTAAACACCGCACCTGGTGCTGAGCCCCAGCTTGCCATTAGTTGCTGAATAACTCTGGACACGTTACTTACCTCTCTAGGTTTCCACTTCTTTACTGGTGAAATCAGAACGGTAATAATAATTCCTACCTGTTAGGGTTGCCTTGAGGATTAAATAAATGAATGCATGTGAAGCACTTAGAACGCTGCCGGTGAGTGGGTAAGATTCAATGAGTTAGCTCTGTGTGTTAGCTGCTAGGGGCGCAGTCACTGGTAGTGGCACTCCTCAGAGGATAAGTGCTTCCATTTCATCTCTGTTCTTGCAGAACAGTCATTTTTGACTCGATACCTTTCCCAGAGCAGTTTGAGCCCTGAAGGAGATATCAATTTGGCCATTTCACCTGTCTCTGTTCTCAGCCAAATGACTATTTAGCAATTTCAGTGATACTAGATTAGTCCGGTACTTTCTGAATCTGTCTGGAAGTTTATAAAAATGAACTTGGAGGAGAGTGGTTTCCTTAGGGCTATTTTCTCTTTGGGATACAGAGTGATTCTGTTTTGGTGTATCCTGCAGGGAATACTGAAAAGTTTGCCCCCTTCTGGAAACCCACCAGACCAAAGCAGTCCAGGCCAATCTATGGGGCCAGGCAGAGCCACACCAGCTTCCAGGATGTAGGCTGAATCCCAGATGATCGATGCACCCGGCCCACCTACAACTTTACATGCTTCGCTCTTCTATTTCCCTTTATTCTGGTTGCCTCTTACCATATGGGAGTCGCTTCATTTTACAAGGGCTACTATCCCCTTAACCTGGGATTTGGGGATTGCCATTCTCATAATAGAACCTGGGTATATGGATAAATCCACTTAGGTGACTTCTTGGCCAGTGCCTGAGTGACTTGATGAGTATTCAGTGAACTTCTGATTATAGAATGAAGAGGCCTTTGGTGACCTATGATCAGAGGTCTATGTCCAGTGGGAGTTTAGGAAGACAAATAGGTTATTTCCTTTTTTTCTTTCCTTTCCTTTCCTTTCCTTTTTTCTTTTCTTTTCTTTTCTTTTCTTTTTCTTTAGAGACACGGTCTCACTCTGTCACCCAGACTGGAGTGCAATGACACAATCATAGCTCACTGCAGCCTCAAACTCCTGGACTCTAGCGATCTTCCTGCCTCAGGCTCTAAGTTGCTAGGAGTAAAGGCGCACACAACCACACCCAGCTAATTTTTTTCTTCTGTAGATACAGGATCTGGATATGTTGCCCAGGCTGATCTTAAACTCCTGGCCTCAAGCAATCTTCCTGCCTCAGTCTCTCAAAATGCTGGGATTACGTTGTGCCAGGCCACAAATAGGTTACATCTATCTGTAAATGTGACTCCAGTCACCCCCAATCAGAGAGATGACTGAAGTCCTTTTACTATAGCTACAAAAGATTCCTGTAAAGGAAAAAAAAAAAAAATAGAATGGAGCACCTATGGAGACTGTGAAACCTGTAAAAGTGCTGTTCATCTCTTAAAATTCTTTATAGATGGTTTGAGGGTTGTAAGTCACACCGCAATGACAAAACAAAGTGACATAGCATCATGGAGGATGCACTTGGCTAAGGGCACAGGATCCTAGGAAAGAGAAGTTTGTTTTGCATTTTATTCTATTAATGGCTTGAGTAGCTAAGTCAGATAGGTATTCACATTTGCTCATCATTGTGGAATTCATGTTGATGAAAAATGTGTATGGATTGAAAGAATGTAAGAACTTTGGGGACTTCTTACTCAAATGAATACAGTTTTGGCTTAGGTCAAGCATTACATGTTTGAACTTTAGCTTATTCTTCTTCACTCAGTAACATTTTTGGAGGGTGTCTGCCACGCCAGGCATTGGTCTAAAAACACTGACTAATATACCTGGAGGAGATCTCCAGATCCTGATGGACAAGTGCCCTTATCATATCCGACAGTAATGAATACTTCTGATCAGAAAATTTAATCTACACAAATATTTTTAAAGCCCATTTACCTTGCAGAGTATTTCATTTGCAGTGATTTATTTGCTTTGGCATCTCTACTCCGAAGTCAATTTAAGAGCACACTCTTGCTTCTCCTCTCCAGTGGGGATGTTTAGTATTTGTTAGTCTCTTGGCCCTTGTAGGGAGTATTTCCATGGAAAGTGAGAATTTCTTTGCCTTATTGTGCTTTTTAGCTTTCCCCACTCTCCCTCCATTGCTTCCATACCCCACCCCCCTGGGAAAAAAAATACCCCGAGTTACATACTGCATTAATCATGTGAGAAAGTTTAAGGCAAGGGCTTAAAAGAAAGGGAAGAACATTTCTGTTATTCTATGTCATTCATAAAACTCATCATATAAATCTGTAATGATTAAAAGTCCTGTCAAGAATTTTGATAACAGTTTTCATATGTTAACTTTCTCTAAGGAATTCAAATTGCAAGTGTATTCAGATTTTTAAAATCTATTTTAAGTCTTGACTTAATGGAAGGGAAAATTGGGTGATTATTTATTTTAAAACAGAATCTACCGTGAAATTCACAAGTAGACATATGACAGATAGCAAGTAAGGAACAGATACAGTTATTATCCATAATTTATAAGTAGAGAAAGCAAGACATAATGATTTAGCTAAATGGTTTGATCATTGTTATGAAAAGAAAAAAACGAAAGAGAGAAAAGTTTGGCATTGGGGTTTTGGATAGACCCTTCATCAAGTCAAGAAGCTAAAAGTGGTGTCAGTTTTCTATAAAGGAGTATTGACATTTGAAAATTCTAATCTAGAATTATATTTTTAGGAATGCACTGCATAGTAATACATTATTCTTCATACTGGGACTTTAATATGCTTCCAAAACCTAATGTAGCATCTCTGGTACCACTGGGAAATAATTTTTATTATAGCAAATGTCACAGCATTGTTAGGAACTGAGGAGGGATAATTACATGGCCCAACTCACTCTCCATTGAGTATGTACAATAAATAATGACAGGAAAATTATCTCATAGGCACGTGAAGTTCTCATAGTAAGTACAAAAATGGAATGTAATTGAATTAGTGTGGCAAAATAAATTAATTTTAATAAGTATAGGAAAATAAAATGGAATATTCCAGAATTTGGTGAAATGTTTCCTAAAGAATTTCAGGAAGAGAATAATGAATAAGGGAGGTTAAGATTGAACTAAATCATTAGATGCTTAGAATCATCAGGAGAAATATGTTTTCACCTCTACTTACAGCTGCATTCGAAGCCAGATATGCCAAGGTCAGGGGAGTACTTTTATAATGAGGAAGTTGTCCCTAAATCTTCTTTCTTTTTTTAAAAATAAGTGGCAGGTCAATCCTGTATTGTGGATATATTCAACTCAGAAGGTTAATCTCTGGAAACGCTTGAAATGTCAATCATCATGTTGGTTTTAATTTTTTATGATAAAAATACTAGTGCATAGAATTTTGGGATAATCAAATGAAAAATAAAATAATTTATTCTCTTACTTTAAGTATACTATACATTTGTGGGACTACTATGACACATAATGGATACTTGTAAGTGTTGAATTGAAGTCTGCTTATTCCATACTTGCCATTATCAGAGCTTCTGTTTGAATTTGCAAGGGCCTATTTTTCAACTATATACAGTAGTCCCTTGGCATTTGTGGGAGATTGGTTCCAGGACCCCCTACAGATACCAAAATTCACAGATGCTCAAGTCCCTGATATAAAATGGCATAATATTTGCATATAGTCCTCCCATATATTTTAAATCACCTCTAGATTACTTATAATACCTAACACAATGTAAATGCTATGTAAATAGTTGTTAGACTATATTGTTTAGGGAATGATGACAAGACAAAAAGTCTGCACATGTTTAGTACAGACACAACTATTCTTTTTTTCTCCAAATATTTTCAATCCCTGGTTGATTGAATCCATGGACACGGAACCCAAAAATACAGAGGACTGACTGTAGTTGTCTATTCAAATACAGACAAGTTTAAGTTTATAACATTTAAGAGAACTGTGAAGTAATAATAAAGGATGTATTATTACTCCATGTTGGCTTCTGGGTTCCAGAAGTATTCAGAACACTTAACTTAGCATTATGTAGATATTTTATTTTATGTTATAAAATGGTAGGACTAAAAAAAGAAAGAAGAGGTCATTTGACTTACTTTGCATTCTACAAATTAGAAAAAATTAGGACATTTTAAGATTGATGTGGCTGAATGCTGGATGTCGATATTATTAATACCAATCCTACCTTCTATGAAGAAATTAGTGACATAGGATTCCTTAATATTGGATCTAACAATTGAATAGGAAGCCAATATGATGTCTACTTTCAATTTGGTCTGAGGAAATGAATGTTTTCTAGGCCTTTTCTTGCCTTTAGCCTTGTCTGTGACATTTCTATTAAGGGTGTTTTTTAGCTGGATCCACTTGCTTGTTTTGTGTCCTGAAGGTTTAGCATCAACATTAAAAGGATACATACGAGGGTATGTCGAAGAGTTCAGTATGCATGTTTCTATGTTACTGTAGGACAGGAATGGAATCTGGTCATTAAACCTTAAGTAGGTATCATTTCATTGCAAAATGCAATTCATTTTTAGGGCCTAGATCCTGGCAAACCAGAGAAGTACTAGTCAAAAAAAAAAAAGAAACCATCAAAATCTAGAGCTGGATGGGACCTCATGATGTCATATTTTAGCCTTCTAGTTATTACTTGCTGTGAATGTTCAAGTCTAGGTTTATTATAATGAAGTTCATAAGCTGACAGTGAACTTCTTTAAAAAAATGCTAGAAACAAGCTTTATAGCATGAACTATATAAAAACCTATTTCAGAGGCACACCCTCTTTCAGATGGTTTGGATGCAGCCTCAGATATCTGTGTATTGAGATAAAACTTGGCAGGAGTAACTGTCAGATGCCTGAGTGAGGCAGCTCACTCTATCACCCTGGTTAATTTTAAAATTCATGTGTGTTCACCTACACATATGGCATTAACTAAAATACATTTTTCTTTCTGTCTTAGTAGGCTCAGGCTGCCGTAACAAAAATACAATACAATAGACTGGATCGCTTAAACAACAGACACTCATTTTCTCACAGCTCTGGAGGCTGGAAGTCCAAGATCAGGGTGTCAATATGATCTGAGTCGGTGGGGGTTCTCTTCCAGGCTTGCAGAAGGCTGGCTGCTTGCTGTGTGCTCACATGGTCTTTTCTTGGTTCATGCATGTGAAGAGAGGAAAAGATCTCCCTCTCTCGCTCCTCTTCTTACAAAGCCACCAATCCTACCAGATTAGGACCCCACCCTTAAGACCTCATTTAATCTTAATTACCTCCTAAAAGTTCTATGTCCAAATATAGTCACTTAGGGCGTTAGCACTTCAGCATATGAATTTTGGAGGACACAATTCAGTCCATCGTACTTTTAGTGAAGCTTATACGTTTATACAACCACCTCAGTGATTCTTAAGCTCATTTTGCAGCTTATTCGTGAAAGCCCTATGGCTTTCTTGGAACAGCTAGAAGTCTGAATGTTTCCGATGAAATTTCTGAGCCAGCAAACTGACACCTGGCAGTACAACCGCGTGGCGTGGCTCTGTGTTCCTGCCAGTAGTGAAACATATGGAAGATGTTGCTTTCATTGTGTGTGCAGATTGTTTCTTTTGTCCAATTTCTATAAAAATAAAATCAAGTGGCTCCAACTAGTGAATACGATTCTAAGGGTAACTTAGGCATTTCATTTGCGACATTAGCTCTTTAAGCCTTAGGAATCGCCATGTAGTAAATTCCTGCCTTCCTTAATGCTCCAGGGAGTAACCTGATGTCAAGATGTAGCTAAATGACACGTTGAGTTCTGCGGCAAAGGTGGTTGGCTTAGTGGTACCGTTGGGGGATGCTCATATTTTCAGCCATTGGCTGAACCTGCTGTCCTGTGGAGGGCAGTGGTCTCACACTTAGTCTTTCTAGACCTCAAGGGAAGCCACCTCTTGGCTCTTTTTAGAATGTACAGCCATTGTTTTCCTTTTTGATGATGATTCTGAAAATTAGATGAACAATCCTTGTTCTGTGGAAGGTATCAGAATAAAACCCTGGGGGCAACCCCACCATGGGCTTTATTAATATTATCTAAAAGCCCTTAGGAGGAGCCTGTGCCTCTTTGCTAGATCCCCACTTGGACCCCATGTGTTCAAGAACTTCTCATAGGATTCTGTTTGTCCAGCTTAGAAATCCCAAGCTGGGCTCTGCTTTTCCTTTACCAAGTACAGTAGTGCACAGACCCAAGTCACCAGAGAGGGAAAGAGAAGAGAAGACAGATGAAAACTGTCAAACACGCCACCTTTTGTAATAGTTGGTCGCATCTCAGTCCCAAATGAGTAACCCACAGAAGGCATGGCCACTGTTAACATTCCAGAGGGATCCTGTAATATCTCTTTTGATTTTTGAGCACATTTCAAGTTGATGCTCTCTGACCCAACACTGCTAGAGCCACAGCCCCTTCCTAGCCATGAATGTCATGAATGTGAGTGTGTCAGCGCGGGGCTGGCAAAAGGCCAGTAAATGACTGGACATGGGAAAGCAAACAGTTTGTTCACAAATGAGCATTCTCCGACTCAGCCGAAGAAGTTCTGCTGGGCCTGCTTCTGTCGGTGCAGAAATGAGCAACTCTCCCCTGGCTGGAGTGCCCTGGCGCTGGGAGAGGCGGCGAGAGAGTCTGAGGATGCTGTTTTAAGTGGCGTCCTGCTCAGCGGTCATTTTTAAAGTGTTTGATTCGGCATTCTTTGTAACGAGCCATTAAAAACCCCTTTAAGATAAGTTATTATCAAGGCCTCTGTCTTCTATGGAAGATAATGACAGGAGACCAGAAGAGGGGTCTGCTAATGTGTTAACTACACTCTGACTAGGGAGAGAGTTTTAGCTTCATTACTAGGGGGAAAAATAACACTTACCAGGTTTCCTTCTGAGGTATCAAGTGTGGCGTGCATATCAGGCCATTGGGTACAGGCTCAGCCTCATCTTTGTGTTGAGCTGTGCCAGGAAAACCAGGAAGGAGGCATTTTCCGGGATAACGGCAATAGCATTTCAGTCCTCATCATTTCTGTTGGAGGGCAGAGGTGCTCTTCTCTCAGAAAGGAATTTGGAGGAGGACTGTGCCTACCTCAGGGAGAGAGTAGAGCACCCAAGGTAGTGGGCAAACTCAGACTCCCTAAGGTGAACAAATTATAATAAATGAAAAGGAATTTCTTCATGACTGCATACAGATGAAGTACAGAATTGGGATATTTTAGTTTACGAGTTACATGCCCAGTAAGTCTCTGTGCTTCTCTCAAGCTTTCTGCTAATCAGATTCTGAAACAGAAGGACCAAACCCACACAGGTTGGCTCAGTCTCATAATCTTTTCATGAACAAGTAGTTTGAGGTTCCTGTGAAAGGATTTCGGTGTGCATTAAGGGCTTGGAGACCAACTAGAATTTTAAAAGTGAATGTAGGGTGACCGTAACTATTGTGTTACAGAACCCTTGATAAATAATTCTCATTCAGTCACCAAATCTAGTGCGTCACAAATTTTTCCACCTCGAGACCTCCCTGAAGCCTCGCTCCCCTTCTCCCTGTCCTCACACACATCACAAAAAGCTCAGTGTCTAGCTAACCCGTGTTGCCATGGGAGGCAAGGGGAGAAAGGCGGGAGAGGCTGCAGGCTGCTTGGGGACACTGACCTCCTCACACTGAAAAGGACAAAACACTTTTCAAATGAGAAGTAATATTACTATATATCACTTTACGTTCCCTTATACCCTGTTTATTTTTGAAAGTGCTCTCAATTAGAAAAACCACTTGATAATATTTTCTTAAAGGTTAAACAAAATGGTTCTCTCACTTATACTCCCGTTGCAATGTTATAAATTGAATTTATATTGATTTACTGTACAATTTCTATATACCATACTATTTAATATATTTCTATTTGTTGTACTGTTTCCCATAAGGAACCCAGGGTTTTGATGTAGAATTATCTCTGCAGTCACTTCTAGAGTGGGACCTAATTTGAGAACCTACTTAATTATGCCTGGGTAATGACATCGAGCCTATGACTGCACCACGGGAGCAGGCGAGATCCACAGAACGACTTTCCTTTCCCTCTTCTGAGGGCTTGAAAAATCCCAAAATGAAGTAAATAAACTATAGGTTGTTTAGTTTTTCCTACAAATACCATGTGTAACAATTCTACCCCTCCTGTTAATTCATAAGAAATGTTGGAATACAATCTTTGGTTCTTGTACATTCTTTGGAAATGGATTATTCTACAAAAATAAGTGTTTACAGAACTTGTTGGTGATTAGTCTCTGGAAAGTCATCACAAGAGTGAGTTGGGTGGCCGATAAGCCACAGCATGGAAGCCTGCAAAAGAGAGAGAGAACTTTCTAGGGAAACAGGAGTGTCTCATATCTTAGCCACTCTTGTTCTGTATTTCCATATGCCAGGGATGGTTCCCCCCAGGAGCTTAGTCTGGGAGAGGAGACAGATGAACAACCAACTACAATACAGTTCAAATAATCAAGTGCTAAGAGTGGTAGCACAGAGGAAGGCATGATTAACCCTGCAGGGGAGGATAAGGAAAGGAAAGGAAAGGAAAGGAAAGGAAAGAAAGAAGGAAGGAAGGAAGGAAGGAAGGAAGGAAGGAAGGAAGGAAGGAAGGAAGAAAGAAAGAAAGAAAGGAAGGAAGAAAGAAAGAAAGAAAGAAAGAAAGAAAGAAAGAAAGAAAGAAAGAAAGAAAGAAAGAAAGAAAGAAAGAAAGAAAGAAAGAAAGAAAGGAAAGGAGGAAGGAAAGGAAAGGAAAGGAGGCCTGAAATTGTAGGAGGGGTCCTAGCTTTGCTGTAAGTGTGGGTAGAATCCCGGCTCTGCTAACTTATAACCATTTGCAAAAAAATGTTTGGTAATGATTATGAATTCTCATTTTTTGTGTGAGTTTGAACAAGCATGGGCAATTCTGTGCAATTCTATGATTTTTTTCAAATTATAAAAATTTTCAATTCTCTAAAAACGTATAGAAAGTAATAAAACAACCACTTATTCATCCCTAGCTTTTTCAAATTTTAATATTATGTTAGAATTGCTTTTTTTTTCTAAAAGAAAACATTACAGTGCATTGAAGTCCCCCGTGTTTTATTTTTTAATCACATTCTTCCACCCCTCCCTTCCTCCCTAGAGGTGTCAACTATCCTGAGTTTGGTATTTATTATGCCTGTGTCTATTTTCATACTTACAAAATATGTATATATCCATAACTAATAATTATTTTATATTTTATATAAAGGGGGTCATAATATCATTTTTGCTCAATAATTGTTTTTGAGATTTATTCATAATAGTACGTGAATCCATTCATGTTTGCTATACTGTATTTCATTGTAGGAATATACAACAGTTCATGCATTCTCCTGTTGATGAAAATTTAGGTTGTTTTCAAATTATTATTTTCTTTTTTTTTTGCAATTACAATATTGCAATGGTCATTCTTGACTCCATGGCTGCCTGTGTACATAGTCAAAGTTTCATTAAGGCTCATTCCTAGAGTTGAATTGTTAGGTCATAAGATACAGGCATCTTCAACTTATTAGGTATTGCCAAGTCAAATTGGACTAATTTACATTTCCACCTATGGTAAATCAGGGTTTTGTTTTTACCCATCTTATTTGTATGCAATGGTATCTTATTTTAATTTGCATTTTTTGATTACTACTGGTGTTTAACATATTTTATGTTGGTTGGCCATTATGTTTTCTATCATTTATTTATTCAAAAATATTAATATTTTGTTTGGATTGTTTGCTTATTTATTTATATTAATAGAATTTGTTACTTTTGCTACCTAATCTTTGTGGGTTTAGGTACTGCAAATGTCTTTTTTTAGTTGGTATCATGTGTTTTGTTTATGGTGCTTTTATAATGAAAAATATTCAATTTTAATGTATTTATATTTATCAATCCTTTTTATGGTATGTGCTTTGATATAGTTTAAAGAAATGTCTCCCTACTCCAAGGTCATAAAGATATTTTTCTACACTGTTTTCTAAAAAGGTTAAAAGTGTACCTTTTGTATTTATATCTTTAAGTGGTCTAACTTTTTGCATGTGATGTGAAGTAGGGTCTATAATTTATTTTTTTCTCATATAGATTGCTAATTGTTTTAGCACCATTTAATAAATGATTAATCCTGTCCACACTAATCCCTTATACCTACTTATCATCTATCAAGTTTCTATCTTACATTTGATTTGTGACTTTCTTCAGTTCCATTGTTTTATTTGGCTATCACTGTGCCAATGCCACATTGTCCAAATTAAAATAACACTATAATGCATCTCGGTATAAAGAAGATAGGACAGCAACCCATCCCCAACCTACTCCTCCTCCATCATATTCTTCTTCAAAATTGTCTTGGTGCGTCCTAGCCATTTTCTCTTCCATATATACTTTAGAATTGGCTTTTCAAGTTCTAAGCAAAATACTTTTTGTATTTTCAACCATGAGCAAAGAAGATCTCTCTATTTATTTGTGTCTTTTTTTTGGGGGGGAAATCTTTTGATTATTGATTTCAACTTAATTGCTTTGTGCCCAGTTCATGTGTTTATCATAATATCAATTCTTTGTGGCTAATTTTTATAACCATTCCATGTATGCTGGGAGAAATGTGAATTCTCTCATTTTGGGCTTTAGGGTTCTATATTTTAAAATTCAGCTTGTTAATCATGTCATTTAATCTTCCACATCATTACTGACTTTTTTTCTGCTTAATCTAAAGGTTACTGAGAGATGGGTACTAAATTTCCCAAAGTTATGTGGATTTGTTTATTTTTCCTTATGATTCTGCCCATTTTCATTTAATATTTTTAGTCTTCCTAATAGCTACATACAAGTTAATGATTATAAAACATTCCTCTAGTCCTGGGTTGATAGCTGTTTTTTCTCAGTTTTTTGAAAGTGTTATTCCATTATTTTTGGACTTCAGTTTTTGCTAAAAAGTCTGCTAAATGTCTAATTGTTGTTCCTTTATAGGTGACATGCCTCTTCTCTTGATTGCTTTCAGATTTTCTCTTTATTTTTGGTGTTCTACAGTTTTGCTACAATGTGTCCAAATGTGGAGTCTTATTTTGTTTATCCTACAGGGACTGGTTATGTTTTCTGAATCTATTAATAAGATTTGTGTGCTTTTCATCAATTACGAAAAGATTGCAGGTGTTTTTTTTTTTGTAAAATATTTTCTCCCTTCTCTTTAGTCCTTTTGTCTGAACTGCTATCATGTACATTTAGAACCCTCTTATTCTATCTTCCTTATTTATTAGACTCCCTATTATGTTTCATCTCTCTTTTTCTGTCTGTGCTGTATTTTGGGTTGTTTTCTCAGATCTTTTACTTCACTTATTTCCCTCTTCAGTTGAGTTTGGTCTGCCCTTTACCTGTCAGCTGAGTTTTTAATTCCAGCAATTCTATTTTTTTATTTCTAGAATGTCTCGATGTGATTGATTTTTTTCATATATTCCTGGTGTTTTTAAAAGTGCCCTGTTCTTTATTCATGTTTTTAATTCCTTCCTGCATGTCTTTAATTATCTTGAATGTACTTTTTTATGGGCTCTGCCTGTTAGCTTCATTATTTGTAATTCTCTGGCTCTAATTCTCAAGAGTGTGTGTGTGTGTGTGTGTGTGTGTGTGTGTGTGTGTGTGTATTTACACATACATGCATGCAAGTGATGGCCTTCACTAATAAATTAATTCTCCATGCTTTTGACAATTTCGTTTTGTTGAGTTCATCTTCCCTCTCTGCGTGATAATTTCATGTGGCCTATTTGAGGGTGTAACCTTTCCAGATGGTTTTGTCTTGCCATATGTCCCAATGGTATCACAGGCCTAGAACCACTTTTTTTCCTTAACCTACTTATTATGAAAAATTTCAAGCATACCCATGTTGTATAAAGCACCTCTACCTTCTCTTCACCTAGCTTCAATAATTATCAACTTCTGCTGAATCTTGTTTCATTTGTATGCTCCTATACTTCCTCCATATCCACACACCACATACTAGATTGTTTTGAAGTAAATCCCAGATTTTGTATCATTTCATGCATAAATATTTTGCTATGTAAGTCAAAAGATGAAGACTAAAAATAATTGAAATACCAATATCACACTTAACAAGTGAATTTCTTACTAGAATCAAGCCAGTGTTCAAATATTCATGATTAACTCATGAATCTTCATGGTTGGTCAAAATCAGGATCCTGATAAGATATATACACTGCAACTGGTTCATATATTTCTTGTGTCTCCTTTACTCAAAGATTTGCCCTTTCTCCTTTCTGTTCTCTCTCACTGTCTCCCTATCCTCCTTACAATTTGTTTGTTGAAATAAACAAGCTTTTTTTTCCCCAGGATCACTTTCATGGTACTGTCTCATCTTAATAGGTTCCAGGATCATGCATGTAGCAGAAAAAACTCAAAACCCCCTACCCCATCAGCTGAGACAGAAAAATTTTCTTGATGACTTCCAGTGCTAGTAGGAAAATTATTTTCTAATCCTATAAAGCTGTAGCCATTTAAGGGGCCTGCCTACATGCCATAGTCTTAGTTCCATCTCTTTACGGTGCTGTTGGCCTATGTGGCCAAGAACTATCTGATGCCAAGATGGGGCAGCTTTCTTCCTGCACTCTTCTCCCTCCTTGCTTTGATTTTCACCCTCGTCAATTTCTTTTATAATATTTTTCTTGCTAACTCTGATGCTAGTATAAAGGACATTTGCGACATTTTATCCAGCCTTTTAAAGTGTTTTATAGTCAGAGAACTTTCATATAATTTAGTTCTTAATATTACGCAGAAATAAAATCTCTTGATGCTTTCTAAAACTCTTCTTGGATCAACTTCAAAGTTTCTTAACCTCTCTGAGCCACAGTTTTCTATAAAATAGGGTAATATTATTTACTTATTGCATTGTTTGGGGGAATAAATGAGCTAATGTATACAAAGTAAGTCATATATAAAAGATACCCGTTCTCAGTAGAGGAGATTCCTGAGCAGGGTTTGAAGAAAGAATATGATAGTTGAAGGAGGAGACTCTACTGGGTAGGTAAGGAACGAAAAGGGCATTTTAGGTCAAGGGTACGATTTGTGTCTTAGGACTGTTTTCATCTATAACCAACTTTATTGCTTCACAATTCTGTTGTTTGTGCTTATTCGGCCTTTTGAGGATGCAATTGCAAAAATACCCAGCAGTTCCTATAAAATATGAATCTTCACCTAGGTACACAAATCTATGTTGTAATACAAAAATGAAACCCAAACCAAAGGTATTCTACTTGAAGGTCTCCATGATAGGTCATATATTGGGGCAGTTGTTGAATTTCCCTTCACAGTTTTCTGTGAGTTGATGAAACACTTAGCTGTGGGATTCGTTGGTTTTAAAATGGTGAGTTGTTTGCAACCGTTTTCGAGCAAGGTTTTTTGGAAATTATGAATTGTAGCAACTTTGTGCTGGCCCACCTCTTGCAGATCTTCCTAGCTTTCCAACCACACTTTGGCAGGAACATCAAGGAAAGCACACTATATCCATAGGATTTGGGGAATTCACGGTCCCCTCATCCAGCTGCTGGTCACAAATTCTAACTCATTTTTATCAGTTCCATCAGGGTAGTTTTCTAATATCTTACAAAGCAACATACGAGATACAAGTGAACATCTGCAAAGCACAATGTGTGTTGAGAAACAGGGCAGTCACTTAACCAAGCACATTTTTCTTCCTACTCTTTCTGTGCTTGTACAACAGATCTGGCTAAACTACATAGCAATGCTAGTTACAATGCAACATTGGTGGAAAAAAATTCAAGAAAAAAATATATAAACTTCTGGTTATCAGATAGTTTCAAATAATGATAAAACCTACCACTTTGAATTAGAAAGGATGTGTCTAGCCATAGTAAGGACCTCAGCCTGGCATGTGAGTGTTCCTTAATGCTCCATACTTCTTTGCCAACCAATCAGAGTTCTCATCACAACAGAGCAGGTGAAGCCACTCTCATTTCTAGCAATTGCATAAGCAACAATTTCCTTAAGAATTACTGCATAGATTCTTAAAAATTTTATTTTTACAACGTCTTTTCCAAAGAGATTTAGATTTAACAAAGTTGTTGGTGAGGACAGGCCTACTTTTGTATTATTAATATAAGTTAATTAATTAGCACATAAATCATTTACTTTGGTTTCCTTTAAATACTCATATGTGAAAAATTCTTAGGTTTACAGTAATTCAGACATAGACCTTCCAGATAAGAACTCCTCAGGCAAAAGGACAATTATAAAGGGGGAGAAAAAGATTGAGTGGATGTAAAAAATGGGCTAAATTTAGATGTAGTTGAACGAGTGTCTTTTCTCTTTAGATCGTGAAAGGAAATACTTTTCTGTGATAGAATTTATCACCTACAATTGACTTTTCACTGAGAAATTTTGACTAAGCTCTCTACCAGCTTCTTTTAAAAAAATAATCTTGCAGGTCATCTTTGCAAAATCAATATTACAAATTGTTTTCTCCAACTCCCCGGAAAGATGTGGAAATGCACAGATGAGGCTCTGTGTGTGTCGAAATCCAAACCCCTCGTGGGCAGGCAGAACTTAGTTCTTCCATAAACAGAGTATTTCTGCACTAGAGCTTTCCATCGACAACTTTAATGAAAAAAAAAAGAGTAAAGTCAGTGACACTCTGGGATTGTAGATTCCTAAGACAAATGAAAAGGCATTGAATACCTTCTGGATAGATCATAGGCCAAATAAAACGGTCCTTTGCAAAACTTCCTAGATGTAAAAAGTTGTCCCTAGCTATAGTTTTGCTCATAGTGGAAAAGAAGCTACTATTTTGAGCTTGGTTTGATAAAATCAAGAAAAAACATTTTTCCAAGATAATGATTAATACTCTGAGTATTTATGCTGGTACACTAATATTCAGTGTTCCCCTCATCTTAGTGGTCAGTTCTGCCATAAACCCTATGGTTGATTTTCAATCTTAATATGTACACCCCTGTCACTTCTGAAATTTGCTATGAATATCTGTGCACTAAGTTTGGCTAAAACATTTGTGTGTTGTTTTTTTTTTTTAAGTAATATTAACTGTGGATCTGTTATGGCCAGAAACTATTTTTAACTGAACAGCATTTTTTTTTCAGAAATTAAATGGTTGTCTGTAAAACCACAATAGTGTAATCAGAGAAGCATATAGAGCTCAGCATGATTACTGAGATTGGCATTTCCTGGGTAGTAGATAATAAATAGGTTGTGGCAGAAATAAAAAGAAGCAGAAAAAGAAGATTTATAATAACTCTTAGGTATTTGCAAACTATTTATGTTAACATTATCAGAAAGATTTTTGAAAAGTGGGTCTTTGCTATGAAAGCAAAAGTAGCCCAAGTCACTACATAAATGGATTTACTTATTCATGCAACAGATATTTATTGGTTGCCTTGTATGTGCTAATACAAAGTAGACTGCATGATATACATAACCAAGACACTACATGCGTCATCAATTCCAAACATGGCTATGTTGATAATACATGTAGCAGCCCTTAAGTATACTCTAATTTTGATCTATTCTAATTAATTAATACTCAATATGCTAATAAAAAGTGAATCTAGTTGCAATGATAATGATGATAGTAATCACTACTAGTTATTCTGTAGCTATATGGTAGCATTAGACACCTTCCTTACATTAATCCTTGGATTAACTATCAAAAGGAGGCATTATTGTCTCCATTTTGTAGATAGGGAAACCGAGGCTAAAAATAAATAACTCTGTCCAAGATCATTTAGCTAGTAAAATAATAGAGTTAAGATTCAAACTTTAAAGCTAACAAATTTTCCATTATGCAGCACTGTCTCCTTAATTATACTTACAGTTCTATATTTGATTTTAAAGGAACCAAATAGGCAGTTATCACTTGTTGAATGAACTGTTACTTAATGTTTCATGCTTCTGAGAGTTATTTTCACCTTTCTCACTTTAGTTAGGAGAAAGAGTACATTTCTGAGTTCTTTTATCTAAAATATAATTTAAAATAATGATAAATGCAGGAAGGGGATATCCTTCATAATTCTATCATAGTTAAGTCCTATTTGATTAATGTCAAAATTTGTCTTTTAAAAATAATACATTGTAAAAAACAGAACCAGCTGATTCAATGTCTCTGACATCGTAAAAAGAATTCGGATTTTGGTACGTGATCAGTAAGGCAGGAGCTGTGGGGGCTGCTATTGGCTGCTCACTTGCACACCTGGCCTCAGCCAGTCGAATGGCATCACCCATGGCAGTCGATTTTCCTCAGCTTTAGTTACTCTTCGGCAAAGTGGGGATTAACTGTAAACTTTTAAAGAGCAAAGACCATATCTGCTGCTTCTTCTTCATACTCCTAGTCCCTACCATAATAAAGGTTGTTGAGCTAAAATCAGTTGGGGAGGGATACCTAGATTGGGGCGGCCATTGATAGCAAGATCTCAAAGATCACGTTGTGACCATTCTTACTCTATTCCCACAACTCAGGAAATAAGAACTACAATTTCTCCTTGGCTCTCTCTTCTGCACCTTTATACTGATTCTGTAAGCTGATTATAGAGATTCCCAACAATTAGTAAAGAATAATGTGCCAAACTTAGCTACGAACCAATCCCACTTGGTAACCAAATGCCTCTGTCAAAGAAGGGACACAGAGGAGACAGAAAATGTGGTGGAGGTACAGAGCATTTCCACCGGGCTTGCGAAAGCTGATGCATGCATCTCTTCCAGATTCTGCTCGATGACTTCCTTCCTACTCGTACCTTGAAATCAGCCACATTAGAAGTATTTACACCATGGAAATTAGCAAAGGCTACAAATAGCCCTTCCCCAAGTGGTTGTTAAACATTTACATCACACCTCTGTAGAGGTGGTACAATTTTGGAAGTGATTGCTTTGCTTTGGGTTGCAGTGGCTGATGCCTGTCAACAGCAGCAGAATGTCACCTCCCAATACTTGATGAGTTAGAGATGCTCCCCTACCTCTGACCATATGCATTGCGGCTACAGGCTCTACAATGATGTCATATTTAAGTGGTAAAGAAGACACAGGGTTTTCCCCCACAATTTTAAGGACTCCTACAATAGCAAAGCCTAAATTTCTTCATGGGGAAATAATTGGAGCCAATACCTTTATTATACAACAGTAATAAAAAAATCAGGTGCAATGAATGTGTACCCGGCCTTTTACATTTTGGAAGCCTCAGTTTTGTTTCCTTTGTAAAACGCATTTTTGACATGATTAAATGCAAGAATGTATGTAGCATATTCAGCTCTGGGCTTAAAACTTTGTAAATGCCCATAAATAGTAGATATTATTATTATTACATTATTGCTTATAATAAACAATTCTCTATAGGAAATTCCACTAGTTAGTGTACTGTGCTGGACCCGTTTTGGTAAACCCTACACCAGGCATCAACCTTTGGAAGACTATGTTTATAGCTTAGACTAGCGGTTCTCAAAAGTGTGGCCCCAGGACCAGTAGCAATAGCATTACATGGGAATTTGTTAGAAATGCAGATTCTCAGTTCCCACCCCAACCTATTACATCAGAGATTCCGAGGATGGGACCGGTTTTTACCAAGCCCTTCAAGAGATTCTGAACCACGCTCTCAGACTTTTTCTTACCATAAGGCAATGGCAATGAGAATCTAGTAAAAATGTTTAAGTCATGATAAAACATTCTCTCTAATCCTTCTGAAATCTTGATCCAATAACCAACCTTTAATAGATCCTCAAGAAATGTTCTGTTTCATATTATTTAATTTTCTGGTACATTATGTGTTAACAATCCTCCTGAGTGAGACTACACTCAATTGAAAGACTGCAATATATTTATCACTTGTTGAAAATGCCTTCTAATATTTTTCCTTAAATTATATTAAATAGGTAACAATCTATAGAAATTCTCTTAAGAAATATCCAGAGAAACATTTACAGTTCTGCTACTTCTCTTGTTGATCAATTGATTATACAAACACGAGAAGAGAGTTCATCTTGCTACTATAGTGATTGAATTAAAGCACTTTAAATACAAAGGTGAAAGTTGATTAACTTAGAGAAATAGAGTTGAATTTCAGGGACACAAATGAAAGGGGGGCTGGAACGAGAAGAGAAACATTGAAAGGCATTTGACAGAGGAAGGTTGTAGTCCCCAGACAACCCTGTCAAGCAGCTCTGTCAACAAGAAAAAGAAGAAAACAAATAAATTGGAGGCTGTGTGAATGTCACAAGACCAGAATATAAATACGTATGACATGGACAGAGTAAATACCAATAATTCTCATTCTCACAAAATGTTTTAGGATGATACCTTCTAGCTATAATGAAAAGGAAAAAAAAAATAATAAGTAGATAAATCTCCAAGACACTGGACCATCTTCTGCCTTTATTCTTACCAACCCTCAAAAGGCACCACTGCAGGTACAATAGGCCAAATCACAAAAACAAAGGCAACGTGTGACAAGACACAGCACTCATACAGCCACAGAAAAGGATTTAACATTCAGAGAACATTTCAACCCTGCTCAACTTTCTAACTCACAAGAGAGAATGCAGACTTCACTCTGTACAGACAAAAAAATATCTTTAGACAGAATGTGAAATTTAGGAATTAGGTTTTCTCTCTACACTAACCAAATCGTGGAAACACAATCGAAAGATAGGTTAAAATGGTGATTATTGTCTTTTTCTGTTTTTCCATGAAAAATGTCACTTTAAGCTCTTCTTAGTAGCATAATTATCCACCGGTACATGGACTAAGTCTTGTTATAAGATGCTGGCTGCTCCGTTGCCCTGTCAGGACTAGTTTTCCCAGTGCCATCCACTTCCCATTGGCTGTGTGCTCTGACGCGGCCTGTCTGCCTCAGGACTGGGGGTCTGGTCCAGGGAGAGCCTTCTTGAAAACCTTAACTGCATTTTTCCTGTTCTGTGGGCCTCACCTTCCCATACATATCTCGTGGGAGCTCTGGCCTGGACTCCAGGAATGTCGTTCCAGGTGGCCTGGCCGGTCTCACTGCTCATTAACATGAGCTCCCCCTTCCTCGCCTGGGAAGCCAGAACACCGTGTCTTCCTGGCCCTTCCACGTCCTGCCAGCTCAGGAAACAAGACCCTTGGTCTGGCATGAGAAATCTGTTTTTCTCGCCATGGCCATAAAGCCTTCAGTTTTAAGTATTCAATAACTACTACCCTTCTAAAACGTGGTTACACTCAACACCAATAACTCTCTGATAAAGAAATCTTGCTATACGGTGCAAAGCTACAGGTAAGAAAATGAAAGCACCCCTCCTCTCAGAACCTATCGAGCCCTATCAGAAGGCCAAGAAATTAAAATATGTTGAATTAATGGAAACTTTATAGCAAATACCCTACAAAAGAACCGAGACATGAAGCTTTCAAAAATCCAAAAGGAAAATCAGTTTCATGATTTTTAGATGTGACCTGATGTACAACCAAAATTATGAGAAATATACGTGAGATGCTTTCTGTTCCAAAGATTCAAAGGTTCTTCATAACTGTGTGACTTCTATGGCCCTTTTTCTGCGTTCGCTAGGCCCTCTCTGGGTGGGCCAGTGTTTCCTGTGGTTTCACCTGCTTCACATACGCCGATGACTGACACATTCCTGTCTCCAGCCTAGACCTGGTTCCTGACTCTAGGCCCATATGGCTGAGCTCTGAGTCCGTGTGGGATCATCATCCTCCACTCCCATTCTGCCCCTCCTCTTGTGTCTTATTTCTCCTTAAATGTCTACACCACTCACCTGGCAGCTCAAGGTAGGCAGCTAAGCACGTCCTGGACCCCTCCCTCTCCTTCAGCCCTTACATCTAACTCATCTTTAGAACCTCTGGATTATTCGGCTTCCTTACTGTCACTCAGACACACCTACTCTCCTTCCCCACTTCTACCTGAATGCAGGCACTCATCCGTTCTCCACAGGAGAACAGTCTCCTAGCTGGTGTTCCCACCCCAAATATCGCCCCCACTCAATCCATTCTTCACAGATGGAAGGACCATTCTAAGAGGCAAAGTTGATCACACCCTTCCCTTGCTTAAAATGTCCTAGTTGAAATAAAAGTCTTTCGTCCATCTCTGCAAACACGTCTTTTGCCGTTCCTGTCTTTCTCTGCACTGGCCCTACAGGAATCCTTGGATGTTTATTATGCATTTCTTGTCGCTTAGCCCTTGCTATTACTTTCTCTGCCCAGAATACCTTTCCTCACACCCTCCTTCTAACTTGTTTTTGTTTTTCCTTCAAAACCTATCTTTCTCCAGGAAGTTTCCCCAAGTCTCCTGCAGGTAATTTACCCCTTCTGTGTATTCTTACAGCAGACGTGGTTCTCGCCTTACATGATATTGTAGCTTTACTCTCCTTTTTTTCCCCACAGGACTGAGAGATCCTTGGAGGCTGGATAGTTCTTGGAATAAGGGACTATGTTTTTTCATTTCTCATCTCCCAGGGTCACCCAATAGCACACGGTCTGGCAGTTGTGTATCCTTAATAAATTTCTGTCCACTGAATAAGTGAAATGTTCTAGAATGAGATCATGTGTTCCTATGCAACTTCTTGCTGGAAACCAGGCTAAATGAAGGCTACAAATGAGTAGCTACTGCTGACATGGGAAATTTTGCTCAAGGAGAGGGACCGAATCAGATTTTTAAGATGCTGGTCAGTTAGGTCTGATTATTGGAATGTATTCTTGTAAAGACAAAAAGGAAAGTCTTGGCAATTGCCAACGTCAGCACAGCAGTCTCTAGGGACAAAGATAGTTCTGTGGGAGACAGCCTGACCCTGTGCACCTGCAGACAGAAACTCACAGGCATGTGCTTAGGGATATAATAATCCCCATAGAAGCAGGTTTAGAAGCCTCAATTTGGTTTGTCGCCAATAAACAAAAAGGAAATCTTTCTTCTATTGTTTCAAGTGCTGTAAACTCTGAATGTGAAAATACATAGTAAACCCCTAGAGGCCTCATCAAACTTATACCCCAATTTAGTATTTTTTAAAAGTGAGCTTTAAAAAAGGACTTCATCCTTTACTTGAGGTTGTCGCCCACATTAGGGGCTACACGAATAACTTTAGGCTCATTAGTGTGTCATCTGCCAGCCCTCTGCTAAAAAGCTGCCACCTGGGTCCTGTCTGCTTTGTTTTCTCTCCAGACCTCTCCAGTCTATGCCGTGCTCAATGTTTTAATACTGTATCCCTCCACTGCAAATGTTATCTGCTGCTATCAAACCATGCAGCCGACCCTAATGATGGAAAACCCTGGAAACAGCCTGTACTAAGAGAAGGCTTGGCTTTTGGCTTCATGGTCCAGTAGAAATGTGAACAACTCTTAACCTGGGAACCGGTGAGGGCACAGGCAGCCTATTGATTGTGTAACCAAGGGAAGAATGGGATAGAAATATTACCTTAAAGTGGTATGTTGGCTTTGCAAACAGCTCTACCACCCTAACAGGACTGCCTATGGTTTGAAGCTGGCCCTGGGGTAGGAATTATGAATATTACCAAACCAGCTGTTTGACGACCTGCTGGGTTACTCTCATCAAGCTTTCCAACATCTGTCTCTAGGAAAATTGTGCTTATCAGAAAATGAAATTCTGTTGCTTATGTTTTCTAACGAAAAGTGTAGAACTTTATCAGCATTTTAAGCCTTCCCAAATTGAATGTGAATAGATATGCTTTGATTAGAAACTCTAAATCATAGTTTTAAAAACTCTGTTTTATGAAAAAGAAAATCCAGTCTGACTAACAAGTCAAGTATATCTTCTCTCAAAGTTGCCGTTCCTCCAGGCAGCCTTCTTTTGGCCAGGCACATCCAGCCTCTTTCCATCATTGACTCCCAGAAACTTGGAGGTCGCTTTCTATTTCTCCCTCTGCAGAATCAGTCATGCTATAGCCAGTACATATAGATTCTGCTCTGACTATGCCTGTCTTCCCCACTCTTTCTCTGAATTTGCCTGCCACCAACTGGGCTCTGGCACGCCTGATATATTAATCTTGCTCAGATTAGTAAAATAACATCCTGATATTCTCACTGCCGACCCACCCAACACCACTGCTCATTTTCCTGAAACCTGTCTCAAATCAGGTCATTCCCCCGCTCAAACATTTTCAAGGGAGTGCCACTACTTACCAAATCAATCCCACATCCTCAGATTTCCATCCTTCCTTTTTTGCTCTGTATTTTGTTATTTCAACTATGGGTGCATATTTGCTATCATTTCCAAGAATTCTTTGTGCAATCTTATCTCTGTACTTTTATTCATGCTGCCGCTTTTCACCCGGGCTACCTGGTTTGAATCCTGGTTCCATTATTTTATTAATACTAGCTTTGTGCCTCCACTTTCTCATTTACGATGTGGGGATCATAATAGGTCCTACCTTACAGAGTTCTGTGATTATTACAGGAGAAAATACACATAAAGCCCTTAAAAGAGTCCCAGCATATGCAAGTATTTAGCCAATGTTAATGATCATTAATATTATCCCTTTTGAGGACCATTTCAAATCCATCTCTTGAGTAAAGCCTTTTCTCTTGCCCAACTCAGTGTAATTTCTTCCTCTTTTTCTTCTTTTCTGAAGAGCATTTGACACATAATACCCTGCCTTAGAATAGTGTGTGCATTTGTTTTGGCCTGTGCTGGACTATAAACTGATTAAGCTTGAGTAAACTTTATTTATCATCATATACTCTTAAGGATCTTCTACGGTACCTGGTACATCAAAAGGACTTAATAAGTAAGTGGCTAAATTGAAATAAACTGATTTAACTATTGTGAAACCAGTATTCCACAAATTGAGAAAAAAAACCACCGCACGTAAAAGTAAGTAAATAAAATGGGCAGCTTGATCACGTGGATGTCACTGGTGAAAGACACTAACATTCATGTGATTCGCATGCACGACTTGCTGAGATAACATCCTTTCTTCTCTCTTCTCCATTGCAGGTCTGTTTAGTGGCCTATCTTGGTTTGTTTATGCTTTGTGTCTCATATCAAGTTGACGAGCGGACATGTATCCAGTTTTGTATGAAAGTAAGTTAAGATTTTCTTTCTCTTTTATATTGCATAGAAAGAAATCCAAGTACGAAATAAAGGAGTGCCTTTTTAAGGGGTTGCATATCTGATCAGTCTAGAAATTGCATTTTTAGGCAGGCCAAAAAATGTTTTAAGAGGGCATTGATCCAGACCCCAAAGGTAATGCTGATTTTTTTAAAGTCTTAATTTCCATGAACTAGGTTGGCATGGAGGATATGTCCTTCAATGTCCTTAAAAGGAATATTGAAAATTCATCAGTTCAGGAAAACACTTGGCCAGGGAAAAGGTGTCTCTTTCAGCACCCACTTGTATATCTTGGGGGGTATTTGGAATATTTTAATAATGAAGCAATCTAAGTGTATTTCCTCTTGTAGGCGGGATCACTGAGACAGAAAAAGTACATTGGGTGCATCCAAATGATCTGTGCCAAGAGTCTCAGGGCAAAGAGGAGGGTGGGATATGCATGGTTTGGCAAGTGTGTGTGTCTTTTATTTGCATGTATCTTTTTCTCTATTAGGGACAGTGCATTTGGTTGGAGCCAATTCAAGCACACAGTATTTTCACTGCACAATAGAATCTACTCCAAAGGGAAACATAGACCCACCTTTCAGAGCTTAAGGACATAAACACTGAACTCAGCAATCAGAGTTAGTAGAAATCAAATTCCTGCATTTTCTCTCAACTACTATAGCAAAGAATAAAAAGCTTCCTGTTTTTTTTTTTTTTTTTGGTTAGTCCACATTTTTTACTTTTCTTCTACAAGAAAACATATAAAAACTGGATATTCTTTTGCTCACTATAACAAGAAAATATAAAGCATAAGAGTAAGTTAATGATATTATTTGGAAATTACTAAGATGAAAAAAATAAGATGTGTTGGAATTTCTAGTATAATTGAAGCTGTCAACATAAAAAAGCAATGTGCTGATATTTTAAAAATCATGCTTTAAAGTAATTAGTGGAATAAAAAATTTACATTATATTAATTAATGAAAAAAAGCTGGTTACCCAAAATGCATGATATGATCCTACAGAAGAAAAAAAATTTTAATGTGTATAGAAAAGTTATCTGTGAATGGTGGGATTCTCTCTGCATATTGCGGTTTTTCTCTAATTTGAAATGTTCTCCAATAGTTAGACGTAACTTTAATTAAAAATTAATAGATGCTATTTTTAAAAACTGATAAAGTTAGAATTTTGGTGGATATGCTTCCATGTGGAATTTTACTTTTTCTACCTGAGGACTTTCCTTATAAGGTCAGATAGGGTAGACATCAGTTCATGTTTACTTTTTTGGTAGAGGTCTGACTAAACAGCAAGGCCTGGTGATTGGAGGGATTCGTGGGGGGTGGGGAGCCAGAAACCCTAGTAAGAAATGGCCTGTTAAATTATAGGAACTTCATTCGGTCGGTGAAAAAGAACCCAAACTAGGTTTTCATCAATTTATGTCAAATGCCCTCATCGCCCCCCGCCATGATCCCAGAAAACAGCACAAGCAAAAGCATCAGTTTCAGAGAGGCCCCCAAAGCCACCCCTCAAAATCTGCACCTTAGTTAAAATAGGGAGCGAAAAAAAAGAAAAAGAAAAAAGAAAGAAAGAAGAACGAAAAAACAAGTCGCTGCCAATGTCAGCCAGGTTGAGAATTCCCCACTAGGAAGATCTCATTAGCTGCCCTTTTTTTTCCCCCACCTGTGACAGACATTGACAAATACTGAGGCACTTTTCTCTTCTCTCGAATGTGACCTTTAGTGATGCTTGCTGCCAGCTCTCTAAGGTTGCACTCTAGATTGTCACCAGGTCGAAAGTGAGCTTAAAGCCAATCTCCAGGTTTTCCAGTCACACAACAGGGTACAGCTGACTTCCCTCATGCTTCTCACACCATTTGGGGGAGGGGAGGAGGGGACATGAAATGCACCTTCATAAGAGGTTTCTCATCCGCATAGCTGCATTTTAATGCCCCATATTGGCACCCTGGCCTAAGCTTTGTATGGAGCATTTACTTCCTCCTGTTGAATGACCAGATAGCCAGGGCAAGCAATCAGGCCTTAATGACAGTCTCACTGTGATCTGCACGCGCACACACTCCCTTTTAGAGACGACAGCCACAGGCTCTGTTTTCGTCGCAAGCTGGAACAATCCTGCACAGCGGCCCCTTGGCAGGCCCCCGAGGCCACGGGAGCGCCTTCTGTCTCCCCGGGCTCAGGGCGCGCCTCCTGCCTTTCCTCGTGGCCGGGCTTTCTCTGTGCTCACCTGGAGGCTCAGAAACGTGTCGGGGTCATGTGCTTGAGGGAACATTCCGGGCACATTCCCTCCCGCCCACATGCAGGAGGCCCCCGGGGGCCGCTGCGGCAAGCCTCCTCCCTCCTCCCGAGCGGCTTGCTGCACAGGGGCCCTGACCATCCAGGCCACCGGGGAAGGTAATTAAATCGAAGCACAGCCACCCTCCTCCCGAAGCCACCGAACGTGAAAGCTGCAGCCGGGCACCAATTAGAGGCAGCGAGCGAGCCGGCGGGGACGCGCCTGGGCGCTGCGGTTACATAAGCGCCCGGGGCCACCGCGCCCCCGCCCGCGGCCGAGCGCCAGACTAACGGGCTGGCACCCGCGCGACAGATGCCTCCCGCGCCCTGCGTTTACGGAGATATATTTGTTCAGATTCCCAAGGTCATCGTAAACACTCTCACTGATAGTTTATTCGTGCTGTGTAGGTAAAGCAAGCCACTTGATTTTAAATTACAGATTCTAACCCAGAAGCTTGTTGCTGTCAGATGAGTTAAAAGCCGTGGAAGAAAAATGGTACAGCGCTGCAGAGGTAGCCCACAGGCTCTGGGGGATTAAGGATATATTATGTCTTAAAATGGACAAGAAACTTGATTCTGTGGCTCCCTCTGGTTTCCTTGGCCTGATGTTTTCTCCGAATGGGAGAAGCCCAGTCATTCTGTGTGCGATATGCACTGATGTAAATGTATTCATATTTAAAGGAGCCAAGGGGCATAGTTTCTCTTTGTGCTCTTGCTGGTTTCTAGCATATTTAAGCGCTCAATTAAAATTGAGCAACCACTGTGTTTGTGTAAATGTTTACATCCTCCCTACAAGCCAGCTATGCATTGTTACTCCCACGTGACAGAAAACAAGACAAAGCTAGCAGAGTTGATATCCTGAGTCCCCAGACCTGGCAGCTCTTCCCATCTCTACTCATTTATTTATTTCACAAATACTTCAATAGCGCTACTATGTGTACCAACCACTGTTCTAAGCTCTTTACAGCTACCGAGCCTTTTGATCCGTATAATAATCCTATGAAGTAGGTGCTGTTGTGATCACCATGCCAAGTTTACAGATGGAGAAATACAGGTGCACAGGCATTGATTAATTTGCCCAAGAACCACAGCTAGTGAGGACAGAACCAAGATTCCAGCCCAGGCAATCTGGCTCCCTATTTTATGCTCTTAATCACCACCCAGTACTGCTGTGCCCTTGTTAAATGGTCTTGGGCAAATCTTTTATTTCTGAGCCAAAAAGTCATCTTTTAAAAATAGACAAAATTCCCATTTTCAGCCAATGGATTTTTGTGACTATCACGAGAGAATAAAATATTTTGCAACTATTTGGATTATTTGCAGATTGAGAATGAGGGATATTGTCATTGCTTCAAGATATTGCCCCAGTGAATGTTACAGAGATCTGCTATCTAAGGATGCATGTGTATTGGAGTTACAAGGGTTAATACAAGACCCCACCCTCCCATGCCCACTTCCATCCATTGATGACAATAAAATGTAGAGAAAACTCCAGTTGGGGCCATTCTACTAAGTAGATGACTACCAGGTAGGAAATGATCATTTTAACTTGGGTCTTTCCTGCTGGCTAGAAGATACACCGGTATTCCCAGAGCAAATAGTTTCCAGTTTTCTGCTGGCTGCACTGCAAATGCAGATACAAGGGGCGTATACACACAGCACATCTCTTGGCACCAAGAATTGAAGTCAGTCATCAAGCCTGAATATTTCAGAGCAACCCAGAATAGTTCAAATATTTTGCCCCATTAGCCCCCAAAATAAAACCATATTTTTTAGCCTAAGCACTCCAATTTTTGCATAAAGCATAGTCACTGAAAATATTGGGGACAGGATAAAGGCGGTACTTTCTATATTAAAATTAAATAATTCCTTTTAAAATTTTATAATGGTGCCACCTTGTATTTATCTGGTTCCCTTCCTCCAAGGAACACTAAATATGTTGAGTATACCCTTTGTTATGTCCCTGAGATATGAGATGTTTCTATGAACTGTTTCACGGATGAAGATACTTGCGTTATATCTGACAACCCTTCAAATGATTTGAAAATGAAAAATAGTGTATGTGTTTAAGATATCTTTGGTGAGAAGATCTAAAGAATCCATGCACTCCATGGTTAAGACATATTAAGAAGTATTAAGACAAAAAATGGCTTTGACCGGTTCCATTCTCTTCCAGTGACCTCAGATACACGGTCAAGCATTATGAGATCTCTGATGGATTCCCTTACAGGCAAACCAGATATGTGCTTGGGGAACCAGCAACTAGTATGCACACAGGTGTGCACATACACACACACACATGCTCCATTCAAGAAAGAGAAACAATTAAATTTTAAGTACGATATTCCATATTTAACTTGAAAACACTTGAAATTGTCACTATGTGGAAAATCATTGTGTGGAAGATCACTCATTTGGAGGACTTTTCTACATATATTTTATAGTTTCGCCTATGTTTTTATTTTGAATTATATATAATCGGAGGTGGGAGGACAACATAATCTTTCAGAGACACTCTAATTTCAACCTGGAAATGACTGGAATCTTACTTTGGGAAGTTCCCATTCACCAGAATTGTTCCCTGTGAAGAGCAACTTTTGACTGTGGTGCTATAAATCTTATACTGAGAACGACATACACTAGTCCGAAAAGCTGGGGACTCTGATCCTTACCTAGAATGTCAACAGGTAGGTCATTAGGAGAAATGTTTCCAATCACAAATTTTTTACAGAAAAAAATTCTGTAAAACAAATTGCTCTGTAAAACAAATTTTATTGTGGCCATGTCACTGAATAACCACAACTTTTGATCAAAATATTTCAGATGTAAGCGAAATGACTGAATTGTTCAGAGATTCCACAGTTCTTTAGCAGCAGAGTGAGAGCTTTAACCAGACTTTTCCAGTCCCAAGGCTAACATGGAGGCCAACAGGATTCAAAACTTTGGTGGCTGAGGAACCATTTAGAGCTTATTTTGACGCTCAGGAACTACGTAGTTATAGTTGGACTTGGGATAAGATTCATAGGTGATGAAGCTGACATCATGTCTCTTGCCTTCTGGAGCCATAATTTTTTTTTCTCTCAGCCACCTCTTTGTAGGGACTCTGACATTCATGCACACAGTTTGGCAAATACTACGTTGAACATAGTCTTTTAAAAAATTATTATTAACCTGTGTTGTTAGTTTGCCAGTCATTGCTAATTTTGGCCAATACAATGTTGACATTACAGAAATCTGTTCTTTATTTCCTAGTCTTGTTTTAGTCTTAATACCAGCAGTTCTTAAGGTCAAAATAAGCACAGTGTGCCATCCAGGAATGGCTAGCTTGCTTGGGATTGCCACGTCTAGACATAAACATCCCACGATCAAGCTAATATGGTTGTCACAATTCACGAAAAGGGCTCAACATCTGGATGGCAACTGAAAATGTGATCAGGGTTTAAGGATTGCTCACTGATAAATAAACAGGGAGCTATTTCCATGTCTTGGGCACTATGTTTCTGAGGAGAGACAGCCCCTCTACCAGGGAATTTCTGGGAGAGAAGAAAAAGAACAGTTTTGATTCATTAGCTTTGCAAATAGTCAGCCAGTGTTTTTTGTAACCAGAAAGGTTTTCTTGTGCTTTCTTGCAGCTGTTGTACTTCCTGCTGAGTGCCCTGGGCCTGATGGCCTGTGTGCTGGCCGTGGCCTTTGCTGCCCACCACTATTCGCAGCTCGCACAGTTTACCTGTGAGACCGCACTCGACTCCTGCCAGTGCAAACTGGCGTCCTCCTCCGAGCCGCTCAGCAGGACCTTTGTGTACCGGGATGTGACTGACTGTACCAGCGTCACTGGCACTTTCAAACTGTTCTTACTCGTCCAGATGATTCTTAACTTGGTCTGTGGCCTTGTGTGCTTGTTGGCCTGCTTTGTGATGTGGAAACATAGGTACCAGGTCTTTTATGTGGGTGTCAGGATGCGCTCCCTAGCAACTTCCGAAAGTCAGCAGCAAAAGGCCTAAGATTCTTGCTCGAAGTTGGGAGAGAAAGCAGCATACTCACTAACTGAGGTTAAAAAAAAATTTTGTTAAACAAAGAAAGGAATAAAAACCTTTGACAATAAATAATATTCACTGTTCAAAATGAATATTTTTATATTTTCCAGGAAACAAAAGAGCATTTCTTTAGGTCTCTATTGTATTTTTGAACATTCTTATGAAAAAAAAAAAAAAACAAGACCCAAATTGATTTTGGGATACTAAAAGTTAAAAGAACACTGAACAGGGAAAGAATGGCACAGATCTATCTTTACAGTCTGGAGTTTATTCCTATTACTCATTTTATCCATTACTTTACATCATCTTCTTTCCTGCTAGTCTAGTTTGATGATGTCAATTGTGAATTTCAGGCACACTTTTTAAATTTTGTGGGGTCTGCCTCTGATGCCGCCTCCTGCCATGGTCCTCACTGTGTCTTGGAGAAAGGCAGGAGGTGGGGGAAGAGCTGACTATCTAGGTTGGATCTCTTTATTTTCCCTAGCAGAGATGCCTTCAAGGCATGAAGTAGCTTAAAGGAGCAGGGTAGAAAAGGAAGAGGCTTTGCAAAAGGCTGAGTAATTATAAACACCTGGGTTGGGGCGGTGGCCTTTTCTTTTCTTCGGCTCCCTTAGTTGGGCTGTGTGAGTAGATCACTTGCTAACTGCTTTGGATGACTGTCTGCTTCTCAATAATTGAAAGGTGGTAGTAGTTGTGTTCGTAATGATGTAGAAGGTTTAAAAATAATTACATTATGCTTCTATTCTATCATCTAAAACAAATCATTAAAGCTAATTTTTAGCTAATTGTTAATTATAATTATGCTCAGAAGTCTATTTAATGAGCTCTGACTCCACTTATGCAGCCCTGTCGGTGTTAAGAGAAATTACTCTCACAGGAGAAGAGGCATAAAGGTTTTTTTTCCTTCTGACAGCCAAGCACCACAAGGAAAAAAAATTTTTTTTTAAATTAACAGCTCAGGTTAAAAACACTCACATAAACAAAAACAAGAGCATTTGTAACAGGAAATGTTGATACAAATAGCACATTTGTGATATGCTGAGAAGTATCATAACCAAGTATGTTTGAGGAAGATTGGATAACACTGATGTGCTCCATTCACGAAACTGTATTATTACTTTTGATAATCCTATTATTGGTTTGTATGCACAGAACCTGCACATAATGTTCTGGAGTTCTTATTCGAGCAGTATGTCCATTGACTTGGACCGTCGTTTTAGTTTTGTTTTGTTTTTAAGTGACTGTAACTTAAAGCACAAGTCCCCTGTGAGGGGAAACTTCTCTCTGTTATTATTACATTCTGAACTATCTCAGTGTATTAAGGAAGGGGCTCAAAATGGAAATTCATGCAACATTAATGTTATCAAGAACTTTCTCTAGTAGCATGCTCTCTGTTGAAAGCACGAATTCAAGATAAAAATTGAGCTCAATTTGCCTCTCTACGTTGCCTATTGATATACCTCACTAATCGTGAAATTCTACCCTAAAAGAAAAACATTTTCTTGTTTGCTGTAGAAGAAAGATGAATAATTCCATTGACTATGATAATGATGTCAATTTCTACACAATATAAATATCCAAGTAAAAAGGAAAATGTTAAGTTAGTAAGCTCGAAGATTGTAAATGTCTTTACGTCCTCCAGATAAAACACCTTTTTATGTTTTGACCCACTTTAAAAATGGCCTTCCTACACATTAGCTCGGGCCAACAAGGCACATGGGAGAGCCCAGTGGACAAGTCTCTGGAACAGAATTGATCACACACAAAAATTATGTCAACAGAATACCAAGCATCCTGATGACGACCTGAAAAATAGTTTGTGCCCTATTAAAAATATCCTAATAACTGAATCCATTTTGATTTTTGATAGGGTTTCCTACATAAAGAAGAAAATTACTAAGAATCTGGAATTTGTAGCCTGTCCTTTAAGTAGCACTTTAATGCTAGTTACCGTGAATCAGGCACCAGTAGAAGCATATCCTGAATATCTTTAACAATTTTTTATAGTCTACACTACAGGTTTTTATATTAAAAAAATAAGGTTCTCCACATCATTCAGGTGCTCTATACTTTATAAGTGATTCATAGGATATTTCAAATGGTAGACTAGCCTTATGTGCTTCCTTTTTTTAAAAGATGATGCAACCAGTAAGAGCTGACATGGTAACAAGCTTTATAATACAAGCTTTATAATAGCATAATAGTCATGGTATATATATATATATATGTGTGTGTATATATATATATATATATATATATATAATGGGGATTTTAGTATTGTGTGATAAAATCATTCTTAAATCCCCAAAGAGAGAAAAAAAGCCATAAGTAAATAGAAGGAACAAAACAAGAAAGAAAGAAACAAAAAAAGATTCCTTTGCTCTGAGCTCACTGTATATTGATATATGTAAGAATTGTGTTGCATGAATAACAGCTTTGGGCTGGATTTGAAGTATTTTGATGTTGTGTTTTGCAAATATTGAAGTTACAATAATGGCAACAGAAAAGGAACAGATACACAGCTTTACACTTAGCAAAATGTTACATTTAAAATCTGACAAGGAGCCAAGATGGTGACTGTCTCTTCTAAACCATAAAACAGTAAGATTTGCGCAATCCTCCTCCTCTTCCACCTCCTTCAGGAGAATTAAATGAATCAAGACTTTGGAAAGAAGGAGAACAGCCGGGTCTTGGCAGTACTTGAAATAGGAGGAATACAGCAGCCTAAATGTACAGACTTCGTAAGTGAGCCCACTCAATCAGTCTGTGCCTTCACGTGACCACCATCTGTGCCTCCCTCACTCCATCCAAATTCGTGTAGGCTGCTCCTTGGAGCCATGCCTAAAAATATAGCTACACCAGAGCCCTAGAAAGTGTAGTCAAGTAACAGGCCTAACTTTTTTTCCTCTTTGGCTTAAAAGTGTATATGATCTTTTCTGAGGGGTTTCCAGCTGCAGACATCAGCGCGTTGTTCTGACAGCAAGAACCCATTATATACGTATTTTTCTATTCATGTCCAGGGCATCAGAATCTTTTAATATTCTTGTACTTCCCTTCTGGCATGCAGCATGTGTGGAATATGTTTATAACATTTTACTGAAGGGTGGGATAAAGGACCACGGTGGAGTGGTTATTTAAAGATCATCAGAAACAAACTTAAAAGCTGCCCTGCAAAACCAATCATTTCCTATCATGAAGCACACCTTTATATTTTCTAGTGATTGTCTCTGAACTATTGCTATGTGGCCATACATTTCTGTAAATCACATTGGCTGTCAGTTCTTACTATACTCAAAGAGTTCTATCATGCTTTTAGATGTGCATTGTACATTCAGGATAGCGTTAAAAAGAACTGATGGCCAAATATATTGACTCACAGTGGAAACATTCATTTGGATGAAGAATTAGTGGTTTAGCCTTTGAAATGAATACCTTGATTTGTTTCTTCTGATTTTTCTAGTACTTTATTATCGCAAATGATTATTATCCCCTTCAAAAATACTGGTCTGTACTTTGGTGTTGTGGTTTCATTCTTCTGGCATTAATCAAATAGCAAATAGAAAACGAAGTGTTTCTACATGTTTGAGGTGGTTGTTTTTAAAGGGGATGTGTATAATGCAGATTTCTTTATTAATAAAATTTTCATAATCCCAGAAAACACCATGTTTGCATGTGCATTAAAATGACTGTACATTACATATGAATTGGTACACATAAAATATCTCAGGTTAGTGCTTATTTCAAAAATCTGATTTTGGAATAGACAAATCTAATATACATTTGGAATCCTTTGTTCCAGTGACTGTCTCTATTTTGGCACTCTACATCCATGGTAGAACTCAAGGTTGCAATTGCTCCTAAGGCAAAAGGAGTCTGAGTTGGAAAAAATCTTGTGAAACGTACCTAAAATGCTGATTCTCAATTTTATATCTACTAATGTCAAATAAAGCTTGGCCTGAAGAATGAGATGCATGTTGAGTGCCACATATGCAATCATATTCTACATTTCATTATATGGAAAAACTGACAGCCTTTTCCATATCAGATCTGAACTCAAGGACCTCCTCTTACCAACTCCAGGGCATTTAAATAGTTGATTATATCGAAAAATATAGTGGTTCTTTTTGTTTCATGGAGTTAGAAAATCTGTAGAATGCGAAAAGAAAGGGATAACAATTTAGGACACACACTCTGAGCTGGATTTCCTATCCTTGGTGTTAAGGTGGTAGGTCCTAGAATTGGAAGTCTGGCTGCACTTACTGGCTCTGTGATTTTGGAAAAGCCATTCGGTCTTTAGTTCCCTTATATGCAAAGTAGAGAAAAATATAACTGCCTCACAGCATTGTAGGGAAGGTTCAGTGAAACAGCACTTAGCAACGTGACTGGCTCATAGAGGGTGCTTAGTATGCATTTGGGTTCTTCCTTCCTTAGCCAGGTGGTACATAGCCTGTGACACTTCTGCTTGATGCAAGCTCCTGCCCCACATCAAACTAGAAAAGTAGTTCTGCTTTGCTGTTCCCTTCTGTGATTCCCTTTTTATAAACCAGAAACATTATCAAATGGGCCTCAAAGAGAAATTTTGCTTTTAAAATAAGATAGCACCAACTTTTATTGATAGACATATAGCACATGGAATTATGCGCAGGTCGGATCCCTATTTGTTGGTTTGCACGTGTGGATGTTTCTTGAATGTGCCCTTCTTATCTCAGTTCTTCTCCCAGGCAGAAGTAGAACTTGAGACATGTCTCCTGTTTTTCGTATTACTTCTAACTTAATGTTTCGTATTACATCTAACTGCATGTTTAACCTCAACTTTTCAAAACAAATCTTTATTGAGCTTTTGCCCATTATCAGTCCACTGTACATTAGGGTATAATGTACAGTCCCTCATTTATTTAAAAACTAACCATTAAGCAAGCACCTTTGGTATGCTTGACTCTGTGAGTCACTGATTCTCATTCAAGAATTAGAAAGGTTTACTTTTGAGTGTAGTCAGAAAATAGCACATGTAGCGTCATTCTCCAAGCTGGATATGAAAACGCTAACATGAATCTTTGAATTTGAGGCAAATTTAATTATTGAAATTATACAGCCAGTAATCTTTATTTTCCCTTGATAGAGCCTGTCTATCTTAACAGGTCATGATAAATTATTATTCATATCTTTTATAAGTTAGTGTTTATAAAGTATAGGACAATATTAGATATTATATTTTTTATAATTCAGATTATAAGTAAATGCAAATAAAACTAATATATGGGGATGCCAGTTCAGAGACAACAATTCATTCTTTCATTTCTTTCCAACAAATGTCTATTTATGTTTATTGATCCCTTCCAGAGCATGGGTAGGTGCTTAGAGGAAGTCTTTCTTGTTTGGGAAGGCCATTAGAAAGATCCTTTAATCAAAGGAATGTGGACATGTATTCATCTGTTATGCTTGGGAAAAAGCAGATACTACAGCAGTTATCCAAATACAAAGATTTCATCTGAACATGAAGCCTTTTGTTTAACAAGACCCTCTGACGGGGGATGAGGAGGCCTGGAGTCTCTTTTGTGGGATGTGGGCTTCCTGTCCCACACGGACGCCTGCTGGAGAGGATGGCAGGGGCCCTGAATGGGACCGAGGCCCATGAAATGCTGCAAGGAGTTGTGGGGAAGACTTAGATGATACCTGGCAAGGGGACCACACAACGAGAAGTCAGTGAGCACTTGGAGTCCCTGAACCTGGAGACTTTGGCTGCACCTCTCTCTGGGCTGGGTGCCCCGTTCCCTCTGTTTGATTTCCTACCCAGAAATTCTCACTGTTTTGTCTTTGTATGACCAGGTGGGATTGCAGAGAGTACGAGGATGACTTTCAAGGACCACAGGGGACAGTGGCACAGTGACCAGAGAAGATGACTGTAATCTTGTGAAATCCATCCTCAGTCGGTCTCCCTACATCTTCCCTGACATACATTTATTAGACCTTTGGTCACAGGAAGGCTGGAAAGTAGTGTGCCAGCCATAGTGAATTGTCAAAAACAGAGGAACCAGAGTCTGAAATTTTGTGATTAAAGCTGTCACTAACCTCAATGACTTAGTTTTAATTCTCTTTCACTCAGGATAGGAGTCTTACCAAAGAGATAATGTTCCCTTAGATACCTTCACTGATAAGAGCAGATTTAACTTTTTATTAATTCTTTTTTCTAGATTGCTACAAGGTGAAAAAAAGAATGGTTATAAAATTACAAAGAGAAAGAGCGAGCTTACTTCATTTTAATATAGGAATGCTTAGCACTCGAGACATTGAGCTTGGATATTTAACCAATGGCTGGGAACGTGCGCTCAGGCAAATGTGGGGAGGAGCGGCATCATGAGTGTATTTGGAGGCTGAACGAGGTGACCACCAGTGCCAACCAACATTCCACTTGGCCTGGCTTGGGTTAGAGTAGCAGCAACCATCTGGTACAACCCTCGCCCCCACCCCTACCAGATTTTAAAGCCACTGCACACAGCTCTGGGCAAAATGACCAAGAAGGCCCTCTTCACTTCTAGATTTCTCTCTCTTTCCTCTCCTGGGCTAACTCTACTCTTCCAGACAAGAGACACCCCCAACCCCAACCCCACTAACCTCATTTCACAGCAAAATCTGTCCTTCCTTCCTCCCCTGTCCCATCTCTTTGAGACTCTACCAAGGTGTCATGAGCTCAAGAGCTAGTGGTAAATACAGAGAGCCCCATAAACGTTGTTTTCATTTTAACAGTATTTCTAAAGATCAGAAAACCTTTCAGATTCAGAGAAATGAGGCATGATGCCAGGGAGTGGAGACCTGCCCAATAGTCCTTCCCACTCAACCGTGTGGGCAGCCACCTACTCTGTCTGACCAGCACAGTCAGAGCTTTGGAGCCGGTGGGCCTTGGAGAACACTGTCCGTCAGCCCCAGCTCTGATGGTGGCTTGGGAAGCTGTGTGGGTCAGCGGCTGCCCAGACTGGTTGAAGGGAGGTATCTAGAAGGAGTCAGGGAGGGATTTTCCTCCCACGATTTCAGAGAGCATTTTATTGTGGAAGGCAGGATGAGTAAAAGGGAAGAATTCATGCAGAACCTCTTTGTCCCCAGTGCCTGGCTCCCTGAGCATTGCTTGTGACAACTCACCGAGGTTGACTAACTTTGCTCAGACCCCTGGGCTTCTCTATTCATCCCACACAGAACACCCTCAGACACCGGCTTGGCTTCACGTTGCTGCCCAGAGGAGGACGTGTCAGCCAATAAGCAGGAAAAATGCTCATTGCTTGTTGAAAAAGTCCCAAATTGTAACTTACCAGGGTGATCTTTTTTTTTTTTCCCCCAAAATGTGTTTTTCCCCCAGAGTCCTTGAGCACAGACCTGTGGTTTTCTCTCTCCTGGTTTTACAGTCTGTCTGCCTCAAGCCAAGAGACTTGGCTCTGTCCCCCCTGAGTCAGAGTCTCGGCTGGTAGCTGAACCCAGGAAGCCCTGGCCCCACGTCTCTCCCTGGAACCACCAGACCACACAGTCTCCTGTGCTCAACCCTTTGGCTGGGTGTCCTGCCTCCTCTTTGTTTGGAAAGAGATGTCTTACGTAACTCCACAACCTACTAAATGCTCCATTGTCTTCTACTTGGGAGAACTCAAAATAACCCATTAGTGACTTAGAATTTATCGCAAAGAATCTATTACCCACATACCCACAGCCCCCATGGAGCTTGCGTCACCTATCTCACTTAGATCAATAATCAACAGTGAGACTGAATGACTGCGGTCTTTGGGGAATTACAAGTTCAGTACCAGGTATGGGAAATACAAAGGCTAGTTCATCTATAGGTCACAGTACTTTGCTCAAGCAGCACATAAAAGTCATTTGTAATTCAAGACTGAGACAGGCATAAACAATTCTGATCTGATTATTCTTTTTAGTAATCTGATTTTGATAAACAGCTGATGAAAATGGAAGGTGTCTGGTCATCAGAGGGGAGATACCCAGGCAATGAAATCAGTTTCTCTTATCTCACTGGGCAGGGATTTATTTCAAGGCTCCTATTAATAGCCCACAATGCCAAGAAGTGTGATCACTGCCCTGGACTGCAGGAGCCTTCTGAGCAGAGTGATAGAAACCCATTGGGTAAGGTCTTCTCCTCCATTTTTATTGTCTATGAATCTCTGATTAGCTCTGTTGGGAATTCTAGTAATTATTTTAAGCTGGCACCTTCAGAAAAAAAATATACCTCTTAGGATTCAATTCAATTTACCACCTCTGCGTGGTGTTGCCAAGGAGCTTTCCCTGTTTAAGGCAGGGGTATAGACCAGGACGAATAAAACACTCTGTGTTAGGTGACATTTCCATCTGGTTCTGCTGCCAGAGAAGCCCTGGGGAGAGAAACTGGAGAGAGAGAGAGGGGACAGCCTGCTCCAGCCTGCTGGCTCCTCCCCATGGACCTCAGAATCTTTCAAGGATCCTGCAAGGCCCTTGCTTATTTCTTTCTGCAGCAGACATTTCTCATCTGGGACTAGCTACGTGACCACTTTCAGGTGGAGGCACATTTCTTTCCCTGCTCAGTGACATGTGAGTCCTCAGCAAAGCTTTCAGAAAGGGTCCCTGAACTTGGTGAGGTGCAGCCATCTCCAACCGCCTTGCGAGGCCTCCCTGGGCAGCATGAAGGGAAGAGGTGAGGGGCCCTCTCTCCTTGCGATGGCTTTCCCTCCCATTTCCCTGAACGCCCCCGCCTCGGATGCCAGTCCACCAAGTTCAATGCATGGGTCTTTGGACAGTAGCTGCCAAACTGAGAGTGCAAAAAATTGTGCTGTGCTGAGTTTTGTGTGCGGATGTGGCTCAGTTCTCATCATATTCAGCTCACTGCGTTTCAAAAAGTTGACAGTAGAAGGGGCTTTCCATTCTGGCTTTAAAAGAGGAATTTCCCCTAAAATCACTGAAGACCCTTTTAGTCTTTGGGCCTAAGCTTCTTAAAGGACATACTTGCCTCCATTATAGGGCAAAATTTTAGGACACATAATTTGAAAACCCCACCAACTTTAACGTGGGGGAAAAAAAACCTACTTCTTTTGATTTCTTATTGCCAGGAGACAAAGTGAAGTTCAAGTTCACCTCAAATGAGAAAACTGGATTGCTTCCATTCTATCTGTATACAACCTGCATCCAAATATGCGTGGGGACTATTTAAACTGCAAGGACAAGAATGCAAAAGAAAGTGTTCAGCATAGCTCGTAGAAGGTTCATTACAAATCCATTTTCTTTTTCAATGCTAACTGGCTATGTAGGAAGGATTTAGAATAGACATTAGGAAGAAGTTTCTAACTATGAACGTGTAAGAAATGAAAGAAATTACCAAGGGATCTTGTGGAATCCCTATTTCTGCAGTATATTAAATCATCTTCTCTGAAGATTATTAATAAAATAGTATATAACTCTCTATAGAATGGCTTCATTCAGATACTGTCCAAAAACTATGAGAAAAAAATTCTTCCAACTGGAAATCATGGGAATTTACCAAACCAGCAGAGACTTCTAATGGTGTCACTGTCCCTTCTTGTTTGTTCCCTGGCCTCTTCTAGTTCTAAAAATACTTCTGGTTTAGGGAATTTTGGAGACAGGGTTAAAAGTAGGGAAGTTAAGGGACTGGAGAAAGGAGTAGAATTGAAATATCAATAAATTATCACTTTAAGGTCACAATAAAAATAAAATTTAAAGTAAAAATATTCCTTAAGAATAGTCTACATATTTTAAGTACATGAAAATAATATGCAAAAACACAGTCCTCTTTAACGAGACTTGGGAAATCCCAGAATGATATTTTAAGGAGTCTTTGAATTCAGCAACTACATGTATTTGAGAGGCCACATATCGTGGTCATCAAGAGTACGGTTCTGGAACCAGGTTTCCTGGCTTTGACTTCCAGTGTGGCCTTGGACAAACCATCTAATCTCTTTGCACCTCCTTGCTTCAGTCTCCTTATCTGAAGGAAAATAAATAGGGATTTTGTGAAGAATGGATGAATTAATATTTTATGTAATAGATTTAAAACAGCGCCTATAGTCAGTGCCATGTAAGTGTTTGATGATGATGATGATGATGATGATGATGATGATGATGATAAACTGTCCACAAATATTCATGGGCACATCAGGAAATCAGGAAAATAGTGGTAGCACTCAAAAATCCTATAGCAAAGTACTCTGCAGAAACACAATAGCTTCTATCTTTTGGAGCCTAAGTATAAAAAACAACAATCCCTCTGCCCCTTGAAAATACTGGAAAGTGCAATACAAACAATTTTCTTGTGTTTATTCCCCAGCCATGATTTCTGCTCAGTGAGCAAACTGGATCAGAGCTTCCAAGGCCTGGTGTCTGGGAGTCCAGAGGCTTAATGACGCCAGGGCCAGAATAAGACTTTAGAGCCCAGGGCCAGCCCATGGGCCACTCGTGACCCCCGTAGATGCAGGTGGATTCAGATTATAATAAATACTTCACATAGCCTTGAAGAGAGTGAAAAAGTAACACAAGCTTGTAGTAACGGGCAGTGTACACTGGAAAAGGACAATCCTACCATCTTTGCTCTGCAGACTCTGGTAGGTTCATGAATTCAGTGTTTACACAGGTACATATGACTTCTTTCTATAAACCCAGCGGGCAGAGTTATTTTCTTCCTACCCATCCATTAGCTCTGTCCCTGAGCCCTGCCCAGCACTAGTAACTCAGGTTCCACGTAGGGGCAGGACCTTGGCAAAGCCCTGCAAAGGACCTTTATGTGACAATAAGATGTCTCATAGCAAGCTGGCATCTGCAAATTTTACAGATCCATGTCCTGATAGTCAAGGTCAGCCCTGGAATCCAAGAGATAATATTTTCAGAGGCCTTTTCCAAAGTTGTTCTTACCAGGCCACATTGTCTGCCCCAGAGGCCCCATGGGGTGGTGCCAGAAGTAGGCTTAAAACACAAGCCTGCTCTGCTCAAACCTAAATGTAGAGTTCTATAAATTGACATCTAGGGTACTCTGAAGAGCTAAGATAGGTGAGATTTAGACTCCCAGCATGTCAGTAATTAAAAATAGACATGAAGTACAGACATAAGCAAACTGTCTTGCTGGAGGAGAGATGCCTTCCTTGTCTTTGGAAGAAATGTCATGGGATCTGATCTGACCATGAGCAGACATTCCAAGCCACATCCGTTGCACCAACAGTAGTGATTCTAAGAGGTCAAAAGAGGGACACGGCCAACATCACACTGGATCCCAAACCACTCCCTTTCATGCCCCAAGTTTCCTCTCTTCCTCTGCTTTTTTTTCATGCAGAGGAGGAAAAACTAAACCAAGGAAAGGGACCAAGAAGACATGAGCATGAAAACTCTTGGATATCTGCCTGCAGAGTTTTATATTCAATACTCCTGTAACACAATGCAGTTTCTGGATGAAAAAGAGTTGAAGGTCAGAGTGAATGAACATATGAGCTACTTAAAGATAAGCACTAAGGTTTTCACACTGTGTTCTGTAGAAATCTAGGATTTATTGAAGGTGCATGAATTCTTTCGTAAGGGGAATCTGGCTTCAGGTGGGGGGTTTTTGAAATTACTGGATTTTAGTATGTTTTTTGGAGATAGTATTTCTCTTCTTTGACCCCCAGATTACACTCCCATTCACCCTCTATATCTGGGCATTGTTCCCCAAATGCATTATGGCCCTTGGCACAAAGCAAAGAGGGGAAATCTTTTTCAGCTCTGAAGTTTTAAATTTTGAGTCATGTTACTTATAGTCAAAAGTTGTTTTTATTACATTTCTTTTATGGTAATAAGAAAAATATAAAAAGGGAAAAGAAAATATTATTACAGCATCTTTTAGTTACTCTCACCTCTTTCGGGGTTACTTCTTATCTTAAAATCATTGTGCTAGAGTTAGAAGGAATGCCTCCAGCCCAGCTCGCTCATTTTACAGATGAGAAAACTGAGATCAGATGAGGTTAAAGGACTTGCTCGAGATCACTCAGCTCAACTCTTTCTCTAGCTTTCCTTTTTAACATAAATTTTTGGCTTAAAACTAATACAAGTTTTGTTTTCTCTCTCTTTTCTTTTTACTCTTTACCTTATGATTTTTAAACTTTTACTGTTTGATTGGGATCTGCGATCACACGAACTCTAATTCCAACAGGTTTGAAACCCTTGCTCAATATTCTCAAGGAGGGTAGGGAAGAACTTGATTTTTTTTCTAGGACAGGGAAAAACCTCTACATTAATTTTGCTAATATATCCCAGGAGGTTCTTCTATTTTTTTTTTTTTTTTTGGAATGAAAGAAAGTAAAATAAAATAAAAGTTACACATCTTCTCCCAACCTCAATGACTCATGAGTGAAGGAAGAGAAAAGGTGATTTGAGGGGACCCAAGAGCTCACTTGAAGAGGTGTAGCTATAAGTGTGACTAGGAAACACTAAGGGGCAGACCAAATAGCCTCTCTCTTTGAGAATGTGCCCTTGGTCTGATTATATAACATTGGCTACTGCAGTCCCCAAGGGAACTTCCCGTCTGCCTTAGTGTGGTTCAGTGGTTAAAAACAGACTTGAGACCAGTCAGCTGCCCGGGGTTCAAGTCCAGGTTTTCCTGCCATTTACTAGCTCTATATACACTTGGACAAACTCCTTAACTACTGTATCCCTAAGTTCCCTCATCCATAAAATGGGGGTAAAAAGAACACCTACCTCATAGGCTCATTTGTGAGGCTGACATAAGTTAATATCTGTAATGTGCTGGGAAGAGTGCCCGGAACATTCTAAGGGCTCAATCTATGCTTATCATTATCATTACCTGTTACCAGCTCTGTTTCCCAGCTCATCTTTGAATCTGAAAATATGGGCCAGAGATGGAAGAAGAGAAGGATTATTTTATTATGTTTGACCAGGTGTTCAGGAAAACAGTGCAGTTGTGACTTGATGCAAGGAGGAATCCTTTTCCCTACACCTAAACCCAGCTTTAACCATGAAAGCATACATACTCACAGTTAACATTCGAAATAGAGAGAAATTTCCAGAGTGTGCTTTCTTAGAAAAATCTCTGGCAGACTTCAGACTTTTAAATTTTAAATTGCAGTCTGGTTTCTGGCTGATACAACAAGCCCTCTCTGCAACAGTATGTGCTGGGCTTTCTCATTGTGGCATCAGATGTGCAGCAGGGAATGAGTCCCACCAACTCCGAGTCTTCAGAAGTGGGATCGGCTTTTAGACTCTGCTCCAAATGCCCCTATAGCCAATCAGCACGAGATATTCCTTCCCCATCACCTTCCTATGCCTTTGGTGACGTCCCTGTCAAAGCTGGACTGGTTCTCTGGGGAGATACGTGCTGGTACTTTTAAAGAGTCCTGGGATTTCAGAGCCAGCCCTTCCAGGCTGCATGGAAAGGTTTTGTGGGCAAGCAATGAAAACCATTTCTCTTCTCCATCAGATCCTCAATCTGTTCAGTTCTGTGTCAGTCCTTTTGCCTTTACTGGGGTTGCAAGCGAACCTCTCAGGAGGTATCTTATAATTACTGGCACACAAGGAAAAAGTAGAAAGTAGAGAGGGGCTCTGAAGAAAATTTCCTGTGGCAATTAATCGGCCTTGACACTGATACATTCTGAAGGTCATTTTATGCTGGCAACAAAAACAGTGATCAGGGAATCCCTGGTCATGCTCATGAAATCACACTGCAGGAAAAGCTTCCACTGGTTCTAAATTTTTGTCTATGTCTTTCATATAACCAACCAATGCAAACACACGACACCCATGATGAATGGATAACTTGGTTGATTATGTAAACTTCTTCCAAAACACTCAGGTCTTACTCCTCCCCCGACCCCCCGCATGTGAGAGAGGGACCACTATACAACTTAAAGCTAAAAAACATTGGACTTGGGCATCAGTAGGTAGAGAGAAATGAGCACCACCATTGGTCATGCAGCCAGAACAGTAAGAATCATTCTTCACCTGCTCAACTTGAAAAAAAGGACCCGGCTCCAGCTTATCTTGGTAAGTGACTAATGTGAAGTCAGCCCGGGGAAGCCTGCCATGACCTCAGAACCGCCTGCTCCGTTCTGAGCAGCGTTCTGGCAACACAACAGAAAGCTAGAGGGCTGGGGAGAGGCCCCACCCAAGAAGAAGGAAAGAATGGCATGAAATACGATGCAGCTGCTGAATTTTCTTTTCATTAACTTTAAATTATATCAATTTCCAGACTTTTGGATACCTATTGAAAAGAGAAAAAAGGCTGAAAAACAAAAACAACAATCTATCTGCTTTTAACTGAACTCCACTTGAGCAATAATGAAAGTTATTCAGGCTGGGCAGAGACAGGACCACCGCTATCACAGCTCCCTGCCTCCCACTTCTGTTCAGCGAGGAGATTCCATTTCAGCTCTCCTCGGCGGCAAAAAAACACAGGCCCCGCTGCAGTCTCCCCTGGGCCTGGCTTCCCCCTCACCTGCAGTGACTCACCAAATCAGCCCCTCCCAGGGCATGAACAAGGGCAGAGCGTGTGCATTGTGGCTGCGGGAATGTGTGCCATCTTTCCAGCGTGCTTAATCATGCCATGCCTGAAGCACGTCTATTAGAAACAGCCGATGGCTCCTGGATCATTAAATTATCCACATGCTCCAGAGTCCAAGTGTACGTTGGGAGAAGAGGTAACCAAGATGTTTCTCAGTTGTGCTAGGCCAGCTGAGGTTGGGGTGGGTGGGTGGGAACACGGTGGGTGGAGGGAGGCATTAGCCCTCTTCCCCCAATCCCCAAGCCTTCCTCAAGATCCTGGACCTCCACGTCCTTCCCTGATCTTCTGCCATGAGGTACCTTTTATTATAACTTGGTCACAGGATAAAAAAATCTAGGGCAAGAGGGAAAGGAAATGTAAAAGCTTCAATATACCCAATTTGTGCTAGTCACTGTTCTAGGAGCCGGATGTCTAGAGATCGATGACACAAACAAGCTTACACACAAGTGGGAGAGACAGATGATGAAAAGATAAGCAAAAGAATAGACCTTTTTAGACAGCGGGCAAGCGTTATGAAGAACACCAAGTCTCACGGGAGAGAGTGAAGTGGGGGTGGCATTGGGGAGGACGGTCAGGGAAGGACATACCGTTTGATCTGGAACCCGAATGATCCAAGAGAGCCAGGGAATGGTCTGGGGGGAAGCTTTGCAGGTAGAAGGAACAGGAAATGCCAAAGCCCAGGAAGGAGGCTGGGAAATCAGAGCCACAGAAAGAAGGCGAGGGTACCTAGATCAGTGTCCGAGGGCAGGCTACCCGTAGATGGGAATGAAGTAGAAATTTGCGGTCGCAGAGGAGCTTGTGGCCGTGGTAAGGAGTTGGGGAGCCACTGGGACATTTGTAAGCAGTGGCGTGACATGGAGCTCGATCCCTCTGCTTCCCACATGCGTGAGACACATGCATATATACCCACACACAAACACAGGCAAGATGTGTGGTTGGGAGGAAAGTGAGTTTGGGCTATGAAGATACTTCATGTTTTTATAATTGACTATGCCTCCAAATTTGATATTTAGAAGGATGAACAATTTTTCAGAAGTACAAAAGGAAGGGCTAGATTGGAAAATTAGGCAAGTATTTCTTTAAAGCCCTTTTCTGAAATTAATACCTGAAATGGAACAGCACCATCCGCACAGAAGTCATGCTGGACGTTGACTTTCCAAAGCCAACCTTTAAGACATTTTATCATGATCGGAACAGGGTCACGACAGGGAAGAAAATGCTGGATGACTTTCTCACTAAGCCCCCGGAGAAGGCACAGCTTGGTTTTTAAGGAACCAAAACCCAGAAATTTACAAGTGGTGTGGTTTATCCATGTTTGCACAGGGGACCAGGCCTCCCTCTGAGATCCAGACAAGAACCCTCTGTTTTCCCCACTTGTTTAACCACAGTGGTCTCCCTTTGTCCCAGGACACCGCACTACCCTGGAAGACCCAGTGACTGGAAGCACTGGAGCAAGCACAAGCTCTGGGTGTTGACCTATGAAACCCCTTCAAATACTTTTTGTCTATGTGACTTCCCTCTTTCCTTCCTTTTCTTCTCTTTTCTTCAAGAACTTCAAAAGAGGGAGAGAAAAAGGAGGACGATTTTTATTATGAACTCTGAGTATGTCTAATACGGCTAACATTTCATAATATTATTCTTGTAAAAGGATGGAGTTTCAAACACCTAGGGATTAAAGGCATTCTCTCAGACTACAAGTAAACAGAGACTTCGTATCCACGGAGTTTCTTGTTGTTTAAAGCAAATATGTACAAAAGGCAAATACCTTTTTAAAAAAAAACAAAGTTAATGTTGAAAAAAATTATAACGGACTTGAACAGAGGAGTTATTAACAAAAGAATACATGAAAACATGAATTACTTGTAGGCATATTTTTATTCAGTTCATCATGTTTATCCTTTACCAACTTAGAGATAATAATGAAACACAAAATACTTTAAGAGGAAAAAACCCAGAAGACAAGTATTAAATAAAATCAGGAGAGTATACATAAAACAGTAAGAGATACTATAAACAAGCAAAATAAAGTCCTTAACTCTGAAAAGGGTGGACACTTCCTATCATCATATATTTTACTTTCTCAGTATTTCCAGAGCCCTAAATAAATCAGATTTTAAAATTTCATTTTCACCTCAGAGGTATTTCCATCATTTGGACAGACATTGGAAGCGAGCTTAATGATTAAAAATCTAGAGAATAAAAGTATGGTAGATTAACTATTAGTCCTGCAACAACATTCATGTTCTAGTCCCTGGATCTTGTAAGTGTTACCATATATGGCAAAAGGAGATTTTGCAGATGGGATTAAGTTAAGGATCTTGATGACGGGAGGTTATCCTGGATTATCCCGGGGGACCCTAAATGAAATCACATGTATCCTTGTAAGAGAGACACAGAGGGAGGTTTGACCCAGATGAGGAGAAGGCAATGTGACCACCGATTGGTGTGATGTGGCCACAAGCCAAGGAATGCTGACAGCCACCAGGAGCTGGAAGAGGTAAGGAGTGAGTTCTCCCTAGAGCCTTCGGAAGGACTGTGGCCGTGCCAACCCACACCTTGCTTTTGGGATGGTGAAATTGATTTCAGACGTCTGGACTCCCAAGCTGTTAGAAAATAAATCTGTGTTGTTTTCAGCCACCCAGTTAGTGCTAATTTGTTACAGCAGCCCCGGGAAACAAATACAAAAGCTATTCTAAACTAGTACTCACTGACAAAGGAAGTAAAAATGGCTGTGAGGGGGTAGAATTTTTTTTTTTAATGAGGCAGCACTGAAAATTATCTGCATTTCTACACTGAAGGAGTAAACCACGGTCCTTATTTCATTCAGTTTAGTGCCTATGACTTCTTCAAAGAAAAGCAGGTAATATTCAGGTCATATCAGCTGGTAAAGTTTTAGCATTAACCACATAGGAAGGACTGACTCTTGACTTGTTGAAGGGACTATAAACTTGGAAACATTTTTTATAAGTCAACATAGTAAGTCCAGATGGTAGAAAGAAAAAAATCAAATGGTCCAGGCAGGTTTAGACTGAGTGTTAATTGGCAAATTCTACTGCCAGCCCCACTTCCCCTCCGAGGCAGCCACAGTAACCCTTTCTCATAATTACATTCATGACTCTAAATAACAGGATTACACTTCTATCATTTTATCAACTGTAAGGAAAAACAAAAAACAAATGAAAACAAAAACCTGCAAGGTCCCTATCAAGAAAGATAAAGATTTAGCTCAGTGGTTTTCTACCTGGCTACATATTAAAATCGCCCAAAGAGTTTTAAAAACATATCTACTACTGTTCCCTATTGATTCTGACTTAATGTTTCTTGGCTGGGTCCTAAGCATCAGTCATTTTCAAGATATTCAGATGATTCTGCTGTGAAATTAGGGCTAAGAACTGCTAATTTAGCTCACATTCAGCTCCTGACATTTCTTCTCTCCTCTCCCCCAATATTCGCTAGTTATATTACCTATTTTCTTTCTTTTTTGCCATCTTACAACTAGGTGTTACGATGTGTCTTAATTTTATTTAATATTTATGTTAAATAATATGGCTAAATATCTATTTCTCGTCTGTCAACTCAACTTTGGATGCTATTTTTCTGCTTCCTGACTAGTAGGCAGAATTCTACAATGGCCCACCCAGTTTCTACCCCCTGGTGTGCATCCCCTGTACAACTCCCTCCCTTTAAGTGTGGGCAGGACCTGTCATTCATCGGTTAAGTCTGAGTTCATCAAGAGGATACATCCTGGGTGGGCCTGACCTAATCTGTTGAGTCATTTAAAAGAAGATGCTGTTCTCCCACTGACCTGGAAGAAAGCAGACAGCCATGTTGCCATGTTGTGAGCTGCTTGTGGAATATTCCGTGGGGGAACACCAATGCCACAACTGCAAGGAACTGAATGAAGTCTGCTGCAACCTGGGGGCTGGGAAGAGGATCCCAGCCTGAGACTAGATCATGGCCCTGGCTGTCTCTTTAGTTTCGGCATGGTGAGATTCTGAGTAGAAAACCCATCTGGTTCATGCCAAGACTTCTGACCTACAAAAACTGTGAGATAATAAATGGGTGTTGTTTTAGGCTGCCGAGTTTGTGGTAATTTGTTATGCAGCAAGAGAAAACTAACCAAGCAAGATGAGGACAGAGTGACCCTTACTGGTTTCTTACACTACTTCTCTGTTTCCTGAATCCTAGTTTCTATCTACATGTTTATTTTCATGTTTTCGAAGTTAATAACATTTACATTCTGTTCTATGATAGGATAGTGTTGTGGTTATGAGAACAGGGTCTGTGGCAGACTGGCTTTATTGGAACTTGGTTCTATTCAACATTAGCTAATGAAATTTGGGCAAGCAATATAATCTGTCTGTCACTCGGTACCTTCATCTGTGTTATAGAGAGAAAAATCAGTCCTATTTCATAGTATTGTGAGAAATAAATGTCAGTGCATGTAAAGTGGTTAGAAGTGTTGACTAGCACATAATAATAATTATTCGATAAGATTGTTATGTTTACGTTTTTCATGATGTGACTACCAGTTTATTCTAATACTTGAAAACCAATAAATTGCATTTACCTAAATAAGACTAAGTAAATATTTTTTTACAACAGTGCCAAATAGTGTCTTAGTATTAAGTATCCTTATCTGCAGGTCCAGTGTCATGACTTCTGGGCCATTTGAAGGAGAATGTTTCTAGCATCAAGGTCAAATGGATACTATTTTTTCTTACACTTCATCAATTCTCAAAAATTTGCCATATTTTGTTTTATTTTGGATTGGACAATGACTTTTGTGTACAGATTTTTAATTTTCTCTTCCTAACAAAAAACTAATTCTTTCATAATTCTTAAATATTATCTAGTATTTTAATAGTTCAAAAATTGCAAGAATCTGCTTTCTTTCCAGAGACATCCCTCAGCTCCAATCTGGACTAGTTCCCGAGGCTGTGAAATGGCAGTCAACCTGGGACTTTCTGGTAAATATTTGAACACTTTTTTTCTATTTATCAGTAAAAATAAACCAAAGTAGTTGTGTAAAGTACATTTCCCTGGAAATTCTGTCAGTATGATAATAGCAGATGAGTATAGTCCCATGAGGAAGAGGACTGGCTTTGAAGCCAAACACGCCTGAATTCTAATCCTAACTTCATCATTTCCTCACTGTGAAAGCTTCGGCAAATAATTAACTTTCTAGAGCCTCAGTGTCCTCCTCTTTAGAATGATGATAATGGTACATGGTTGATAATTCTGTACATGGCAAATTAAATGAGACCGTGAGTGTGAAGCTCCGTGCAGAGTACCTGGTACACGGTAAACTCTTACTAAAAGGGAGCTATCGTCATTATTAGTAAAGGACTGCAGCCAATCACTCTTTCAGCATTAATTAACCCATTCAAAGAGAATTATTTATTTTAAACTGGAATGAAAAATACAAAGAAAAAGCACATTAAATACAAATGTTCTGTTTAACTAATAATAGTGTTACCAAATGCATACACAGATAACGAACACACAGGTTTTTAAAAATGCATTGCCAGCATCCAGAAGCCCTCATGGTCCTCCACCCCTGTACTTCTTCCCCATCAGAAACACTTCCTTGCACCTTAAGGGTAACTGCTATTTAATTTTCATTTTTAATTTTCTTCACTTACATGGTAAAAACTTCCTCACTTTCTTTTCAGCTTTATTATCTAAAGAGAAATACCTCTAGCAAGACTTAGATAGCTTATGAGTTGCCCAAGAAAGTTGGGTGTATTGATTTCATATTTATTGAGTGACACAGTGGGCAAAAACTATACAGAAACTAATAAAGTGATATACTGTTTGCTCTCTAGCAGCTTATAGTGATGAAAAATAAAGCCATGCCCCTGGCTCCTAGCTTGCCTGATGCCCTTCATGTCATTCTCCTATGGAGTATAACAATATTTACAAGAAGCAAAAGTAATACTGGAAATTGGTCTTTTTAGAATTGTTTTCAAAGCCAACTTGGTACTCACATCCCATGACATGAGGAGAAGGGGAGTTGGGAAGAGGCTTTTCATTTATTTAGTATAATATCTGTTACATGGTGGATATTGTAATGAAGAAAAAATTAAGTTTCTCCCTAACGTTAATAATTCTTAACTGGAACTCACTATAACAAAAGATAGATTAACAAGGGAAAAGCAAACACAAGTTTACTAACATGTATACCTCATACATACATGGGGGAAACACAGAGAAATGAGTAAATCTCTAGAGTGGATCTTGAAGAAAGAGGCTACTCCCATGTCTTTAGTTTCTCCAAATAACCAGCTCAATATAATCAATTTGCTTAAAAAGTTTATTTTGGGGTGGCATATTCTGGTCTCATACAGTCATATTTTAGGGAGGTATGTCCTGAACCCCATCAATATTATAAACCTTATTTGACTTGTGAGGAAGTTGAGGCAATGGCTAGTAAGTTGGGACAATATAATCTTAAAAGTGAAAAATGGTGAGATTTCAGTGTCACTCCCTTAGGAAGATATAATAATTATAGATGTAAATACACCTAACAATAGAGTCCCAAAATGCATGAGACAAAATCTAACAGAATTGAAAGAGAATTAGACAACTCAATAATTATAGTTGGAGATTTCAATATCATCTCAATAATTCACAGACATGCTAGACGAAAAATTAGCAGGAATATAGAACACTTGATAACACTATCAACAAACTCAACCTAGTGACTGATACAGACGTTCCACCCAGCAACTTCAAAATGCACATTCTTTTCAAGCACATATGGTTGGACCATGATAGGCCATATGCTGGGGCCTAAAACAAGTGTCAGTAAATTTAAAAGGATTAAGATCATAGAAAGCATGCTCTCCAATCACAGCAGAATTAGAAATCAGTAACAGAAAGAAATCTGAGAAATTCCCAAATATTGGGAAATTTAAAAACACACTTTTAAATAGCCCCTAGTTCAAAAAAGAAATCACAAAGAAAATTAGAAAATATTTTAACCAAATGAAACCAAAACATACCATATCAAAATTTAAGGGATGCAACTAACGCAGTGCTTAGAGGGAAATTTATAGTTTCAAGTGTCCATATTGGGAAAGAAAAAAGCTTCAAATTGATAATCTAAGCTTTCACTTTAAGAAACTAGAAAAAGAAAAGCAATTTTCTTTTAATGATCAAGAAAATTGACAAACCTTTAGCTAGACTGATGAAGAAAAAAAAAAGAGAAGACACAAATTATGAAAATCAGAAATGAAATAGTGAACATCACTACAACTCTATAAAAACTAAAAGAATTATAAGGGAATGTTATGAATAACTTTATACCAATAACTCAGGCAACTTATATGAAATGAACAAATTTCCAAAAAGTCACAACTTACCAAATCTGACTTGGGAAGAAATAGAAAATCTGAGTAGACCTATAACAAATTAATTAATTAAGTTAATAATTAAAAATCTTTCCACAAAGACAAGACCAGACCCAGAAAATATCACTGGTTAATTCTATTCAATATTAAAAGAAATAATATAAATCTTTCACAAATTCTTTCAGAAAGCAGAGGGGGGAACACTTCTCATTTCATTCTATGAGGCTGGTATGACCCCCAATACCAAAGGCAAAAAGCACAAGAAAAGGAAACTATAGACCAATAATCTACAGTTTCATGAGCACAGACAAAATAATCTTCATGAGCACAGACACAATAATGACTGTCACAATATTAGCAAATTAAATCCAGCAACATATAAAATGAATTATACACCAAGACAAAGTAGTATTTATCCAAGGAATGCAAAGTTGGTTTCAGATCTGAAAATCAACCTAAAATATATAGGACAAATACCACATGATCATCTCAATGGATACAGAAAAGGCATTTGGCAAAATCTAACATCCATTTATGATTAAAAAGTCTCAGCAAACTAAGAATAGAAGAGAACTTCTTCAACCTGTGGATTTGGTGGTATTTGCACAATTCTCTAAATTTACTACAATCATTTAACTGTATACTTAAAATAGGTAAATTTTATTACATGTAAATTATACCTCAGTATAGCTATTATAAAAATGAAAATGGTTAAGATCAGTAGAAACTGCTGTGGGGCAAGAAGTCTATCTTTATTATGTTCTCTTTGGAGCACAGTTTATTAGGATTGCTCAATCAATTTTTAGTAAATTACTCAACTGAGCTTTACAAAACTAATCACGTTCCATGGACTATAAAACCTATAGCCTGGCATTCAAGTTGTTACATGTCCTTGGCACAAATTATCTTTTAACTATTCTGTTTTTCTAAAAGCAGCTTTTGTACCCACTTTCTCATCTATGTGCCTTTGCTCACACTGTATACCCTTCAGCCACTAGGTGGTACTTTTGGCATGTGTAGCTTGGTTGCTGTACAGAATGACTTCAGGGTAGTTTGAAAAAGGGAGACACAAGATGTAAAAAGGTCATCTGTCAGCAGGGTAGTCACAGCTGATGAGGATCCTTATAAAATACAATCAATTAGACAACTTTAACTCACATTCACAGAATAAATCTATTTTTTTCTCTTCCTCAGAAAGAGCTGGATATGAAATTTCTCATGGTTCACAATTTTTCTGAAATGTGGGTTCCTTAGGCTGTATGTCCACAAAAGCCAATCTTATGAGGGAGCAAGTGGGCAGCTACATAAGTAATGGGGCTTCATTTGTTAATTCTTCAAATAATATTTATTCAGTGTCTGCTCTGTGCAAAGCACTGTTTTGGGTATTGGAGATATAGCAGTGCCCTCATAGGGCTTACATTGTAGTTGGGGTAGAAATAAATAATAAATAAATAAATATGATATTTAGTCTGTGAGAGCATTGCAAAGCCCTGAAAAGCAGAAAAGGAGAAAATGGAAATGGTGGGGGTGGCAGTTACCATCGTATGGGGAGTGGATGGATGGCCAAGGCTTTTTTAACGAGATGACATTTGAGTGTGTTTGAAGGAAACGAGGGAGGAAATCATGCCGCAAACTTGGGCAAAAGCAAGCCAGGCAGAAAGAATAGAAAATACCAAGTTACTGTAGGCAGGAGCATTCTGGGTACATTCAAGCAAGAGAAAAAAGAAGAGTGTAGCTGCAGCACAGAGTATAAGGGGTACATGGCAGAGGTAAGTTCAGAGAGGTAGAGGTGGTATTGCTTGCAGAGAATGAAGGGCCTTTGGATGGGAGCTATTGAAGGATTTTGAACAAAAAAGTGACATGACCTGACTTCTGTTTTAAAGGGATTACTCTGGTTGCTGGGTTGAGGTCAACTGTAGCAGGGGAGAGTTAGAAGGAAGGAGACCAACTAAGACGCTATTGCAGTAATCCGGGCAAGAGGTGATGGCGGTGTTAGCAATGGAGGAGAGGAGAAGTGACCATATATTTTTAAGGAAGAGCCAAGAAAATTAGCTGATAATTAGACACAGGGTGTGAGAGAAAGAGAAGAGCCAAAAATGATTATTTATTTTAATCATTTAGCAAAAGTTTATGTAGTACTAATTATATGCCAGGCACTGTTCCAAGTTTTTGACAAATATTGACTCATTTAACCTCTGCAACAGTCCTACGAGGTAGGAACTATTTTTATCCTCTCTTTCCTGCCTTCAAGGTTTTGGCTCTGAGAAGCTAGGAGAGTAGAGTTTTCATTTACTTGGCTAGGGAAAGCAGTGTAAGAGGGGGTCCAAGTTGATATGTTAGGGTGATGTTACAGGGGAAATGATGGAAAGAATTGTGTGGAAATGTCAAGCGGACAGGTGGTTAGTGTCTGGAGCTAAGGAGAGTGGTCTGGGCTGGAGACATACAGTTGGTGGTAAAAAGATGGTATTTAAAGCCATGAAACTGGTTGAGATCTCTATCTCCAAGGTAGTAGAAACATAGAAGAGAAGAGGACCAAGGACCAAGTTTGAGGTCATGCTGTATTTAAATATGAGGACGAACTATCAAAAAAGACAGAGGAATAGAGCTTGGCATCCTAGAAGCCAAGCGAAGAAATTTTGAAGGAGGAGGAAGTGAGCAACTGTGTTAAATGCCGCAGATGGGTCGAGTGAGAGAGGAGGGAGAATGTATTTATTGGTTCCTTTGAAAAGAGCTGAATGGTACAGACAAACGTCTGAAGGCAATGGGTTCAAGAAATGAGAGGAGGAGAACAGAAGATGGTGAGTACAGAGAACTCTTTTGAGCCATTTTCTATATTAATAAAAAAGAATAGATAAAAATGGCAGCAGCCAGAGAAGGATATAGGGACAAGAGAAGGTTTTGTTTTGTTTTAAAAATGAGAGAATATTTGTACACTGATGGAGACGGTCCAGTAGAAAAGGAAAAAATATTGATTCAGGAGAGAGGAGATTAAGTGATGTCAATGAGCAGTTTAGACAGGATGATAAAGGACATAGAAGCAGAGACCCCTCATCCCCAGTAAGTGGAGAGAAAGCAGGATTCGTGCAGTTGTGTGGGGAGGTGTGCTGGATGCTCTGGGAGTTCTCTTCCGATTGCTTCTACTTCTCAGTGAAATAGGAAAAGGGCACAAGCTGAGAGAAACGATCAGAAGCAGCGTTGGAATTTGGGAAGAGAGAAGGTGTGAAATGAACATCTAGGAAAACTCTCATCCAAACATCTGACCAACGGCAGGTCATTCTGTCACTTCAGTCTCAGTTCTTGGGTCTAGAAAAGGTGGGTTTTCAGGGGGCCCCTATTTAAATGCAAATGCTTAGAAACCCAGGTGCTTTCCTGCTGGTTTGCTTGATTAACACATTTGTATCAGAGGATGTCTGAGTTATGAGACAGGAGAGAGCAAGATCCCTCAGGTCCTGACGCTTTTACTCAGTTTTTCCTGGGAAATCTAAATTTCATTTCCTTTTTTTTTCTTCAAAAAAAGGTAATTTATTAAATGTAAAACTGAATGTAATTAATGTGAAAAAATTTTCAAGATTTAATATAATTAAATCCACAAATCAGAAAAATAATTCATCAAACCATTTGTTCTTTTTTTTTTTCCTATAGAACTAAGACATAAGACTAGACCTTTGGTAGGAATCGAGAAAGTAGTATTGGGGACACTTGCCCTTAGAAAGGAGGACAGGGGCCTCCTATTGGAGGGGAGGAGCTGCTCCAGGCCAGTAATGCTTACTTTCTCTATGCCTACCAAACCTAAGCATGCATCACTGAATTAATAACCCCTCCCAAATTAATAAATACTGAGCAGGAACATACTAACTTGTCCTCTCTTCTACCATTAGGGCCAAAGAATTTCTGTGGGATTTTCTTTTTAAAAAAATGCACAGATTAGGCCACTTCTAGGCTGGCAAGAGAATACTCTACATAAGGCGCATGGACTCTGGCATATCCCTTAAACTCGAATTATTAATAGAATCCCAGTTGTACCACACTGAGTTTGCAACGTTGGGAAAGTATCCTATCCTCACTGAGACAATTTCTTCCTCTATAAATCACGGGCTGCCGATGAAAGGTGTTGTGAAATTAAATGAAGTAACAGGTGTGCAGGTCTGTGTCTGGCACATGGAAAGGGCTATCATTATTAATTGTATGTTGCAAGACACTTAGGCGGTGTCTTTCCTTATACCTGCAGAAACATCTAGCGCTCCCTCTGAAGATTTCCGTTTAAACTTGTATCAAGAGAATGAACTATTTTTCACTATGCTCTCACTTAAAACACTTAGTACTTCATTTATGGACACCAAAATGTGTGGAGTTTTTCCCCCACACCAAGCAATGCTCCAATTCTCTGTGAGAACTAATTGGGTGTCCCACAGATCAAGACAATCCTGACACTAACCCAAGTTAGGGCAGACTCCACAGGTTAAGGACACAGTCCCACAAGTCTGCCCCCCACTTCAGATGCCAATCACAAGCAGCAGGTGCCTGGGTTATCCAAAACTTCTGGCTACAAATTGGACGTTCTCATGACCCCCTTCTAGGGTCTGATAATTGGCTAGACCAGCTCACAGAACCCCAGAAAACAGTTTACTTACCAGATTACTCATTTGTTACACAGGGGATGTTACAGATATGACTGGACAGCCAGATGAGGAGCTAAACAGGGCAAGGTGTGGACGTGGAGCTCCCATGTCCCCTTTCTGGGTGACACCACCCTCCCGACACCTCTGGGTGCTCAGCAACCTGGAAGCTCTGCAAACCCCCTCCCTCTGGGTTTTCCTAGAGGCCTCATGAAGTAGGCATGATTGATTAAATCATTGGCCATCGGTGATTGACTCAACCTCCAGCCTCTCTTCCCTCCCAGAGGTTGGGGGGTGGGGTTGAATGTTCCAATCCTCTAATCACAGGGTTGGATCTAGGGACCACCAACCTCCCAGCTTTAGGGGCTTTCCAAAAGTCACGCCATTAACATAAACTCGGGTGTGGTTGCTAGGGGCTTGTTATGAATAACGAAAGACCTTTATTGCTCTTATCACTTAGGAAATTCCAAAGGTTTCAGGAGCTCTGGCCAGGAACCAAGGATGGAGACCAAAAAATATATTTCTTATATATCATAATATCACAATACACAACCCAAAGACCCAAATACCACTAAAACAGGGAAATAAAACAAGAGCTGGACAGTGGGGAATGCACAGGCTATGTTTTTAACACCTCCTTGGCAGTGTAAAGGTGTCAGGGACTGCTATATATTTTGCTCGTTCTCTGGCTTGCCTACACTCTAGGAGTCCCTAGCCAGCTGATGAGGAAGACATCCTTATTTTACTGTGACAGAGAGAATGGCCTGAAAAAGGGTAAAAATGTTTTCTATCTCTTCAAAACCCCCTCACCCTTTTTGAGAACTAAAACCCGCATTCCTGCCTCATGCCGGTGGTTGGGAGGGACAGGAAAGTGTCCTTTGTTCTTTGTGCCACAAGAAATAGCTGGGGGTATTGCCCTGGTGGAGGTCATAGCCAAAGATGGGATTATGGGATTAATCAGAACCTTTAGAAGAGGTACTTCTGCTCAGAAGTGGGGCGGTGGTACTTTGAGACAGAAGTCTGCCAACCTCCTCATTTCCCAGCAAACTAATAAACTTTTTCCTTCTCTTCAAACCACTTGTCCTCGTTCTTTTGATGTGGCCTCGGGGACAAGTGCTGAGCTTTTGAGAATATCACCATAATATTTAAAGTTGCAGAAGGGGGGGACCATGTGTCTAATTGAAGCAGTGAGGCTGCTTAATAACTCATTAAATGAAGGATAATAATCCAACAAAAATGTGTGTCTTTCCTCAGCAGTTGGGTTCCACGGGGCTGCAGCCACTACGGCCGTCTCACCCTGGCTTGGAGATGGGAAGGGAGTGGGTGTGCTGGCGGCTGCGCTTGAAGCCGGATTTAATGATACCCTCCAACAACGGCATCCTTTGATGATATAGCTGTCTGAATCTTGCAGCTGTTTTGCTGTCGTGCGTACTTTCTTATATGTCACAGCTGAAAATGAAGAGAGCGTGGAAAATTCCCAGAGCCACATGCAGAGCTCCCATGGGCAGAGTAACCTCGAGCTAGGATGCTTAGGGAGCACGAGAGTCAATGCTCTGTGTTCTGCAGATAGCTTATCCCTTTGTGACCTCTCTGTATCAGTAAGCCCAGATTCTAGACACTTAGGCCTGTCAATGGAAAAGAACCCAAACTCTATAAAATGATTTAAAGAGGTTTATTCTGTGCCAAATATGTGCAACCATGACCCAGAGAGCCATGCACAAGAAGCCTTGAGCAAGTGGTCTCCCTGTCGTTGGGTTACAGTTTGGTTTTATACATTTCAGGGAGACAGGAATTACATGTAAAGTCATAAACCAATATGTCGAAAGTGTGCATTGGTTTGGCCCAAAAAAGGCAGGACATTTTGAAGCAGGGGATTACAGTTTATAGGTGGCTTTAAAGATTCTTTGATTTGTGATTGGTTAAAGAAATGAAGCTTTATCTAAAAGGTTAGAATGTTTTAAGTTAAGATAAGGAAGTCTGTTAATCAGAGACAAGCCACCAGACACATTCCAGGCATACACCTGGGCTCAGGTGATCTGTTCAGTAAACTGATGACCTGCAGGTGTGATTTATGTTTTGTCTTGTACGGCCTTAGGCCTGTTAATGATTTACAAAAGCTATCTCCAAGAATGGAGGGGGGCATGCTGAGACATGTCTGACCTCCCTTCTCATGGCCAGCAACTCAGCTTTAGGGAATTTCTGGAGTGCCCTTGACCAAGAGGGGGTCTATTCAGTCAGCTGAGGGAGCTTAAGATTCATTTTAGTTCACAGGCTTATGGAAAAGGTTAGGGCCCACTGGACAAAGCCCTGGCCGACAACTTGAACTGTTATCCATTAACCTGCAGGAGGGAGTCAGTTTGTGCCTGACATCCTAGTTTACAGGCCACAGCCATAGGGCCATATGTCTTTTACAGCCAGCTGAAGTGTGGGGCCATTCCCATGCTTGTCACCTGACCCTTTACTTTCCTGGCAGGTGACTGTTTATTTTTTTCTGGCCCTGCAGAATCTGGGCCAGAGCTATCAGTGCAGATTGCAGGTTATGCTGTGCAAGGGTTTTTAGTTTCTTTATTTAGCCATAGAACCTCTTCTCCCAACAAAATCTCTCGCCAAAGCCCAACATTTAAAAGCAGCTAACTCTGGATGTATTGGCATGAAGTGGAAGTAGATGACCCAAAGCTGATCATCTCTACCCTACCCAAATATCACACACACACACACACACACACACACACACACACACACACACAGACACAGACACTGACGAGGCCCTTCTAAAGAATTCCTAGGACTCTAAACAGAGGCAGTTTGAAAACCCTGATAGTCTTCTCTTCTCATCTTATAAATGAGAAGGGAGATCTAGATCTTCCCTGTCCAATAGCCACCAGTCCCATGTGGCCACTCAGCATTTGAAAGGGCTGGTCTGAACCAAGGTGTGCCGTAAGTGTAAAACACACACAGAATTTCAAAGACTTGGTTCAAAAAAAAGGAATGTAAAATATCTCATTAATACATTTTTTTAATGGAGGAGATGTTGCAACAATAATAGTTTGGATGGATTGGGTTCAATAAAATATATTATTAAGTTTAATCTCACCTGTTTTGTTTTACTTTTAAAAATGTGTCTACCAGAAAAGTCAAAATTGCACAAGTAGCTCATATTTGTGGCTTGCTGAGTTATGATGCTTCTGGGCAGCACTGATCTAGATTATTCTGCTCTGCTAAACGCCTTTCAAAGGCTGCCAGATCAGTGGAGGCGGATCAGGACCCATGACTCCTAACTCAGTGCTCCCTTAGTCCCACTATCTCATATGACTTGATTCACGTACACAAAGACATAGCTGATAGACAGCAGCTCACAGTAACATCTGTGGGCAGTTTCCTTTAGTGCAACGGGAAATGGGGAAAGAACTTGCAGATGAAGGTGGAGGTGGGATAGGGTTAGGCTCATGGATGACCTTCCCAGTCACGTGTGTGTTTGGCATCTGGGGGCATCACTTAGGAGCACTGACTTAGAAACAAGAAGGGCTGAGTCTAGATCCTTTGAAGGATCTAGACTTCTTGTGTAAGTCACCAGCCTTCTTGGGTCTCCTTTTTCTTATCTATAAAGTGAGGGGATAAGTTTACAGGACCCAAGGTAATTCTTCCAACTCTGGGATTCTGTGACTTACCGTTTTTGTCTTCACTTGTATTCTTCCCTGCTGGAAAACACTTTTGGAAGAGGTGTTCCCACGACTACTTCTCTTTCCTTCATAGTTCGTAGTCTCCTCCTCCTAACTACAACTTCAGCAAAGTAGGCCTGGGAAGGGAAGATTACTTCAAAGATAACTCCAAGTCACTTCCCTTGACCCTGAGAGTGTGAAGGATTAGCTGTGTGCTCTTGCCTGTAGCCCAGGAAAGGAGGAGCAGGAGGAGGAGGAGGGTGAGGAGGGGAGGAAGGGGGAGGAAGTAGAAGGAGGAAGAGAAAGAAGAGGAAAAAGAGGGTGAAGAATAAGAAAATGGGTTTTAGAAACGCATACCCGAAAAGGGATTAGTCTTCCATCCGGACACCTTGGTTTATAAACTAGAAAGCAGGGCTAGGTCCTATTGCATTTTGGGGGCAGGAGTTGTCTTACGCAGCACCCAAACACACTGTTACACAGGGGACAATAAACATGAAGCCAGCACTTCCGTGGGCTCACTGAGCCTGTGTGTGTCCCTGCCTTTCATAGCCGGCGCATTGACAACAGGCGTGAGAGTGAAAGCAGATGACACACGCAAGCACGCAGAGTGAGAGAAGTCAAATTAGACAACAAATTTATTAAACTTGTTACGCTCCTTCTGAGCTCCTGTGAGGCAGAAAACACACAGACATTGTTCTGAGTCAGGGAGTTTCCAGCGTTGCACCCCGGCGGGCGCCCCGGCGGAGGGCCAGGCCCGGCGTCCGCGGGAGAGCGCGGCATTCTCAGCGCCGCGCTGCAAGTGCCAGGTTTACGAGGCATTTATGGCCGCGTTTAGCTGGTGCCTGAGGGTTTAGGCTTCGATTTTTCTCTAAACTGCGCCTCATCCGCGAATGGCCGCGCGTGCTAAGACGCTGCTGGCGCTCCGTTTTCTTCTTAATGCTTCTCTAAGTTTCGTCCGGCATGACACCGCGAAGCAAGCAGGGTTTTCTCAGGCCCCACCCTCACCTGCCAGCCCCAGGGAAGGGCCGCGGGAGGGGAAGCGGCTCTGAGGGCCTGCGGAGCAGCCGGCCCACGCCGCCCATCGTCCCGCCTTCCCCAAGGCTTTGAGGAAGGGAGAAGCTTTGAAAGGCAGCTTGAACCCGACCTCCCCTGCCCACGCCCGGGACGGCAACGGGCGGAGCCAGCTCAGCCGGGAGCTGAAGAACACCGGATTAAAACAGGCTTTTCAGAAAGGAGGAAAGGAGGCGAAAACAAACTACCTAGTTAAAATGCCGGATAAAAGAGAGAAAAGCTGGAACAATTTATCCGGTTGGAGGTGGAGGGGCGGGAGGTGTGCAGTCGAGAGTCCCTCGGGGTCTGTCCTGTGTATCCTGGTGTGCGGGACCCGCCTCACGGGAGGGAGAACACAAGGCCAAGCTCTGCCAAAGCTAACGGCCAGCCAGCTCATGCTGTGGATCAGGCTTCCTTCCTGACCTGTCCACGGAGACCCTCTCGGCCAGAGCACAAGGTTAATTTCCCCCGACAGACTCCAGACATACGGATAAACTGCTCCTTTGGCAGTTTCTTAACCGAGCAGGGGCTGATGGAGGCCTAGCCGGGCTCCAGGCTCTGAAATGAATCGAGGGAAAACGCCCCGCGGGTTGAGCACACCGTTCAGGCAGCTGGCTAAAATGTCCTGGAGTAGAAGGCCCAAGTAACTGTTTTTCCTTACCAGGGCCTCGAGGCATCTCTTACTTCCTCCTCACCAGGGCTTAGGAACCTTTGTATTTTTCTCAAAACATTCAGGATCTCAGTCTTCCCACGTGCATCCGTCCTCAGGGATGATGATGGGGGAGGAAGCCCTTTCTCTGTGCGTGCTCTCACGTGTCTTCTGAGAACTACCCACAAAAACACTTTGAGCTAGGAAGAAAGGCCAAGCACTCCAAATCTAGGGGACTTGTAGGGTCACCTTGTGTGTTAGTCAGCTCAGGCTGCCATAATAAAGTACCATGGACTGGGGGGCTTATTAAACCACAGAAGCTTATTTTCTCATATTAATAGTTCTGGAGACTAGAAGTCCAAGATCAAGATGCTGGCAGGGTTGGTTTCTTTTGGCTTGCAGGTGGCCATCTCCTCCCTTTGTCTTTGCATGATCTTCCTTCTGTGTGTGTCTTCTCGTTGTATAAGGACACCGGTCATCTCGGATTAGAGTCTGCCTCATGACCTCATTGTAGCTCAAGCACCTTTTTAAAGGCCTTGTCTCCAAATGCAGTCACGTTCTGTGGTACTGGGGGTTAGGACTTCAACATATGACTTTGGGGGTGGAGGGCACAATTAAGCCCACGACGCCATGTCTGTGACCTTCAGGCAGGCTGAGAAGCTCAAGGCCATCCACCCAGCCATGGTGGCACACCACATGTGGATAACCCAATAATGCCATTCCATCTCCTTTTCTTGCCAAAATGCCCTAGTTTCACTGGTCTTTCTGAGCTCCTTAGGCCAGTCTTCTCCAGGATGTCAGTTCTCTGTGGAATAGGGGACATTTCCTGGAACACTCCCTCTGGGGACTGTGGCATTGCCAAGCCGGAGGCCAGCATGCTCCCTCACCCGTGACCCGTCCCCTGCTGGCAGTTCCCATCTCAGCCAATGCAGATAATGAGGCCCAGTTAAGGAGGCTGAGGTCTTGCCCCGGGAGCCAGGGATAGCACACATCCCAGTCCCCTGGGGGGTGGCATTCAAAAAGACAGCGTCCTCCTCATCAGCATGTACTTCCTGTTCTGTTGACAAGCAGGCATTCTCTGTGTGAAACAGGTTCCAGAAATGGATGTTCAGAATTTGTTTTGCTTCCCTCCTGAAAAGCAATTCCCTGGTAATGCAGACTGGGAAAGAAGACAGGATTACAGAGCCCACGGATGATCTCTTCTAACCCCTCTGTTTTTTTTCAAAGAGCAATTTAAAGTCACTTCTCTCCCTGAACCAGATCAGCAACTGTCTCCTTTACCCTGGGCTTTGCAATTCAACTCTATTTTGTCTGATCACAGTGCTGAGCTTACTACACCAAAGCAGCTCTTGCGAATCCTCTCCCTGAGATGATGGCTCCTGGGTGGTCCTTCTTGGGTGGGTCCCTGGGCACAGAAACCCCAGGCCACGTTTCCTCCTCTGCTCGGCAGGCTGGGCAGATTCTGCCTCACGCAGCTCAGCTCCGGCTCATCAAGAGATAAGATCAGAGACACTGCGGAAGGGCCCTGTCTTAACAAGGCAGAAAATACAACCTATTCCAGACATCAGGCCTACTGTGCAAAAAACAAACCCCTGCAGCACACCGGCTTTGGGGGCCCTCTCCCGGAGAGGGTTTCTCTCCTCATAAAGATTGGTATCGTGGGGTGAGAGAGAGTCATGCCACTCCCAGCAGGGCCTCCGGTCAGAGAGCTTCACTTTCAATTAGCCGAGAGCAGCTGTAGACTGCTGCTTATGTAACAGGCTCTGCGCCGCCTCCTCCCCGGGAGGAGGATGTGGAACCATTTGGTGTTTGCTGAATAATGAGTCATGGGCAGAGTTAGGGAGTAGAAACAGTGAATCTCTCCCCTGCATTGCTTCATCCGGAACTTCTAGTAAAGAATGATAAGCCCTGAGTCAGTGCCCGGGGGCGGCTGGGGGCCCGCCCTCGGAAGGGAAATCACCACAGAATGCTCTACCATGTGGGCCCCAAAGGACCCACGTGTCAAGCTGAAGGGGACTCTGGGGGCATCTGAGGCCCAGCTGGGCATTTTGTAAGAAGATTCACTGTTTATCTCGGCCTGTGGCTAACCTGCCCAGGGCCTTCCTACCTTGGGCAGTTACAGACCCCTTCCCGGATCCAGGAGTGTCGGGATGCAGACCAAGGCTTCAGCATGAATACAGCTTTCTCCAAACCTCATTCTAACCCTAAGAAATGAAATGAGTCTGAGGGGTGGGACCAGGGGCATATTTATATCAATTGAGAAGTCGAAAGGTTTGGTTTCAGCCAGAAAGGAAATTTAAAAAAAAAAAAAAAACTCACATTCATTCTGAGGTCAAACAAACAAAACCCTAAGAAAAATTAAGTCCTGGTGTAAGAAAATGCACCAGAAGTTATTTGTCCTTCGTTGTGTTTCTAAGAAATCGAGTCAAACTTCATAGACTTTCCACATCAGCAAACAATTGATTGTGACCCCCACCCGCTCCCCGCCATGCTTTTCAACATGCCCAGCAAGAAGTCACAGCCTTCCTTGTCCCTCTTCAGGAAATCACAACCCAAATCTGGGTGCGTATGTGGGGTCTCTTGTGGAGTTGGTGGGTCCACTTTATGTTGTGGCGGCTGTTGAAAGTTCAGGGCCACCCGCCTGATGAACAAGGTAGGGAACACCTCCTTCCATGGGCAAGGCTTCGGCGTGCTGGGCCCTGCCTACCGGAAGTAGCGTAACACAAAAGTCAAGTCAGATTGCCTGGGTTTGAATCCCAGCTCTGCTACGTACCACAAGCTGTGGAACTCTGGCACACAGTTAGCTTCTCTACCTGGTTCCTGCCTCTGTAGAATGGGGTGATGAGAGCCTCTACCTCACAGAGTGGCTGTGAAAACTGAGGTGAAATTTGTAAAGCATTTTTTTTACCTATCAATATCATCCTCTCATTTAATGTTAGCCTAATGTTCATCTTTAGTGACTTCTATCCAAAAATATGTTAGCAAGGCATATACATAGCATAAACAGGCCTTATGATCAAGCAGATACGCACTTCTTACAACTAATACAATTTTTCGTTGGTATTTTCATTTGCAAAACAGGAAAAATATCATAAATTTATAGTAACATTCAACAAAATAAGAACATTCAACAAAATAAGGTATATAAAGTTGTTTAGCTTAGAAGGTGTTTAATAAGTGGTAGCTATTTTGGTTCTAATGATCAAGTCTAAAGATCTGAATCAAGTAAGTTCCAGATTTCTTTATCCCATGTAGCAAAATGAAGTGCCGACCCCAGATCACAGACATCCCTTTAGAGTATTTCTACATAATATTTATGCTATAAAACTTCAGAGGGGAAGAAAATTCACAAAATTCTAATTTAATATACAAAGTTCTTAAGGTATCTATTTTGGTGTTTGGTTGGGAAAAGGAAAGGGGAAAGATGAGGCAATTCTGTAGATTCTTGAATAATGGCTCTTTTGGCTTGAGTTATGTTGATTGATTTCCTGGCTTGATTCACTTGGTGGTATTTTGTTCAACTCAGCTGACCACAGGAAACAGATGGCACGCCTCTTCTGAGACAGGCTCTGTCGCACCAGGTGGATGTGCTGAGTGCTGTATGATGAGGGCAGCCACACCGCTAACACCACCACCACCACCACCGTCACCGTCATCATCATGCCACGTAGCGTCCACATGTAGGGAGCACCTACTGTGTGTTGGGCACGGCACTAAAGGACATTATGCATTAGCTCAGTCTTACCCTTACAACATCCCTATTGGCTTAATATTATTATTACCTTCTTAAGGATGGGAAAACTGTGTTCTTTAGAGGTCTGCAATCTGTGCCTGGTCCCACCGCTGCGAAGCGGTGCAGCTAGAGTTAGAGTCCAGCACTCTAGTCGTGGAGGCATTGTCCACTGGGCTGTGTTGCCACTGCTGCTCCCGGGAGGGGCCCTGGAACACCCCATGCAGTTGTGGTTTATGAATCATCTGCCTTCATGTCCCTGCTGGGCAGCCCTAAGGTGACCTGGTGGTTTAGTGCCCCGTCCCAGGAGTGCTCACGGGCAGTCTGTGTGCAGGGAGGGACCACGGGTGTTGCTGACAGGAAGGAGCCATTGCCATCCTTGGGCTCTTGTATAACTCAGATGAACTTGACAGAAACAATCCAGTTCCACAGGAGGATGAAATTACCCCCAAGTTATTCTGTGGTGTCGAGGGGGAGGAGATGCCCTCTCCCCGCCCATCCCTTGCTGTGGTGGTTTCCCACGAGAGTGACCCCTGCCCAAGTGTCTTGGTGCAGCTATCAGATCCCTTGGAGAAGGGCAGACCTGATGGCTTGGACGAGTTTCTTTTCTTGAAACAACGTTAATTTGTCCAGTTTTGTGGCTTTTTTATGTGGAACAACATTAGCTCATCCAAGCTTGTGGTTTATTTGAAAACGAAATTCCGGTAAATCTTTCGCACCATCTGGCAGTGTGGTGATTGGCCGCGACTTAGGAACAAGCCACTGAGCACACAAGAAAACAAAGCGGAGAAAACCCACCCCAAACAGAGAGGCTCTCTGTAAATTCTGTGCCTGAGCAACCCCACAGGGCTCTCTGAGGACAGGTCTGTCCCTGTGAGCAAAGCCGTAACCTGGCACTCTCCGGTGGGAATCTGCTTCTCTCAGTAGATGGGGCCCAGCGGAATTTCTTAGCTTACACTTTAGCCAGGGTCTTAAATTCTTTCTATAGAAACAGACTAGCAGGGACCCTCTGAGGGCACATACAGAGGATCTAGAAACCAACATGACTGATCGGGAGAAAAGAAAAATTTAAATATCAGCAGGTGACTTTGGCGTGTGGAAAAATGACTGGGCCTGAGTCCCTGAGGAATGAAGATGTCACTCTTATCTGTCTGCCACACCCGCCAGTCCTTCCCTTACACATGCAACGAATGTCTATCCAGTGCCAACGATGTGCCTTGCACTGCCCTGGGCACAGGGCATAGAACTGTGAGCAAGACAGACGTGGCCCTTGCCTTTAAGGAGCCTCTGTTCTAGTAGGATCGACGATTTAAAACACACATCATTTAAAATAATAATTTCAAATCCAGTAAGTGCTGTGCAGCAAAGAATTAGAGGCCGAGAAGGAGAATGAATGCAGGGGGTGGGGATCAGGGCAGGCTTCAGCTAGATGGCTCAGGGAAGGCTCTCTGTAGAGGTGCTGTTTCAGCAGAGACCTCACGACGAGATGCTGGTGGCCGTGCAAGGGGTGGAAAGGCCTGGAATGCTGGAGGCAGTGAAGGGCCAGCCTGACGAGGCAGTGCAGGAGGAGGAGAAACGCTCAGGATGAGGAGAGAGAGGCAGGCAGGGGCCATACCCAGAAGGCTGTGAGAGGCTCACACAGGGGAAAGGTGTGAACTGACTCACGTGAAAAGAGAGCGCTTTTGCCACTGTGGGTGGAAGGATTGTGGCAGGTCAATAGTGGGAGCAGAGAAACTGTTGAGGAGGTTATCTCAGGTGTCCAGGCAAGAGATTTGAGTTAGAACCAAGACAGTCTGCCGATGGATTAGGGGTGGGGAATAAAATCAGGGATCCAATAACAATACTCCTCTGGCCTTTAGCTTGAGCCCTGGGTGGGTGGTGACATCATTTAATAAGATGGTGAAAACTGGAGATGGGACCACAATATTTTGGAGGGGGGAAGGGAGTCTGTATAACTCACCCTGCCAGTCCCTGGACTGGTCTCTTGACACCCCTACAGTTTGTGCTAAATGGTCCTACACCTAATGCCACACTGACTTTGTCATAATGGAAGCAGCACCTTGCTAAACTTGCCAAAACTTACATTGGTGGGAAGAAGGAGACAGTTAGGATGCAGGCGTAGATGAAAGGGGAAAACCCCACTTGCAGAGTCTTCCTCAGCCAGTTAGTCAGGAGGTCTGACACACGGGCTCCAATGGGCGTTTGAACATCAGGGTTGGTTCCCACAGGGGCCAGGGAGAGGCCACTCCGCAGGCTGTGCTCACACTGGGAACTCCAGATATGATAGGTGAGCAGAGAAGTGAAGGGCAGCATGGCTTCAGTTGACCTGTCTGTTCAAGGCTTGCATCTGGCCAGGTGCTGACCGGCTGGAGATCAGCGTCTATCCAGTGCCCTGTGACCCCAAGAGCTAGGATATCTAAAGGAATTTGAAGCTTAGAGCTGTCTTCCCATCTTAGTGAATTACAAGGGTGCTAGGCAAGACAGCTCATATTCATTTTGTGAGCTGGGTCAACATTTTGGGAGAGTTAGGAGGACTGAGGATGAGGTACACTTGAGCATTCATAGTGCGTTGCCCACACCTCCGTTACTGGGACTGCTGACCTGGAGTTAAGGTCTTGCTCCCTAGCACAAGGCGGAGTTGCCTGCCTTTGGCATGGTTGGCTCAAGCTGAGGCAGAGCTGCAGGCAAAGGCCATCGGCATTCCCTTTGCAAAGACTCCAGGGCTGGCAGCCCTCCCATGAATTCCAGGACTGGGTGACCAGACTTTATTTGCTGTCTGAATGATGAAATCCTTAATTTTCTTTATCGATAGAGCAAATTCACAACAGGCAGATGCCTTGCTACAATGATACAGCCACATGACACTTTCTAACCCCTTCCTTTCTGTCTTCCTACCAACCCTGGTATTCCTATGGCCAAAGAGAGGTAGGACTGTCAGGGAAAGGTCCTGAGAGCTGGGAACCATATGTCTCATTCCAAACCTTGGTGGTGGCAGATTTTGTGGCCTTGGGCAAATCACCCAATCTGTCCACTCTTCTTTCCAAAATGTGAAACAAACTGAAAAGGGGCTGGGAGAATTCATTAGTTTGGAGGAAAGGTTTGAGCAACTTGTTTCCATCAGCGCAATAATGACCTCTTTCAAGACTTTGGCTGGGCTCCGCATTTCACTTTTGATAGTCAAGTGGATTTGCAAGTAAATGGGAGCTCTCGGGACAATCTGCAGAGTATTCTAAAAGCCTCTGGTTTGTACCGTCTGGAGAAAATGCCAGGGACTCTTTACAGCGTTACTTAAAGGGGCTTTCAACAGGACTCGAGTCAACACCACTTTGAAGCGAATTTTACGTGGCAATGAAATTATGCTCTACTCCTGTTGGAAATTAAGGCAACAGGAAATTTGTGTTTTGAGGGATAGCCTTGAACTTTATATGTTCCTTTGCCTCAAACGATTGACCGGTGCCTAGTGCGATGCTCTGTGACACATTTAAATGCTTAGCAAATAGTTATGGCTAGATAGACAGATAAAGGGGGGATTAAATCATAGCGAGTCACCTGTTGCTAAGTTTTGCCCTAGATCTGGAATTCTCAAGATCTGGAAGTGAGGACCCTCAGGCGTACTTGATATTAGCTTTCATCCTCTTTTACTTCAGCAAGGTTCAGGGTGCGTTTGGACTGAAGCGAAACCAAAAGTAGACTCACGATGCTTCACTGCTGCTGTAGAGGGGACGGGAAAAAGTACCATCTGTGCAGGGCAAAAACCCTACTGTGGGGTATGATTTGGAGACGGTGAACATTTTAGCACAGCTCTGTCCCTAGATGGAATAGGTAGCTCCCTGTGATTTGAGAGTCATTGGAAATCCTCTGTCCCCAAATGTCAGGCTGCCATCATGCTTACCATTCTCTAGATGCTCGTAGATCCCCCATGTTGACAAGGGAAGTCATGTCATTCATTAATATGGCCACGAAATCACTCCACCAGAGTAATTTCTGACAGTCCGGACACAGGCCCAGAGAGGAGCCCAGTTTTACCTTAGTGGTCACCAGACCATGGAGCAGCCCGGACCAGCCACATCACACCCGAGGCTGGGATGATCCTGGAGACTCCATGTGTCCGTGTGGATACCATCTTCCCACTCCTTCCTGAGGGTACTGAAGACACACCCCTTCCTCACATACCCAAACCCTAACCCCAAGAGAAGCAAGGGGAGGGAACAGAACTCTGAACAACTAAGTGTTTAATGTAAGACAGACTAAAGAGTTCATAAGGAGACTGTTTAAATTATAATGCCAGACTAAGCTTATCGTGGTGTCTAAAAGCCTTACTACTCAAAGTATGGGCCCCAAACCCACAGCTTCAGCTGGGAGCTCATTACAAACACAGAATCTCAGTACCCTCTCCAGACCTAAGGGATCAACACCTGTATGTTAACAGATCCCCCCGGTGGTTCATACGCACGCTGGAGTTTGAGAAGTGCTGCTCTAAAGGACAGAACCTTTCCCTCTGCTCCCCACTATCCAGCAAGGCCAACCAGAGTGGCTATGGAGCAATATGAAACTACACTTTACCTGCATGTCTTAGGGTGTCCTAAGTAAATTTGTGACCCTACCACAGTGGAATCAAAGAGCAAACTGGAGAGAAGGGTAGGAGCTCCCAGCACCCCTCTGAGTCAAAAGGAGCATGTCAAACTGAGCTGGCAATGGGATGCCAACTTGCACATCAACTCCGTCTGTTGACGGCTGCTGACTCAAGCGCTGTGTTGAGAGGGACCCTGAATCACATCAAAGGGCAGGGGAAAGAGGCTGTGCCAGGTTAGCTAGAGGGATGGGAGACTCCCAGCACACCTTCCCAAAGTTTGCCATCCCTGAGATAGCAGGTGTGCTGAGAAGGCCAATTGGAAAAAAGCCTTTGGTCTCATCTGACAAAAGTTGCAACAGTGGAAACTATAAATGCTCTCTGGTTCTTAAAGAGAGCTTATCAGTGAATTCAGTGGCCATATAGCAAGCCCACCTCCCCTTAGGACAGTCATGACACTGGTTTCCTAGCAGGCTCCTCACTTGGAATCCTACTGATTTGGCTTCATACTCATTAAGACGAGAGGGGCCAAGCAAGAGGGTTTTGCTGAGCATGGTGTCATAAAACCAAGTGATCAGGGCCATGCTGACCCTGCTTGTGAAAACCTTGCTTCCATAAGTTTTAGAATCACATGATTATGCAGGATTTAAATCTCTTCAAATTTTACCTGCAAAGATATTTTTTGCCAAAGTCAGAAATACATTTTTTTTCTTTTTTAAAAAAATTTTTTGTGGAGATGAGGGTCTTGCTATATTGCCCAGGCTGGTCTTGTACTGCTGGCTTCAAGTGATCCTCTAGTCTCAGCCTCCCAAAGTGCTGGGATTACAGGTATGGACCATGGCACCTGGCCAGAAATACATTTTCTTGAAATTGTTTTATTTAAAAGAAATTCCATAATTAAAGTTTTTTATTTTTAAATCAGGTTTCTTATTTCCTTCCCTTCCTTATGGCCTTATAGTAAGAGCACTGAACTGAGAGTTGAGAAGATATGTGCCAACCCGGATCCTCCTACGTATTAGTTATGTCTACGGGAAAGTTAATAAATCTCAATAAGCCTCAGTTTCACTGGTGACTGATACATACTAAGCAATCAATAATTTTTTTAAAGAAATCAATCCTAGCCTCCTCTAAAAATTTTATTTCATTTGAGTGCATGTTATTGTTAATGGCATGATTTCTTTCATCTGTGAAATTTTCAGAGCATCTGGCAGATGCTGGAGGTGGGAGGAGGACGAATCTTTGCCGCTAGGATCATTCCTCTTCTGTCTTGAATGATTTGTGGCACAGAGCTCCCTGGAAAGAAAGGCCACGCCAGAAGACCCCTTGAAGTCCCTGACACCTTGAAGGTTATGTGATTCCCTGAATAAATGTGGTGAGGTTGAAGAATATTAATAGAAGCAAAAACACAACAGGAATTGCCCCTTCGCCTTCCTCTCCCAGATGGCAAAAAGAAACAAACGGACAAAAAGGGCTCCTTCAGATGGCCATGCCTGTGCCCCACCCCTGGCCAGATCACAGAAGCAGATGAGGCACATCGCCTGCCTGATGTGCTGACAGGCGGAGGGCTGGGCCCAGAGTCCTCAGACAGACCTTTTAATCCAGATTCCCTGGGACCCATTCCAGGGCCACTCACAAGCAGTCGCGTTTGCTGGGGGGTTGCTGTGGGCTGAATTGTGTACCCCACCCCAATACATACATTGAAGCCCTAACCCTGAATGGGGCTGTATTTGGAGACAGGGGCCTTTAAAGAGGTAATTAAGATTAAAATCATAAGGGCAGGTCCCTAATCAAATATGACTGGTGTCCTTACAAGAAGAGAGACACGAGAGGAAAGGCTCTATGAGGACACAGCAAGAAGGTGGCCTTCTGCAGGAGGCCAGGAAGAGAGGTCCCATCAGAAACCAACCCTACTGACACCTTGATCTTGGACTTCCAGCCGCTAGAACTATGAGAATTGTGAGGAAACGCATTTCTGTTGTTTGAGCCGCTCGGTCTGTAGTATTTTGTTATGGCAGCCCAAGCAGACTAATACAGGGGTCATTAGCAGGCTGGCGGTTGGGACCCCATGGCTACCATAGTCCCACTCCTGGACAGCCAGAGAGCCCCAACATTAGTGATCCAAGGCTGACTCACTTCCAGCAGGTGGGACAGGAAAAGGGGGAAGGCTGAGGTCCCTGGGCTCACTCCCAGCTGCCACCTCAATTTGGAGGCTGACAGCGGGGACAGCAGATGGGAGAGTGATGAGCTCCTCCTGCTGCAGGTGATGCATAGGACATCCGGGCACACAGCCCACCCCCAGCCTCAGTGGGAGCAGATTCCACATCCATCCGCCAGCCTCTGCTCCACACCGGAGAACCATGTGAGGCTGGGAGGTGGCCATTAGCTCTCACAGCCCAGGGCCTCTGAGTGCCAAACTCGCCACATCTTGCCTTCTTTGCCCTCTGCGTCCTTTGGTCCATTTCTCCACTAGCCTGCTCAGGGAAGCTGCGTTTAGAGCCACGTTTGCCTTCAGTTCGCACCAGCTGCATCACCTGCCTACTTTCACAGGCATCCTACATCTCTCTGCCTCTTTTGGGTGACTTCTCCACCTTCTCCACCAACACCTGCACCAAAAGTAGCCCCACATCTTCTAGCAGGACCCTTGGAAGTTTCTCCCCTACGGCAGAGCAACAATCTGGCCACATCTGGCTCCTTATTGCCTATGCAGTTGTGTGGGGCCAGGACTCCCTGCTTCATAGCTTGAGGACTCTCAGACTGCACAAAAGTAGAATGACTCAACTATTTGGCTTTTTCCCAAAAGACAGTCTACAGTCGGTTTGACCCATTTCCTCCTCTCGTTTCTCAAAATGGCTTGGTCAGGCTACTGGACCCTGAAAATCCATCCTGTGCCAACCAGGAATTGAGGGACCCCTTCTCCTTGGGTATCCTGATGCTTCCAGCACCATCTGAGACAGACAGTAGCTTTGATATTCTCACTGTCCAAGGGGTTTCCTCCTTTCTGGACGTGTTGAAGGCATTATAACCACTCTTCCCTTTCCATTCTTTTCTCAGGGAAGGAAACTGAGATTTCTTTCCTCATGTCATTTCTAGTTAGGGACATAACCCTGAAGTCAACAGTGGTTTACCAAAGTTTATGTCTGTGCTGCCTGGTGCCCTTCCCTACCCGCCTGGTTGGGCATTGCAGCAGCAGGAGTCTAGCTGCTTCCCAGCTCCCTGCATGTGACCCACACGTGCCCAGAGGCACAAGGAGCAACGTTAACCTTTTAGGAGATTTTCCAAGGCAACGAGACAGCCCATGGAGTGTTATTTATGTCTCTTCTTTTCTTCTTCCCCGCTTTTGGAAGCAGCCATTTGGAATGGACAGAATAAAACAGAAGTCAAAGAACTGTCTACACATCCTTCCCAAGTTATAATTAAGATGGAAGCTCATTTGCCATTCTGAGGATTGGTGTAATCAAGCATATGACAGAGCAAGATTTTGGAACATTTTTATCAGTTTTGGAAGCACAGCTCCTCTGTGGCCAAATTTCTTTTCAAGTCTCAGATTTCAGAGAATGGACTAACATTTCCCGTACAGACAGGCTGTCCCTCTGCTCTCCTGATGCAGCTGACCGCCGTGCACTGTAGCTACATGCAAGGGGTGGGAATGGACACATTCCAGCTCTCTGGGGTTTGGAACGGCACCTCTTATCCCCAGAGAAGGGATTCTCTGTGGAGGCTGAGTTGGCAGTGCTCAAGCTTGCCTTGCGGTTGGCACGTAGGCCATCAGAAATCATCTGAGTATCAACCTGCCAAGCTGAGACCGTCCTGGGGTGCAGGGATTTATTGCTAACAGAGGAAAGAAAAGAAGCCCTTTCCTTAACTCTGCTTTGCAGGCTACTTTTATGGAAAGGGACCGCACTGCTGCCCCAATCCGTTCAACCCATCATGCCTGTGTTCTTCCCCGGCAGCTCAGGCCCGTCTGCGACCAGGAACAGGTGCCAAATCAGAGTGTGGAATTTTCCCAGCAGGATCCAGGGTGTGTTGCTGCCAAGGCAACTGTGGTAGGGTTGAGGAATAACTAGAAAACCACAAATCCAGAAAAGGAAAAGGCCGCCCTTTTGGCTTGGGCCGACACAGGTACAAGCTGTCCCTTGAGGAAAGCTGTGGGTTGTGAAGACCCCCACAGCGCCAAGGCCAGACAAGGCTAGAGCGGGCAGAGCTGGACCCCACAGGGCAGCTTCCTAGAACTAGGTTAATCAGACCAGGTGAGGACAGCTGAGAGTGGCTGTCTGCTAAGGCCACAGCAGGCTCTGCCCAACAGGAGTAGCAAAAGACAGTTGGTTGCTAGGGAAGCCCTGGAGACCTGTGTTCAGTGAACAATGCCAGTGAGCATCTGAAATGAGGGCTGCATCTAAGTGGGTACCAGGGAGGAAGCAGAGCTCTGTGTTACATAGAGGCATGCCGATATTCAGATGAGCAGGAACAAAGCTAGTGATAGCCAAGAAGTTGAGGTCAAAAGTCCAAGTCAAATGAATAGAAACAGAGAGGACATTTCTTTGGAGCCAATCAGTAGTAAATAATATTGGCATCATCCAATAGAGCATGTTCCTCCTCCTCCTCCTTGTGAGGAGAGCTCTGCCCCTGGCCAATATGGCACACAGCACACCTAGACAGAGGGAAACGTGTAACCAGAGTTGCTCACCTGCCTTTACTTGTTCTCCCCCAACCCCCTAATCTTGACTGCAATTCTGAGACCACATCCAAGGTCATCTGAGACCACATCCACTCATTTCCACTGACCACATCCAAGGTCAGTGGAAATGAGTGCCATGGTGTGATGTCTGCCACAGGGACAGGAAGGGGAGGGTTAAGGCACACTGGCCAGGCCCAGGGTTTTGTTCTTCCTGAGGTTTGCTTAACTTGTGCATTTCTTTAACTTCATGAAGACAATGAAATGTTTTGTCAGGAATGACTAAGCCCATAATTTGAAATAAGAACCATAGTTTTACATTTTACTCTACATTAATTTAGACAACAAAATTTTCTACAGCATGTTAAGGATATGGAAGTCCAGGCCATCATCACAAAACAAATGAACACCCTCCCTCAGTGTACCTGATTATTCTGTTCTCATCGAGTTTTGATTCATCTACTTCTATTGCTCCTCTTCCATGTACTTACTGTCTGAATGGAATTAAGATTTTTCTGGCTTAAAGTCTGAACTGAAATTCCCATCAGCTGAAACACAGATATCATGACATTCTCTATATTCCAACATTAAACCCCTAATAACATAACTTGAGGTTTTCCTTTCTAATCACTATTGAGTAGGTACAGAAGAATGTTGTTCTGATTAATGGCTTTTTAAGAAGGTTAAACAAAGCTATTTCCTCTTACTTTTTAAAGGGACATAGCAAGGAATGTCTAATATTTGTATGGAATCTACAATCTCAGAGTTTGGCAGGAAGAAGAAGAAACTAACACTTCTTGAGTATTCAGGTGCCAAGCATTGTGCTGGTGCTGTCCTATATGTTATGTTATTAAGTCCTCAGAACAAACTGGAAGGGAGTCTTCACTTCCATTTTTATATGTGAGTATAGTAATATCCAGAGAGATTAAATGTTATAGAGCTCATGACTGGCAGAGCGGACATTTGAACCTACATCTGATTCTAAACCCCAGGGTGCTGCAGGCTTCTATTCTCTTGGTGGTAGCTGTTTTGAACTACTTGTTTCTTCAAGCACTTCATGCTATGGCTTTGCAGCTTAAAGCAGTAGATGTACTCATGCTTAAGTAAATAAATGGACTAATCAATTTGGAAAAGAGCTTGATGTTCTCATTTCCCAGTAGTTATTATTATTTATTATTGAATCTATAACTTAAATAAGGGAGATATTCCAACAAAAATTTTGATTCAGAGGCAGATTATTCCACAGTTTATGGCCTGTGATAAAAGGCAAAAAGTACAACAGGAGGCAAGCACATTGATTCCTCTTTTGCCATTTACAGGTTTTAGGAGTTCTCAAATAGCCACGCGCATCGTGATTCTTGCCTAGGAACTGGGTTCGTTTTTCCTCTATTGTCTCCTTTTTGTTTTCGCCTACTCATTCTTCTTCATGTGGGGCATGAGATTTCTTGAGGCTGGGATTTCATCTCTGTAAGAAACTACATTTTAAGGCACAAATACTTACAGCATGTCTGATGGAAAGATCTCTGAGGTATATGGAAATAGGGGGATGAAGATGCTGACCTACATCAGAACTGACCGTAAAGAGACCCTCAAAGCCTTGACCTGTCCACAGGAAACCAGAGAAGCAGTGTCTGGGTCTGAAAACAGAAACAATTAGAGGCACTCGGGAAAATATCTTTAGAGAATATAAACTTTTGAATAAAAAAAATAAATTACTTGGGGCACAGGTACTGTTTTTTGTTTTTATCACTTAATACTACTGAGATTCTGGATTTGAGATGAAAGAGAAAGGGCTGGGAGGTCAATGGCTGCCTGTGCAGATAGTGTTGACAAACTGGACTTGGATTTGGGGCCCATTTGAGAAGGTACAACTGGTTTCTGAAGGAAACATCTTGCACACTGGCAAATGCTTACGCAACCCATGTAAGGGGTGTCACTAAAGGCTTCCAGCTCTGAGGCAGGCCCAGAGCAAGGAAGGGCTCTGCAGCAGGTGCAGATGGTGGCACAGGCTACCCTACTGTTTGGACAATATCACCTGCAGACTCCATAATATTAGAGACATTTGTGGTGAGAAAAGATGTCATGTGGTGTTTAAGGCAAGACTAATAGGAGAATCACAATGTAGACCCAAGGGTTATAGAGCAAGGCCATACCATGTAGAGCAGAGAATTGTACACCATTTAAAAAACAGCAACTTGAATGCTACTTGACTGTGGCAGAGATGAAATGTCTGACAATGACATAGCAAGTGAACATGTGGCCAGAATTGCTCATCATGATCTGGGTCCTGGAAGACTCACCAAGGCATAAAGTCAGGTGGACCCAGCCACACCCATTGTAAGATAGAAGTAGAGCATCAAGCATAGGGCTAGAAGGGATACATAAGCCACACAAGCAGGTGACTCAGACTCCCATGTCACCCCCCATTGTCAGACCATGCCTTCTCTCTCAGCTCACACCTATGACTGCATGAGAGTGCCTCATGACCAAGTGATGGAGACAAAAAAGGGCTAAGCTTGATTCAAGGATGGGTCAGCTCAATATGTGGGTGCAAGCCGAAAATGAATGTTGCTACAATACTTGGAGATCACCTTGAGAGGCAGCCAACAGGCAGAGCCTCAGGTGGAATACCTGGTCTGCCACTTCATGTGGAAAGGAAAGTGGCCTGCAGGAAGAATATATGTGGGCTCATGGGCAGTAGTAAATTGCTTGACTGAGAGGTCAAGCACCTGCAAAGAAAAAGATTCAAAGATTGTACGATCAGATCTGGGAAAGAGGCATGTGAATGGACTCATAGGAGTGAACACAACGTGAAAATCTTCATATTCATATCACCCACCTACCAGAGAGCATCAACCGCAAAGCAATATCAAGTAGACAGAAGACTTAGCCAGTTGGCATCAGAAAGCCTCTGTCACTGGTCACATCAGTACTGGCACAATAGGTATATGAATGAAGTACTATAGTAGCATGGTTGAAAGCCATTCATGGGTTCAACAACATTGGCTCCCACTCACCAAAGCTGATTTAGATACTTGCATTGACAAATGTCCAATCTGCCATCAACAGAAACCAATGCTAAGGCTCTGATATAACCCCATCCTTCAAGGAGATCAACAAGCTGCTTGGTGGCAAGTTGATTACATTGGGGCTCCTTCCACCTGAAAAGAAAAGTGACACACATTCTGGGTATGGGTTTGTCTTTCCTGCCTTCAGGGCCTCATTCTGCACTACTATCCAAAGGCTTATAGAGTGTTTGATCCATCAACTTAGGATCTTGGGAACAAGGCACTAGACCAAGGAACTCAAGCAGTGGTTCTCAAAGTGGGGTCCCTGGACCAGTAGCATCAGCATCACTTGGGAACATAAGAGGAACGCAAATTCTTGGATCCCACCCCAGATTTACTGAATGAGACTCTGAGGTACAGCCCAGAAATTTGTGTTTTAACAAGCCCTTCAGGTAATTCTAATGTACACCAGTGTTAGAGAAACACTGCCTTATAGCAAAGGAGATGTGGCAGTAGGTGTATGACCATAATATCTACTGGCCTTATCACATGCTGCACCATCAAGAAGGTACCAGCCTGATAGAGTGATGAATGGTCTTTTGGAAACATAGTTCCTGCTTGGAGACATTGTCTTGTGTAGGTGGGATGCTATCTTCTAGGATATAGGCCATACCCTCTCCCTTTCTAAATCAGAATTCCATGAGAGATTTAAACTATACTGAAAATGATTTGAATAACTATTTTCTCCATTCTCTCAAGGATGGTCTGTAGTGAATACTATGCTAGACTCTCAGGAGGAAAGTTAATTCATTACGTACAATGGATGCCTTAGGGCTTTAGGGCTTAATCATCTTAGAGAATCCTTGTTGAGAACAGCTGCCATAAATCAATGACCATTATATTCTGCTGTGGCCACAATAGGTAGAATAAATGAGTCTGGGAAACATGGAGTGGAAGGCAGAGTGACCTTGCTTACCGTCACTTCCAGTGGCTCTCTTGGGAAATTTGTGTTTCTTGTCCCTACAACTCTGGGCTCTGTGAGTCTAGAGATCCTAGTTCCCAGAGAATGTTTACTCCTTCTTCAGCACCAAGAAGGTGTAAACCAAGGAAGAGAAAAATCTTTTATCTGGAAAGGGGTGGATCCAACTTAGGGGAAGGAAGAAAGAAGTTGTAGGATGATAACTACAAAACCTACATCGACAGCAACTCATACAGTTTGGAACAGCAGGATGGAGGGCTTAAGAGGCACATATCCAAACTCAGTAGGGTAGACTGTATGGATGGTAATGTGACGGAGCATCCAGAAGGAATTAAGAATATGCATATGGCAATTATAAAAGTCAAAATCGTATATATATATATATACAATTTGCTACTCAGCATGGTTCTGTGATTTTTTTCCCAGCAATGTTAAGACTTAAGGATGTAGACACAGTGTAGGGTGCAATCAGGACCAGGATTTAGCCAGGTGAGCATGATGAAGGGAAAGATGAGCAAGAGATTTGAGATGCTTGTGAGTTGTTCTAATGATGGAATTTAAGCTGACTAAGGAGGGAAGTGGGGACATGAAGGAAAATGATGAGTAGTGAAAAAGTTCTAGTTTCAATAGATTAAAAAAAGAACAAACCCCACAGGAGGTGATGCAGTTTAGCTACCTGTCAAGAGGCTGTACACCTGTGTGGAAATGTAGACACTCCAGGATGAGCACACCAGACAGACATATAGGTAGTTTTAAGAAGGAGAACACACTTGGGGCAGATGGCAGAGAGGATACTTTCCTGACCCAGATCTCAAATAGCCTAGAAGCCTCCTCAAACCAGGAGGGTGTCTGCAGGGAATCTCATTTGGCTGAAAGTAGAGCATCTGACAAATTCTCATCTTACTCTACTGACAGAATCATCAATCAGTGAAGTGGAGGGACAGGCAGGGGGAGTTCCTTCTTTAACAAAGAAGAATGTCTTGGTGAAACTGAAATTGATGGGAATTTGCAGAGAAAATTGTCTGATTCCCTTAACTGCTATAAATGAGCCCAATTCTCCTGGTTCATGAGATCACCAAAGTCCATTATTGCTAGGTTTTATGGAATTGTAAAAAAATAAAATAATATTGGCAATAGATAAAGGCTGTGACTGTAAGAAAGAAGGTAGAATCTGCAAAGTACCAAAGGTTCTGTATAAAAGGATAATCAAATGAAAAAACGAATGGTTCCTGACCTTACCTAATGGAGGCAGATTAGTCAACCAGAGGCTGTTTCTGGTGGCAGTTGGACAGGAAGCAGGGGTGAAGAGTTAACATCAAGAAGCTATAATCTCAACCACTCAAAAGTTAGAGATCAAAGGCTAGATTCCACAATGGCTCAAGAGAGAAAACAGAGCAACAAAATGCAACCCAACAGAATGAGCAGTAATTCACCCCACTTATCGGTTCTCTCAATAAATGTGAATGGTTTGAACTCCCCTCTCAAGAGACATAGACTGGCCGAATGGTTAAAAAAAAAACAAGCAAAGCATCTGCTGTCTCCAGGAAACACATCTAACCTTCAAGGATGCATTTAGACTCAAAGTAAAAGGGTGGAAAACAATATTTCAAGCAAATGGAAGCCAAAAGAAGGCTGGTATGGCAGTTTTGATCTCAGACAACTTGGTTTTTAAATCAACAAAAGTAATGAAAGACAAAGGGGATCACTATATAATGGTGAAGGGTACAGTTCAAGAAGAAGACATAACAATTCTGAATATGTATGCATCCAACTTAGGTGCACCCAGATTCATAAAGCAAACTCTACTTGATCTAAACAAATTGATAGACAGCAACACCATAATAGTTGGAGACTTTAACACCCCACTGACAGCACAGGACAGATCCTCCAAACAGAAAATTAACAAAGAAATAATGGGCCTAAACAGAACTCTAGAACAACTGGGCTTGACTGACATTTACAGGACATTCTACCCAAAAACCACTGAATATACGTTCTTCTCATCGGCTCATGGGACATTCTCTAAGATTGACCATATTCTAGGACACAAAGCATATCTCAAAAAGTTTAAAAAAATAGAAATTATACCATGCATCTTCTCAGATCACAGTGGAATAAACACAGAAATGAACCCCAACAGAAACTCTCATCTCTACACAAAGTCATGGAAATTAAACAACTTTCTGCTGAACGATTCCTTCATAACTTTCTGCTGAACGATTCCTTCATAAATGAGGAAGTAAAGATGGAATCAAAAGATTCTTTGAACTAAATGACAAAGGTGACACAAGTTATCAAAATCTATGGGACACAGCCAAAGCAGCCCTGAGAGGAAAGTTTATTTCCATAAATGCCTATATCCAAAAGTCAAAAAGATCACAAATAGACAAGCTAATGAATTGACTCAAAGAACTGGAAAAAGAAGAACAGACCAACCCCAAACCCAG
>NW_012140524.1:6837357-6983664 GCF_000956105.1 Propithecus coquereli | reverse complement strand
GGAAAGACAAACACCACATGTACTCACCATCAAATTGGTATTAACTGATCAACACATAAGTGCACATATAAGAATAACATCTATTGGATGTGGGGCAGGGAGGAGGGGGGAGGAGGGAGTAGGGAGGAGGGGACAGGTATACGCATACACAAAGAGTGCAATGCGCACCTCCCAAAGAATGGACATATTTGAAACTCGGACTTGGGGGGGAGGGGGGGCCAAGGGCAACATACTTAACCTAAACATCTGTACCCCCATAATATGCTGAAATGAAAAAAAAAAAAGAAGCTACAATCTCAATCCCAAATGGCCTCAAAATGTTGATACAGTGAGCTAAATCTACATACAGCAATAAATTGGTCCAAAAATAGCTTTTCAAAAATTGTTTACCTATATGAATTAGGATTTATACACCTTATTTCTAATCCTTAAAGCAACTCTATATGTTGGAGTTCCTGTACTTAACGTTACAGTTGAAAGAACTGAGGTTAAACAAAGTAACTGACTTTCCCAACATCACATAGGATATGATAGAGTCAAGATTCAAACCCAGGTAGTCTCTCTCCAAAGACCATTTTACAGTGTTACTCACATGTGAAAAAGAACTCGATGGAAAGTACATGAGAGAGAGCTTTGCAGTGAAAAGTGAAAAAAGATAGTAAGTTAAAAAGAATAGCTTTAAGTTGACAGTAAGCTCATTTAGAACCCATTGTATAATTTGGTCATCAAAAAAATCTAACATGACCTTAGTTTGCACCAACATAGGCTCAAATCTTGTCTCAGGCAATAGTATTGTGTCCAGTGTGAGCACCAGGTTTAGGATATTGACAGACCTGGTCATGTTCACAGCATCTTCACCAGGAGTAGATTCCATCTCAAGAAATCAGTTTTTTTTCCTCATCCATACAAAGCAACTCTTCATGCATTCAAGTTTGATCCTGAGATTGTAGCAATTCAGCCACATCAGACTCCATTTCTAATTCTGCTTCTCTTGCTATTTCTACCTCATCTGCAGTTACTTCCTCCACTGAAGTCTTGAACCCCTCAAATTCATCCTTAAGAGTGGGAATCAACTCCTTCCAAACTCCTATTAATGTTGATATTTTGACCTCCTCCCATAAACCACGAATGTTCTTATTGGCATCTAGAGTGGTGAATCCTTTCCAGAAGGTTTTCAGTTTATTTTGCCCAGATCCATCAGAGGAATCACTATCTACAGCAGCTATAGCCTTACAAAATGTATTTTTTAAATAATAAGACTTCAAAGGCAAAATTTCTCCTTAATCCATGGGCTGCAGAATGGATGCTGTATTAACAGGCATGTAAATAACATTCATCTCCTGTACATCTCCATTGGAGCTCGTGGGTGCATTGTCAATGAGCAGTATTATTTTGAAAAGAATCTTTTTTTCTGAGCAGTAGGTCTCAGCAGTTTACTAAAATATTCAGTAAACCATGCAGTAAACAGATGTGGTGTCATTCAGTCTTTGTTCCATTTGTAGAGCATAGGAAGAGTAGATTTAGCATTATTCTTAAGGGCCATAACATTTTCAGAATGGTAAAGGTATTGGCTTTAACTTAAAGTCACCAGCTGCATTAGTCCTTAACAAGAGAGTCAGCCTGTCCTTTAAAGCCAGACATTGATTTTTCCTCTTTAGCTGTGAAAGTCCTAGATGGCATCTTCTTCCAATACAAGGCTGTTTTGCCTACACTGAAAATCTGTTGTTAGTGTAGCCACCTTCATCAAATATCTTAGCCAGATCATCTGGATAACTTCTACATCAGCATTTTCTGCCTCACCTGGCACTTTTACGTTATGGAGATGGCTTCTTTCCTTCAACCTCAAGAACCAACCTCTGCCAGCTTCCAACTTTTCTTCTGCAGCTTCCTCACTTCTCTCAGCCTTCATAGAATCGAAGAGAGTTAGAACCTTGCTCTGGATGAGGCTTTGGCTTAAGGGAATGTTGTGACCAATTTTACCTTCTATCCAGACCACTAAAATATTCTCCGTATCAGCAGTAAAGCTATTTTACTTTCTTGTCATTTGTGTGTTCACTGGAGTAGCGCTTGTAATTTCCTTCAAGAACTTTTCCTTTGCATTCAAATTTGGCTAACTGTTTGGTGCAAGAGGCCTAGCTTTCAGCCTGTCTTGTTTTCAACTTGCCTTCCTCACTAACCTGAATCATTTCTAGCTCTAGATCTCAAGTGAGAGATGTGTGACACTTTCCTTCACTTGAACACTTAGAGGCCACTGGCCTAATGTCAATATTGTTGTGTCCGAGGACATAGGGAGGCCTGAGGAGAGGGAGAAACATGGGGGAATAGCTGGTTGGTAGAGCAGTCAGAGCATACATAACATTTATTAAGTTCTCCATCTTACACGTGCACAGTTGGTGGTGCCCCCAAACAATTACAATAGTAACATCAAAGATCACTGATCACAGATCACCATAACAGATATAATAACAATGAAAAAGTTTAAAATATTTCAAGAATTACTAATAAGTAACACAGAGACACAAAGTGAGCACATGCTGTTGGAAAAATGGTGCCAATAGACTTGCTCGAGGCAGGGTTGCCACAAACCTTCAATTTGTGAAAAATGCAGTATTTGCGAAGTGCAATAAAGTGACGTGCAATAAAACAAGGCATGACTGTACATGTAAAGCACTTTGAACTGTGAGCCAAATAAATCTGTTTTTAAAATAAACTACCCAGCCTCAGGTATCTCTAAGGGACTAAGATAGTCAGGTTTGGATAACTCCTGCCCTGGCAGCCCTGTCTGAATCTCTCCCCCTCTTTTTCTCTCCTGAGTACCCAGGATGGGGATTGGCCTGTCAGGAAGTAAAACATTTAACAAGAAATCAGGGGGGTCGACTGCCGAGGAACATATGAACTCAGAGTTCATGAGAGGGAAGCAGGGAGGACTAAGTCACAGGGTGTGTAGGAAGAGAGACTAATCTGCAGAAGGAGCCAAAGACGTGGGGTCAAAGTCAGGATCCCAGAGCCATAAAGCATGGAACCAGAGAGGGGAGACCAAAGTGAAGGCAGGTCAAGGTGAAGGGGCAGTTGTGGGGCCATTTGCTTAAAATGCTCATTAATGTTCAAAACCTGTTTTTATAGGCCAGCAGGAGTATAAAGTGGTCAGTGGACCTGGTTTCAAACGCAAGGACAGATAATCTGCTCGTTCAAAACTCTTTTTTTTTTTTTTTTTGAGAAAGGGTCTGGTTTTGTTGCCCAGGCTGGAGTGTGGTGGTGTCATCATAGCTCACTGCAATCTCAGACTCCTGGGCTCAAGTGAACCTCCTGCCTCAGCCTCTCGAGTAGCTGGGACTACAGGTGACACCATGCCCAGCTAATGTTTTTATTTTTTTGTAGACGCGGGGCCTCGCTGTGTTGCCCAGGCTGGTTTCAAACTCCTGGTCTCAAGTGATTCTACCAAAGTGCTGGGATTATAGGTGTGAACCACCACACCCAGCCTCAATGCTCTTTATTGAAGCCTTATTGCTTAAATAGCAAAGTCCCAGGTACTTCAGTATGGGAATAATTCAAGGTCTTTGAAAATCTCTGACTTTTCTTCCTAGCTTTTCACTCTCTCCTTCTTTATTGTTCCTCAAACTCCGTTCATCTTCTGGTTTTTGCCTGGAATGCTTTTCTTCTTCCTTTTCTGTACAAATTCTATTCATTCTTCAAGGCTGTTTCTTTGAATGCTGTCTTGACCACACTAGCCTGATGTGAACTTTTCTCATTCTGAGCTCTCACAGTAATTATTATGTGCCCACACATTTGGCAATTGGTCATTGTCTCCTTGAGATTCTACCGGAAACAAATCCCCTACTAAGCCAGCTTGAGCAATAGGAAAATTTATCATCTCACGTAGCAGGAAGCCCTGAGTTAGAACAGGCTCCAAGGTTGATTCAGAAACCTTAAAAAGTCATTGGAGATCCATGTTTTCTCCACTCTGACATCCAATGTCTGGCTTCTTCGTGGTCATGAGATGGCTGTCAAAAGCAGCTAAAGCTGCATCTGACTCTAATAGAATCTAGAATCAGTGTAGAAGGATGCACTTTTGCTCTGTAAGAATTGTTTAGTGGGCACTGCAATTTGGGGTGCCAGCCCCAGATTGTTACTCAACAATTTAACGTTGTTCTCTTGGTTTGCCACATACATTGCTACCTTGACTAGCATCACAGGGAATGCCATCGAAGCTTCTGAGGGTCAGATGACAAACATAAAAAGGTGAACCTTTGGGGATCCCAGGCCCAGAAACCTGGATTTCTGTTTGGAATCATGTTGAGCCCCTCCCCTACCTCTGCCCCAGAAACTGTGTGGATATTAGCATCAAACAGTGATCAAAAGAATAAGATCAAGGAGACTGAAGATTCTTCAATGCAATAGATTTCTTTCCTTGATGCTTAGATTTGAGTGAACTTCACTGCTGAGACCTACACAGTTTGTCATAGCTAAGAAGTATGCATTTTATTATATTCCTCTCAGGAATGACAGTGATCACAAAAATTGATATTTAAGATATTTCATTCATTCATTCAACAAACATCTTTTTTGAATAGATATTACCAAGCACTGTGCTAGGACAGAAAATACATAGTTAGATAAAAAATTATGCCTGCCCTCGAATTGCTCATTCACAGACCTGCTGTCACTTCTTCAAATTTGGTAATAGTTATTTCTGTGAGGTCACTGAGTTTGGACCTCAACCTACCAATTGGGGTGTCTGCTCTAGAACCAAGTGTTTTGCTGTGGACTCTTGCTGATTCTGGTGATACAAAGTACAATTTCATCCTCTATTTGATGTTTAGCCCAAGGTGATTCACTTCGCTCAGCTTCAACATCACAAAATGGGAATTCACGTTATTAGCGTACTTCTAGTACGAGCTATAAAACCCATTACCCATGTGTAAGGCATAATTCTGACAGCCTAAGCTGGAGAATATCATTAGCTAAAGTATAGCAAGATTGGGTGAGGTGATTGTTAAGAGGTTTCTGAATGAGTCAGGCCTCTGGCGCTAAATTTATTAATGAGTCGTTTTCCTTGCCAAGCAGACACTGTGGCAGAAAGTGAAAGAGGAAGAAGCCATTTGATGTCTGTTTTTAAAAATGTGTTCTGACCCTCAGTCCACCAAAGTAGATTTCAACATATTTTAGCACTTTAGGCCTACTACTTGTCACCAAAACATTTTCTTGGTTCCTCTTAGTTTGCAAAAAGCAAGTGAGGTCTTTTTTTCTGACATGGGGAGACTGGTTTTCATCTCCTCCCAGAAGTTGCAGACTATAAATTCCCAGTGGCCAGACATAACATCTATTACCTTGCTCTGTGCAGGATCTATAATTCAAATCCAATTATTCCATGCTTTATTAAAAACTTCTTGATGACAATGATGACAACAAGTCATTTCTCACATTCCCTTGCCTTATTTGAGTCTTCATCTCTAGTCCATACCAACTTTCCATCTGCACAGCTATATCCTGGGTCTCTTCATGGGAGATTTCCCAACCAAGATCTGGTCCTTTCATCCTTCTATTGCAACCTTTTCCTCTATTCTCTCTTCCACTCACTCATAAGAACTAAAAATCCCATTCTACCCTTCTGGTAGCTTAAGTTGCTAATCATTCCTGTCTACCCATAGGAGCTCTTCTAACTCCACTCAATGCTCCATTCAGCTTGTGGTCCCTGGCCAGCTATTACAACACTGCCTCTATCCATTTGGCATTTAGCCATGTCCATCATGTCAACCCCAGACCCTGGTATGCACCTACTATGTTCTCTGGACCTGCCCTTGACAATGTGAGACTGTGAGATAAAGACTCAAAGCCTTATGGGATTGGCCTTCTGCAAATTTATACTATAAACTTCAACTGATCTGCAACAGTAGTGCCATTTAAAAATTCTGTCAAAACACTGAAACCTTTCATGCTAGCCAGAATTTCCAAATTTCTTCTTTAAATCTCTGGCCACACCATCCTTGATCTTTGCAAATTAATGTCTTCGTGATTTACAGAAAACACTAATACTATTCCATAATTTATCTTTCTTTTCCTTCTCTTCCTCCTCTTCTCTCTCTGTATACATATGTGTATAGATATGTGTACATATCTATACACATCTATCTACATATCTGTCATCATCTATTGTCTCCTTAGTGGATCTTAGTTCAGGCCTTGTGGTAGGCTGTCCACATCCCCCTTGAAGGAATGACTTGCTACCAAGTTGTGGACAAGTTAGGGTCTGCCTCAGCTGCCTGATCTTGCATTTTTGTAGAAATGGTCCACATCCATGGCTGAGGAAAGTGGGTATAAAGTCCTGGCTCTTTCAGCCCACTGCAAGGTTACTGGTGAGTAATCCTAGCTCTTAAGCTCTCCAACATCTCCAACTATTTCCGTCTAATCCTGTTTCTTCGTCCTTCCTTTATGGGTGTTCATCCATAATAAATAGCTTGTCCTTAAAATTTGTCTTAGTGTCTCCTTCTAGAGAACGCAACTTAAGGGTGGCCCCAGAAAATAGGCAGTAAGTTATGGTTTCATTGCTAGCTGGCAGTGAGGATACCAGATACCATTACTGGTGGAAGGTGGATCACAAAGAGCCCCTGGCACAAGGTGTTGATCCAATGGTTAAACTTTTTATCAGTGGTGAGTTGGGAAGGTATACTAGTAGAAAAGAATGCACTAGAGGGTGTGATGTATCTGGCTTTTGAGGCATATGGAGGAAATCATAGCTACAAGGATAACAATATTCCTCAATAGCTATTGCTAAAGGCCATAGATGCTTTGCAGAAACATAACAAACATCTGAGTAACAGACATTTGAATGCCATGGGTGAAAGCCAGAGGCCTCCTTATTTGCATGCAGAACCCCTCATCTCCTGCAGCTGCAAGTAGAGACATGCCCAGGACCTGATAATCTGAGGACTAAAATTCAAAAATGGTTAAACTCTCAGCCAATGCAGGTTTCTTATGCCAATGTCAGGACGCTGGTTGGGGGAATCTGGGACCCTGACACCTGGGAGGAGGACTTCTGGGTGGATTCGTATTTCTAGTATGACATTTGCAACATTATACTCTGGATTATTTATTTATTTATCTGATTTTCCCATAGACCGAGAACTCCCTGAGTGCTAGGTTTATATCTTACCCATTGTAGTCTCTCTCTCGTCTCTCCTTCATCCCACAGCCCCTGTACAACACAAACAAAGCTGTCTGACTGGTAGTGAATGTTCGATACAAGTTTTCATGAATGACATTCCAGTATTTGCCTGGGATTATTTATTCCTTAAAAACCATACTTTCATCTTCATGACGAGTTCCAGAGGGAAATGTATTCACTTTTTAGGTCTAGTCTATCCTTTTTGACTTTTCAGTGTCTTCAGTCTTTTCCTCTCATTACCTGCCCTTCCATGGAGTACTGCCACAGGGTGGGTTCTTTGCAAATATCAGCTTAATGAATGAGCCTTCCATTGTTTCTCCCCATAAATCTTCCCATTGATAAAGCTGATCCCGTAACCAAAGCCATGGTTAATCTCAACTCTACACCATTCCCATGCTGCTGATCTCTATCTGTTTCAATCCTGTCCAGGTTCTACAATGGGGGCAGAAACTAACACAGGACAATGTGCCCTGAGTAGTGATTTGTACTAACAGCAAGAAAGGTTCTCATAGACCAGGAGTGAGTCAACAAAATGCCACCCTTAAATGAGCAAATTGAAAGAGTCAGTTTGTGAGGAATGGATATTTCCAACAAGGAGATTTCATTCTCTCATCTTGAAAATGCTCTTTTTGTCTCTATCTTTAGTGAACCACCCTTCCCATTCACACTCACCTGTTTCCTCTGTTCTTCTTTTGGGTTTAATCATTTTAGAAGATACACCTTATGTTCTCATCCCCCACCCCCACTATGTCCCCACAGTGGCTCCACTACAACCCCTAGGTTGACCCCACTTGATGGTTATTTAAGGAGCTGATGATCAGGTGTCCCTTGATGTTTATTAGGGATTCCTGTGACATAGGAGATCTAGGCAATTAGTCTAAGCTGAGTCCAATTTAAAAATCCAATGTGTTTGGAGGACTGATGGTCAAGTAACTTTCAGGAATCAGTTGGTTTGAGAGATGGGAGAGCCTCTTGGAAAATAAATCAGTCTTGGAAGATAAGCTTATAAACTTTGTCTAAGAGCACAAGGTCAGTGTCACAGGAGAGAGGCAATTTTCAGTTCAGCAAAGTCTTTGTTGCTGAAATCACATCATATGTTTTCACCCCTTGTATCTTAACCTCCAGGCCCCCAAGTCCAGTAACTTATACCAGGACTGTGGGGGAAAAAAGAACTTAAAAAATGATAGACCAGTGCCTATCTTGAAGGCCTTCCCCAGCAGCTCCACTCTTGGTATCTCTTCTCTTTGAACGCCTAAAGTGCTCATAGTCTGTACTAACCATTTTGAATTACTATTTTTTATCTATATGGCTTACTCATTAGAGAGTATGGACACTGGTTTCTGAACTGTCTATAGTATTCAGAAGAATGCTAGGCATGGCTGTTGTGATGGAAAAAATATGTTGAAACAATAAATGATTTAAGATAAGGGCTAAATGTAAAACAAGAAAACATTGATTTTGTGACCTTGCATTCTGCTTCTTTCTCATTAATGTTTCCATTATGACGTTCTTCTCTCCCTCCAAGTTCACCCAGCCAACGTAATCCACTCTGGCCGCCCAAGTGTGAAACCTAATGTGAAACTCACTCAAGAGATGAAACACCACCCAACAGATGAAAATCACTATGAGAAATACCTTACGTCTTTAGTGTTTTCTTCTTCTTTCTTTTACAGGACTTTTCCCCCTGCTCAAAAGTGACTATTGAGTGGTGCACTCACATAGGGTCCTTGTTAGATAACAGAGAAGTCTGAAAAGCTATTTTGAAATAAGGAGCTAATGGCTTGTGGTAGCTTACTAAAATACTTTGGTTTAAACAGCAACCTTGAATATCCAACTCATTCAGATTCAACATGTGTCTGTTGAGTATCTACCCTGTGTAGACAACACAAGACCCCGTATTAGCTCTTTCCACATGTTTTATCATTTAACAAATACAGCAACCATGAAAGGTAGCATTCTTACTTTATAAAGGGCCCTTTTTGAGGGTCACTTATTTGCTGAAAGTCAAAGAGAGCTGAATTCAAACCCAGGCGCTCTAACACCAAGGGTGAAGATTGATGTTGCTCTGACCAGCAGAGCTTACTGCATCCCTAACGCCATCTGTCCTTGATCTTCCATGTGCTTTGGTGAGGCCTAGATGAGCACCACACTTTTGTCCAACATAAAAGTTAGAAGGCCACTTTTCAACATGTTTCTACATTATTTTCAAAGCTGCCATTTAACTATTTTCAAATAAATATCAATAAAATGATTTTCTTAACCTGTAGTTACATTGCTATCCTACAGCCTCAGTCACATGGTAACAGACGCCTGGAGCAGCATGGATTTTAAATCCCCTCCTGTGAGACACCCAATAAGTAGGAAAAAAATGCTAACCCTTACAAAGAGTCCTTCTCAAGACTGTAAATGCAAAACAACATGTGTACAACACATGGATATTATTGTGCCATCTTCTGCTTTGAAGAATGGTTACTTAGTATCCATGACCCTTTTATGAAACCTCCTATTACATAGCTTTATAACATTGATCTTAACAGTGGTTCCACAGATATGACACCAAAGGCATAGGCAGCAAAGCAAGAATAGACAAGTGGGACCATAGCAAACTAAAAAGCTTCTACCAGCAAAGGAAATATTCAATACAGTGAAAAGGTAACCTACAGAATGGGAGAAAATTTTTGCAAACTATATACCTGATAAGGGGTTAATTTCTAAAGTATATAAGAAACTCAATAGCAAACAACTAATAACCTGCTTTAAAAATTGGGCTAAACACTTGAATAGACATTCCTCCTAAGCAGACATCCAAATGACCAACGGGCATATTAAAAGATGCTCAATGCCACTAATCATTAGAGAAATGCAAATCAAAACCACAATGAGATACCACCTCATACTTGTTAGGATGACTATTATATATATAAAAAGACAAGTGTTGATGAGAATGTATAGAAATTGGAACACTTGTACACTGTTGGTGAGAATGCAAAATGGTACACTCACAATGGAAAACAGTATGGAGGTTTCTCAAAAAATTAAAAATAGAACCACTATATGATCCAGCAATCCTAGGTCCGGGTATTTATCCAAAAGAATTGAAATCAGGATCTCAAAGAGATGTTATCACTCCCATGTTCATTGCAGCATTATTCACGATAGCCAAGATGTGAAAACAACCTAAATACCCACTGATGGATGAATGGATGTAAAAACTGTGGTATATACGTACCATAGAATACTCTTTAGCCTAACAAAAGAAAGAAACCTGCCATATGCAACCTTGAGAATATTTATGCTAAGTGAAATAAGCTAGTCATAGAAAGAGAAATACGGCATGATTCCACTCACATGAAGTTTCTAAAATAGTCAAACTCATAGAAGCAGAGAGTAGAATAGCGGTTATCAGGGCATTGGGGTGGGGGTTGGAATGGGGAGTTGGTGATCAATGGGCACAAAATTTCAATTATATGAGATAAATAAGTTCTAGAGATCTGCTGTACAACTTTGTACCTACAGATAACACTACTGTATTTTACACTTAAAAATCTATTGAAAGGGTAGATCTCATGCTAAGTGTTCTAATCACAATAAAATAATTTTAAAGAACAATGATAGATGGGAAGTATGTAAAGAAGCACCCCAGCATCCAGAGGTGGTGTCTCACGTCTGTAATCCTAGCTCTCTGGGAGGCCGAGGCAGGCGGATTGTTTGAGCTCAGGAGTTCGAAACCAGCCTGAGCAAGAGCGAGGCCCCGTCTCTACTAAAAATAGAAAGAAATTAATTGGACAACTAAAAATACATAGAAAAAATTAGCCGGGCATGGTGGTGTATGCCTGTAGTCCCAGCTACCCGGGAGGCTGAAGCAGAAGGATTGCTTGAGCCCAGGAGTTTGAGGTTGCTGTGAGCTAGGATGATGCCATGGCACTCTAGCCCGGGCAACACAGTAAAAAAAAAAAAAAAAAAAAAAAAAGAAGCACCCCAGCTTCCTCACCTATCAGGTGGGGTAATTCTGAAGTGCGTTCCACACCACCTCCCAGAGTTCTCAAATGGTATTGAAACTTTGTTGCCCACAGGGATAATCTTCCTGATAATTCACCATTTATTGGTTTCCTTCTCTGCCCTGTCTCATTTTCTACTCTTCCTCTGGTCCTCTTGACTACAATAAACCATTTACACTTAACAAAAGTGGCCTTTTTATTCTTAAAAAATTATTTGAGATACATTTGGTATGATTGAATGAGTTTATTATATTGCTTTATCATGAAGTTGGTGCTTAGAATAATTATCATTAAAAAATAACATGGGCTTTGCCAGCCTACATGTTTTTGAATGATTTTATCAGCTTGAATGATAATAAAGGTTAAGATAATAAAAAAGTCATCAAATTGTATATTTACGTATGTGAATACTGTTATATATAACTTATAATTCAGTGTTTTATTTTTAAGTAGATAGGCACCATATTCAATGTGTTGATATATGTATATGAATTTAATCAGAGAGACACATAAAAATTGATGTTCAAGGATATTTCTCACTGTTATTTTTAGTGATGAAAAACTGGAAACCACCTAAATGCCAAGCAATAAAGGATTGCTGCACTAAAACAAGAGACTTTGGTGTAATGGATAATTGGCATTTACAACTGGGTTTCCTGCTCTGGCCTGAATGTCCCCTGCATCACCTTGTAAAATTTCCCCACCCAAGTACGTCTGGGCTTCCCTAAAATTCTCCCACAGGAAATCTTGAGTCAGGCTATTGGATACCATCCCACATGGTGTTTGCCATATTTTTTTCTCTTTCTCTCTCCCTCCTCAGTGTCTTCCACTCACAACATCCTTTGAAGGAACCTTAGTCCTGTCGTGCTGGCAGGTCCCATCATGAGCAGTGCCAGTGTCCGTGCTGACAGCTAACATGCAAGGCTCTTGGGCTGACCTTCAGAGCATCAGAGCAGCACTGAGGCCCAAGACCAGCTGTTGTCATCCTTTGTTCCTCTGAGCTCAAAAGCACCCTCAGAGTCCTTATAGGAACCAAATGCTGTGCCATCCCTCCACTCATCCCTCTTCCCTCATTCCCACTTTGCTCTCTGCCCCAGGGACTCCTCATCTGATTCAATCATTATCTTTCAGCTAAAAACCAAAAGCCTTCCTGAAATGTAACCTCATGCAAATAGGTACCGAGAGGAGTTCCTAGCCCCTGGTTCTGTAAACACTTTCCTGAATCACAGTTTGGGATCATCTAAATTATGTGTTTATGTATGTAGATAAATAAAAAGCATGTGTCTCTTCAGGGTGTTTATTTTGTTTAATTTTTATATATTAGGTTCATCTGTTAATGCTTTAATAGAGGATGTAACTGATGTACCCTCCTAGGGAAAGAGTCAGGAGTCATCATCCAGCTGAAGGGACACATCCATGCCCTTCCACTTTCAAATGGTGCTGGGCCCTAAGAGGACATCTGGGCTTCAACTGCCATTGTCTGTGGGTAAGTATCAGAACAAAGCACAATGTCTGTGAAGGACCTTGAACTCACAGTCACCATACCAGGGAGTAATCCAGAGTAGTTCACCATTGGAAGCATAGACCCACTGCAGAATAGCTGTGGTTATTGCCCATGCTGGCTGTACCACCTGAGGAGACTTAGTCTTGTTATGCTGACTTGACTGTGGGTCACCTGAATGTAATTTGGCTTACTGAATTATGAATGAAGTATACAAGAATCCCCAAGAGTTGGCCAACCTTTGTCATCAGGGGTTTTCTTATGCTGGTGAAAGTGTTCTAGTACCTTACCAGGAAGCTTGGGTTTTATGTATAAGTCACAATGAATCAGATGTACCAGAATTGCTGTTTTGATCCAGTTCAACAGTTGTGTCTTTGAGTCTGAGTCTCAGATGGGCACCTGGATATACTCATCACAAAGCTTCATTGCAAATTATACAGTGCAGGGAAGCTCCACAAATCATTCCCTGATTGTTTCCAAAAAGGAAAATAAAGGACGGATTATACAGCACTTAATATCACCAATTAACAAAGTCATGGGGCTGAACCACTTGTTCCAAAAACTTAATATCCACAAATTCAAGTGCAAGTAGCCTCTTCTAATTATTTGGGAACAATGGGCCTCAGGGAAGTGAGTGCTCTCAGCCTTGTGATCTGAGCAAGGTTCAGGAGCTGGAGTGGGTCTGGCTGAGTCACTGCTGGCTGCATGACCCCACACACATCACCTGACCTCCACATGCTTTAGCTGGCCCAGCTGTAGAGATGAGTAAATGCGGCTGGAAGGCCCTGAGGGGCAAAAGCAGCCTTCTACACATAGCTGCCCAGCAGCAGCTTCTGGGGCACAGGTTAGCTCTGTTAGAGGCAGGGGGATCCTAGGTCGGGCCACCAGAGTAGCCCTACCTAAAAGCCACCTTTCGAAAAGAGTCTCTTTCATGCTTCATGGGTAGGAGAATAAGGTTGCAAAACCTTTTTCAAGCCTTAAAAAATTCATATGTTTTGATTGTATAATTTCACTTGAATAGATATATTCTTAGAAAATAATCAGAGATGTACACAAATATTTATGTTCAATCATGCTCATCACAGTGTTATCTTTAATAATGAAAAACAACTGAAAATTATCTAAACCTTAAACTATAAAGCATTATTCAGAATACTATGGTACATTTATATGTTGGAATGTTGTGTGGCTATTAAAAAAATCACTAGAGCAGAATAGTTAATGACCTGGGAAAATGTCCAGCACAGAATAGTATGTAGACAAGGGCTATAAAACAACACTGTTAGAGCAATCCAATTTATTTAAAACTATATATAGCACAGACAGAGAAGATGGCTGACCAGAGACACCAGCTGCCAGATTGTCTCAGAAAGAAGGAAAAATTTTAGATGAAAAAACAAAAAGAAACAAACAATCATAGATCAGGTGTAATTCTGAGGGGAAAGTGCCAGAACCCAGAAGAGATTCCACGGGAAGAAGTTGTGGAGCAGAGCAAGATATCAGCAGAGGTCAGCCCTGGAGAAGCTTGGAGTCCAGTGAAAAGGGTAGGTGGAGCAGTTTGTTTCTCCCTCCCTCGCATCTCTGGCAATCAGCAGGCTCCTGAGCTACTGGAGAGCCTTTCTATCCTCATGAGCCCCAAAGCTGCTGCTGCCAGTGAACTGGAAATTTCTTAAGGACAAAGCACCGGGCTTCCAGCCCCCTTGGAGTGCTTTCCATTACCACAGACCTGAGCCGAGACAGCAGGTGACATATTGCTTCTCCACCCACCATGTGCCTTTGTCCTCCCTTCAGGACTTCAGCCCTTCCCTGGTGGCTTTCCCCATAAGCCTGAGAGTGGACCTTTAACCCATGCCTAAACAGCTATCTTACCAGCTTTTATGGAACCAGAGGGCAGGCTCACCCAACCCAGCCATGCCCAGCCCCATTCCCCCACCTGCCTCTGCTATGGTGGAGAATAAGGACTCACCGGGATGTTCTAGGGCCCCACCCACCACCTGAGGCATTTGAGTGCTTCTCCTGAGGGGCTGGAACCAGTCACAGGTCCCAAAAACAATGCCACAGCTTGTTCCTTCTGGTAAGCACCACCTACTGACAAGGAGGTCAATTTGCACAGCCCTTTACAGTTTTTACTGACTCAATCATACAGGGTGTGGTTGATTCTTACCCATAAGAACCACCTACTGTCTCAGAGATTAAACTGGGCATGTCAATACATTCACACTGTTAAGACAACCACAGGGCTTGAGAAAGAGAAAGGATCTCAAAGATCTCCATCCTTCCTTATCAAACAGAGACAGGGAATTTGCCCACACACATGGCTTACCACTGAATAGCCTATAAATAACTGGCAACTGAGAAAACCACCACACTAAAAGTATCTATAACCAAGGCATCCATCCAAGACCAAGACTGCTATCAAAGCACCAACAAACAAAGCCAAAGGTTCTTACCCAACATACGCAATAGACACTCCCTTATGAGTGAGGGGGGAAGAAAACAAAAAGTCCCATCTAAACAAAGAAAATCCCAAAATAAGAAGTGACAACTGCCCAAGAGGAGAAGGAATTAGTGAAAGAACTCTGGAAGTATGAAAAATCAGAGTGAAAGGACACCCCCCAAAAGGGAACACCAACTCTCTAGTAATGGATACCAACCAAAATGAAAATATTGAAATGACAAAGAATTCCAAATATGGATTGTAAGAAAGCTCAATGAAATCCAAGAGAAAGTGGAAACCCACTCAAAGAAACCAGAAAAAAAATTCAGGAAATGAATGAAAAATTCACTAAAGAGATCCATATATTAAAAACAAAACACAACAAATAGAACTTCTGGAAATGCAAAATTCACTTAAGGAAATACAAAACACAGTGGAAAGTTTTAAGAATAGACTAGACCAGGCAGAAGGAAGAATCTCAGGGCTTGAAGACAACGCTATCAAATTAACTCAGTCGGTCAAAAATAAAGAATACAGAATTAAGAGGAATGAACAGAGCAGACAAGAAATATGGGATTATGTAAAACAGCCATATATAAGATTCATAGGCATCCCTGCAAAAGTGCACAAGAGCTGGAAAAACTATTTGAGGGGAATAATTAAGGAAAACTTCCCTGGTCCTGCTAGAGATTTAGACATCCAAGTACAAGAAGCTCAGTGAACACCTGGGAGATTTGTTGCAAAGAGGCAATCACCAAGACACATAGTCATCAGACTGGCCAAAGTCAACACAAAGGAGGAACTCCTGTGAGCCAGGAGGTGAAAACATGAAGTAACTTGCAAAGGAAAACACATCAGGCTAACTTCAGACTTCTCAAATGAGACCTTACAAACAAGAAGGGGCCCCATCTACAGTCTTCTTAAACAGAACAACTGCCAGCCTAGAATTCTGTATTCTGCAAAACTAAGTTTCATATATGAAGGAGAAATAAAGACTTTTTCAGACAAGCAAACACTCAGCAAATTTATCAAGACCAGACCTGCCCTTCAGGAAGTACTCAGAACTGCATGATATATGGATCAGCACGATAGACACCTACCAGAGTAAAACCACCTAAAAGCTAAAGCTCAGAGTTCATATAAAACAATAGCATAAGAGGTAAAACAAAGCAATAAGGTACTACCCAACAGGATGAACAGAACAGCATACCGCATATCAATTCTATCAATCAATGTGAATGCTTTGAATGCCCCACTCAAGAGATATAGTCTGGCTGAATGGATGAAAAAATATGATGCAGTTATCTGCTGTCTCCAGGAAACGCGTTTAACCCATAAGGACTCATATAGACTCAAGGTGAAGGGATGGAAAAAAATATTCCATGCAAATGAAAACCAAAAGAAAGCAGGTGTAGCCATTCTCATATCAGATAACATAGACTTTAAGTCAACAATAGTAAAGAAAAAGATGGTCATTATATAATGCTAAAGAGAGCAATTCAACAAGAAGACATAACAATCCTAAATATTTATGCAACTAACACAGGAGCACTCAGAGTCATAAAGCAAATCCTACCAGATCTAAGCAAAGAGATAAACAGCAGCATGGTAATTGCCGGGGACTTCCACACCTCACCAATAGAACTGGACAGATCATCCAAGCATAAAATAAATGAACACTGTACTTAAACAAGACTCTAGAACAAATGGACTTAACAGACATTTACAGAACATTTCACCCCAAAACCACTGAATATATATTCTTCCAATCAGCACATGGAATATTCTCCAAGATGATCATATTTTAGGCCACAAAACATGTCTCAACAAATTCAAAAAAATAGAAATCATACTATGTATCTTCTCAGACCACAGTGGAATAAAACTAAAAATCAACTCCAAGAGAAACACTCGATTCTACATAAAGTCTTGGAAATTAAACAACCTATTGCTGAACAATTATTGATATTCATTCATATCAATAATGAAGATGGAAATCAAATGATTCCCCAAACTGAATGACAAAGGGGACACAAGCCATGAAAATCTATGGAATTCACCAAAAGCAGTCCTAAAAGGAAAATTCATAACCTTAAATGCCTATATCAAAAAAACAGAAAGATCACAAATTAACAATCTAAATGACATGTCTTAAAGAACTAGAAAAGGAAAAGCAAACAAAACCCAAAGCCAGCAGAAGAGAAGAAATAACTAAGATCAGAGCAGAACTAAATAAATGGAAAACAAACAAAAAAATACGAAGGGTCAGTGAACCAAAAAGTTGGTTCTTTGAAAAGATAAACAAAATTTATAGACGTCTTGTTAGATTAACCAGGAATAGAAGAGAAAGGACCCAAATAGGCTCAATCACAAATGAAAAAGGAGATAGTACAACCGATACCACAGAAATACAAAGTATCATCTGTGGATACTATGTAAATATCTACACACATAAACTTGAAAATGTAGAGGAAATGGACAAATTCCTGGAAACACACAACCTTCCAAGACTCTACCAGGAAGAAATACAACTCCTGAACAGATCAATAAGGATCAGTGAGATTGAAGCAGTAATAAAAAATCTTCTAACAACAACAAAAAAGCCCCAGATCAGATGGATTCACAGTCAAATTTTACCAGACCTACAAAGAAGAGCTGGTACCCATCATACAGAAATTATTCCATAACATCAAGAAGGAGGGAATCCTCACCAACTCATTCTATGAAGCCAATATCACTTTGATATCAAAGCCAGCGAAGGACATAACAAAAAAAGAAAACTACAGATCAATATCCCTTATGAATATAGATGCAAAAATCCTCAATAAAATACTAGCAAACCAAATTGAACAGCATGTCAAAAAAATAATCCACCATGACCAAGTGGGCTTCATCTCAGATGCAAAGATGGTTCAACATACATAAATCAATAAACGTGATTCACCACATAAACTGAAGAAAAGACCATATATGATCATCTCAATTGATGCACAAAAAACATTAGACAAAATTCAGCACCCTTTTATGATTAAAAGCCATCAACAAACTAGGCATAGAAGGAACATATATCAAGTTTATAAAAACCATATATGACAAACCCACAGCCAACATCATACTGAATGGGGAAAAGTTGAAAGCGTTCCCCTTAAGAACTAGAACAGGACAAGGGTACCCACTGTCACCACTTCTATTCAACATAGTGCTGGAAGTCTTAGCCAGAGAAATCAGGCAAGAGAAAGAAATAAAGGATATCCAAATTGGGAAAGAGGAGGCCAAAGGGTCACTTTTTGCTGATGATACATTTTATATCTAGAAAACCTCAAAGTCCCTTTCCTTCTCTCTCCCCCTCTCCCTCCCCCTCCTGGGTCGGGGGGAAAAAATAAAGAAAGAAAGAAAAACCCCAAAGATTCCACCAAGAGACTTGGGGAATTGATAAATAAATTCAGCAAAGTCTCAGTTTACAAAATCAGTGTACACAAATCAGTAGCATTCCTATACACTAATAAAAGTCAAACTAAGAGTCAAATCAAAGACTCAATACCATTCACAATAGCCTCAAAGAAAATAAAATACCTAGGAATATACTTAACCAAAGAGATGAAAGGTCTCTGCAAAGAGAACTGTGAAACACTGAGGAAAGAAATTGCAGATGACACAAACAAATGGGAAAAGCATGTCATGCTCATGGATCGTTAGAATAAGCATTGTTAAAACACCCATCCTACTCAAAGTGATTTACAAATTCAATGCAATCCCCATCAAAATACCAATGTCATATTTCACAGATATAGAAAAAATAATTCTGTGCTTCATTTGGAACCAGAAAAGAGCCTGACTAGCCAAAGAAATCTCAAGCAAAAAGAACAAATCTAAAGGCATCACATTACCAGACTTCAACCTATACTACAAGGCTATAGTAACTAAAACAGCATGGTATTGGCACAAAAATAGAGACATAGACTGATGGAACAGAACAGAGAACCAGATATAAAACCACCCAAAAACAGCCACCTGATCTTTGACAAAGCAGACAACAATATACACCGGGGAAAGGAAGCCCTATTCAACAAACGGTGCTGGGAAAATTGGATAGCCACATGCAGAAGAATGAAACAGGATCCATATCTCTCACCACACACAAAAATCAGTTCAAGATGGGTAAAAGACTTAAATGTAAGGCATGAAACCATAAGAATTCTAGAAGAAAATGTTGGAAAAATTCTTCTAGATATTGGCCTCGGCAAAGAATTTATAAAGAAGACCCCAGTGGCAAGAACAACAACAATAAAAATAAATAAATGGGCCTTGATTAAACTGAAAAGCTTCTGCACAGCTAAGGAAATAATCAACAGAGAAAATAGACAACCTACAGAATGGGAGAAAATATTCACAAGCTATACATCTGATAAAGGGCTAATAACCAGAATCTACCAAGAACTCAAGCAAACCAGCAAGCAAAAAAACAAACAACCCCATTAGAAAGTGGGCAAAAGACACGAACAGAAGCTTCTCTAAAGAAGATAGACAAAGGCTAACAAACATATGAAAAAATGCTCAACATCACTCATTATTATCAGGGAAATACAAATTAAAACCACAAGGAGATATCACCTTACCCCAATTAGAATGGCTTTTCTTAAAAAGTCCAAAAATAATAGATGCTGGCATGTATGCAGAGAAAGAAGAATGCTCTGCAAATTAGCACATCCTCTATGGGTGGGACTGCAAATTAGCACAACCTCTATGGAAAACAATATGGAGATTCCTCAAAGAACTAAAAGTAGACTTACCATTCAATCCAGCAATCCCACTACTGGGTATTTACCCAAAGGAAAAGAAGTCATTTTATCAAAAAATACCTTCACTTGAATGTTTATTACAGTACAATTCACAATTGCATAGATGTGAAATCAACCCAAGTGCCCATTGATTCATGAGTGGATTAACAAAATGTGGCATATGTATACTATGGAGTACTTCTCAGCCATGAGTAAGGATGAATTAAAGCCTTTTGCGACAATTTGGATGGAACTGGAGACCATTATCCTAAGTGAAGTATATAAAGAATGGAAAAACAAACACTACATGTCCTCACTATTAAATTGGAACTAACTAATGAGCACACATATACACAGAGGGAAGTAAAACCCAGAGGAAATCAAGCAGTGGGGAGGGAGTCGGAGGGGATGGGCGAAAACCTACCTAATGGGTACAATGAACACTATCTGTGTGATGGGCCCACTTATAATCCTGACTCAAGCATAACAAAATCAATACATGTAACCAAAAACATTTGTACACCTGTAATATTTTGAATTAAAAAAATCTGTATATACACTCCCACACATAGAGACAAAAGGCTGGAAGGAGATACAGTAGATTGTTAACAATGTTTAATCTCTGGTTAGGGGATTTTGAGTACTTTTTAAAATTGATGGTGCTTGCCTGTATGTTCCAATTTTTTCATGACGATAATGTGAAAATCAATTTATAAACTCCCTGTGTCTTTTGTTAACTTGGACTGTCTATAGTTTATGCGGCCAGTCTGCACACATACCTGTGGAGCAAATAAATACAGTGACACATCTGTGAACCAAGTCTTGAGCAATTCCTACCCTGGAGGCTCTCCGGCCTGAGAACAGAGTGGGATTTTTGTTTGAGGAGGCTGAGCCTGGAGAAAGGATGATTTTGTGGGTGGTTTCGTAGATCCTCAATGCCTGTGGCTTCCAGCCTTGACTCTTTAAACGTCTGGGTTGCTGGCCAAGGCCGAAGAGTGAGTTTGCCTAAGCAGCAGCCAATTCCCCTATGTCAGCCCATGATTTACTCTGCATCTACTTAATATCTATTAAGCAGCACCTGATCCTGTTCTTCTAATGTTAAGCAAACATTCTTGGTAAGAGGCCCGAGCATCTGGGAATCATGCAGTTCACTTTTCAAGCATTAAACCTACATGAATGTCCTGAGTTATAATAACACAGTGGGCTGGATGGTGATCTCACTGTGGTGCACCCTACATGGGAAGAAAAGTTTTAAAATGGTATGTCTTCCTTTAAGAAGAAAGCTGTCTACTCCATAATCTATAATGGGAAGGAAATGGGTACTTTATAAGGCAATCAAAGCACATCAGCACATCTATAGAGCTTTCAAGATGATATTTTCTAAAACAACATGGTCATTCTTAACTCCCCTTAGTAAAGCTAAGGGGCAGGGGCTGTAGATCTCAGCATTCCTGGTGTCTGCGTTGGGGTGTGATGTGTCATTGCCTTGCATAAGTCGATAGTTATGCCTACCTTCCCTGAACAGACTTGCTGAGGATGGCCCAGGAGCATGCCAAAGGGACAGGTAAGGCGGTTGAAGTATATTTTAACACTGCTACACGCCAGTCACAGTGTGAAATAGGAGTGATATTATCTCCATTTTTTTCTTTATTTTTTGTATATCTGTGAAATATGATGTTGGTATTTTGATGGGGATTGCATTGAATCTGTAAATCACTTTGGGTAGGATGGACATTTTAACAATGTTGAACTCCTGATCCATGAGCACGATATGTTTTTCCATTTGTTTGTGTCATCTGCGATTTCATTCCTCAGTGTTTCATAGTTCTCTTTGTAGAGATCGTTCACCTTCTTGGTTAAGTATATTCCTAGCTATTTTATTTTCTTTGAGGCTATTGTGAATGGTATTGAGTCTTTGATTTGACTCTCAGTTTGACTTTTATTGTGTATAAGAATGCTACTGATTTTTGTACATCGATTTTGTAAACTGAGACTTTGCTGAATTTATTTATCAATTCCTCGAATCTCTTGGTGGAATCTTTGAGGTTTTTTAGACATAAGATCATATTGTCAACAAAAAGCAATAGTTTTATGTTTGTTTCTATTTAAAGACAGTGTATATAATACATATTGTTGATTCATTAATATTGAACGCATATCTGATTGCACTGCAACTCATGCCTGAATGGAGCTTATCAAGCACCTACGTTTTTTCCAAAAGGCACATCGCAGCCTTCTTGCACTTAGAAACACTAGACAGCACTTCAGCACAATAGTTGGATGCTGTTTTAAACAGCAAAATCACCAAGAAAAAGCATAAAAATGTGAAAAATATAGCACTAAATATCATGAAAAGGATGCTTATTTCCATTATGAGAGTTGAAGCAAGAGGGTGGAACACCGCCTTGTCTAACCTCAGCTGGAACAAACACGTGGGCGACTCAAATTATACTGCCCTGTCCATGTCTGCAAATGACTATGAAAGCACCATGAGTACTGATTTGGGGATCACAAATACACTTTAGTGATCAGGCAAATCTGCAAATGTGGAATTTGTGAATAATGAGGGCTGACTATTGAGAGGCCTATCATTCATCTAGGTGGAGATATGAAAAATGAGCTGGAGTCCAGGGGATTCCAGGGGAAGAGTTGGAGCTGGAAGTATTGATTTGGGAGTCATGGCCAGGTATCTAAGTTTCTATCTATAGCTAGATGAGACTGGATGAAATCATCTTGGGAGTGTAGAAAAAGGAGAGATGAGTTCCAGAGACTGGACCCTGGGGCACTACAGTAAGGCGATACCTGCAAAGGAAACTGGGAAAGTGAATAGTGGATTAAGAATGAGGGAGTCAGGAATGGGTCAACTGCCACCGAAAGGTTGAGTCTCGTGAGAGATCAGAATCGACCTCTAGGTTAGGCAAGATGGGGCTTGTGGCAGATTTTAATGAACAGTTTCATTTCAATAGTAGAAATTAAAGTCTGACTGAGTGGATCAAAGAGCAAACATACAATTCTTTCCAAGCGTTTTGACACAAATGAGAGAAAAGCAATAAGGCCACAACAGAAAGAAGATGTAGGCTCAAGGCTTCTATGCTAAGGGAAAGGGTGTGTCTATACCCAGAGAGGGAGTTATTGACGGAGCAGATAAGAGACAATTGCAGATGGCACCCTTCTGTTATCGTAGTAACTTATTTAACTTCACATCAACTATCTGCGACAAGGAATATTGCTATCTTCATCTAGGGATGAGAAAAATAAGAAAAAGAAAGGTCAGAAACTGGTTTACAGTCAGGCAGTGATTAAGTGGCAGAACCTGGATGCAAATCTGGGCCTTCTCTTTCCCGGGCCTGTGTTTTGACCGTTGCATTGAACTTCTGCAACTGCGGGTTCCGATCAATTCGCATGTATCGATTACCCTGTATCTAGCAGTCGCTAATCAAGGTCGAATGGGGGAGGAAGAAAGAGTGAAATCCCGGACTTCTGCCGTCTCTTCTCGCACTCTTGGAATCACCACGCTTTGCCCTCAGAAGCAAGCCAGGGAGAAATGCTGAGGCTGCAGTTTGAGCGCAGCGCATGAAGTCAGGGTCATTGCTAATACCTGATGCTTCCAGAATGCTTCTCACTTCCAGAAACACTATAAGGTCAATTTTGCAGCATATGGGAAATAAAATCCATTCCATAGGGTCATTCCCAAATCAAGAATTTAATTAGTCTTCCCATAAACTTCTCCTTCTCTTATTTTAATCCCACATGAGAGATTTCTGAGAAAATAGCTCAGCTTTTCCCAACCAAAATATATGCAGCTTGGCATTCCCCTGGACCCTGTCTACGGTGGTTAAATAAATCACTTGTTGCTAAACAGAGCAATTTATTCCCCTGACATCTACATGGCCCTCTTGGTTTATTTTAAAATATATCAGCTAACTTGCCACAACTGCCATTGCTTTTAATGTGTCTGACACATCCAATTTCAATTGCTCAATGAAAATGTCATGCAATAAAATAGAGAGAGACAGACAGAGAAGGTGATGAGAGTTGGTGTACAGACACACCCTTGGAAAGTAAGCAAGAAAAATGCTTGTTCAGGTGGGATCCAGGAAATGGCCTTCCTGCCAGCAGTTTGGGAAATTAATTATATTACATGGAAATATCTTTTTATATATTCCTTTTTAAAACATTCATTCTCCGTACTTATTATTTTTACTAATGGAGTCTACTCACTCTCCTATGCAATTTCACGTAAAGTAGCACCTGCTTGGCTCGTGTCTTTAATTTTTTATTTCCATGAAAATATTTACTCAAGAATATAGTTATTTAACAATGTGAATGCTTCTGGAATGTCAGATGTGTGGCATCCATTTATTCATTCCACAAGCAGTGATTCAGCGCTATCACATCCTAGGCGTTGTGCAAGGCGTTCGGATCACGAGATCACAGCTCTGACCTCAGGGGGTGTGCAGTGTCACGAGAATGATCTCTACAGGCAAAGGTGGAAGGAGGTGGTCATGCCCTAGCCCTGCTACTAATTAACTATGTGGTAACCGAGACAACTCATTTAGACTCAGATTTCCTCATCTGTAAAAACAGAAGGATATTAAAAATGACCTGCCTTTAAGGTTGCTGGGGGGATTAAAAGTAACAAAATATGTCAAAGTGCTGTAAAACTCAATACAAATCTTGTTTCTTCTTAACCGACTCAGAATATACTGCAGTTGTTGCTTCTCCATCTATACTGTTCAGGAAATTGATTCAATTGCCTGATATCTACTATCCATTGCTGATGTCTTTGCAGTGGAACTATCTGGCATTCAAAATAAGGTGTCAGGACATCACAAGGATGATGTTATTTTGCCTCAGCAATTGCAAAGTCTACAATAATATTCGTCTGTCGACCTTGCAGATTCCTCAAGTTCAACAGGTCACAAACGTACCCACTCTTAAGAATTTTCTCTCCCTGCTGATGGACACCTACCTTCTCTCCCAAATCAGAACCTTCAGATAATCCTCAAAAACTCTCCCTCCCTGACCTATTATTGGTCTAAAATCCTGGACCTCTGTGTCATCTGTGTCTCTCACATCTCTTCACGTTTATTCATCAGTCCACTGTGGCTCTGGGACAGGCCTTCTGTTCTCTTGGGTGTGTCTTTGCAACAACTTTCATTTGAGCTGACCTCCTGTCCATAGCTTCTTCCTCTCCACTCTAGACTTCCCTTTGCGCCTCCAGTTATGTCCCTAAAACTCAACATGACCATGCTCTGCTGGCTCCGCCCATTACTCCTTAGGATAATAATCTAGAACAATTTCCCAGCTACTTCTCCATGACACACCAGTCATGTTTGACTTTGGCCATTCCGTGAAGCATGTTTTTTGCTATTCTCTGTCTCTCTGTTTGCTTTCACTCTTCCTGAGACTTCAGTGTCCCCCTTCCTGAATCCTTTCCCTGGCTACTTCTGAATTCCCATTCAATTGTTCAGATGTCACCTCCTCTGGACAATCTCTCTCAACACTTCGGACACAGCACCTTCTTCTTTTGCGCTCACACGGCACCTTCTATTCTTCAATTGTAGTATTTACCTCCTTGTCTTATAATACATTTTTGGCTTTTCTCATCCTCGCAATGTGAGCCCCTGAAGAACAGTGGTGGTTTCATTTATCTTCGTATCTCCAGTGCCTAGCTCAGTGGGTGGAACAGCATCTGAACCTGATGGATGTTTGATCATAAAAGTAGGAAGAGGCAGAGCTTGTCTTCATCACCTCCTTTCTGTCAGGCATTTATCCTGATGTCTGTGTCCTAAGAGCTGCCTCACTTTCCTTCTGTGTCTACCCTACCTTACATATTGAACAACACTGCTGTGGTCTTAGCTCAGGCTGCTATCACAGAATACCATAGACTGGTGGCTTAAACAACAGAAATTTACTTCTCCCACTTCCTCATCCAAGATCAAGGTGCCACCTTGACACAATTCCTGGTGAGGGTCCTCATCTGGGTTGTAGACTCACAACTTACTGTATCCTCACATGACAGAAAGAGAGTGGAGAGCTCTTTGGGGTCTCTTTCATAAACTCATTCTACTCCCGAAGATTTCACCTAATCACCTCCCAAAGGCCCCACCTCCTCATTCCATCACACCGGGCATTAGGATTTCGACATGCAAATTTGTGTGGGGACACACACACTCAGCCATAGCAGATATAGTCCCATTCCTCCTCGAACATTATTCATCCTGTATCTTCTATTTGTCTTTCAGTGCACAGAATGTGGGATAAGAGTGTGCCTTCTAGAATCAGACTGCCTCCATTCTGATCCCCGCTTACCTGTTGTGGGACTTTTGGCAAATTGCTTAACCTGCCTGTGCCTCGTTTTCCTCACCTTTAAAGTAGAGATAATTATATGTTTACTTCTTGGGGTTGTGTTAACTCTTAAATGAGTTAAGGCATGTTCAGTATTTAGAAGAAGAGCCAACCGTGAGTGCACACACAGATGTTCACTGCTACCAGTTTTGCCCAAATGTGAATCTTTCTTCTGTGAACTTCTCTCCCCTCTCTTTCGAGCTCCTTCCTCTGGATTCTGTAATCTCCCTCTCTTATCTCACCACTTGCTTCATCATTGTCCATGTATCTGTACCTCTCAGTAGCTGTCAAGACATGTCATGTCTTTTTATTTTGATTCACTCCCTGCCTGCTGCCACTCTTGACCTAGGGTATAGAACCAAGCACAAAGTCAGCGCTCAGTGCGTTACTCACTTAGGGGTACATTAGCCAATGAGCTAATGGAAAAATGACAGAATATTATGGTCATTGTTCTCCTCCCAACAGTGCTTTTTTTTTTACAGGGTATATTCTGAAGTCAGTTGTCCAATTCATCTGCCATTCGTCATATCCAGCACAATTGCTTTTAACTTTAAAAAATGACTAATGGATAACGGACAGTTCAGATCAGAGAGGAGACAGTGGAGCCTGGCCAGTCAGAGAGGGGCATGGCCTTCCCAGCAGAGCCCATCACACGGCTCATTCCCTGAGCCAGCCCAAGGTGTTTAAAGAGTCATAGGACTGTGCAGGGTGCAAACAAAATCAGTCTTAACACTTTTTAATGTAATGCATTTATTGTCAGTATTTGTGTTTATCTGTATGCATGTCCATACACAGTACAGCTGTATTGTTTTAAACCAAGAGAAGGAATACACTACAATGTATGTGTCAAACAAAGAGAACAATGTTAAATTGTTGAGTGACACAGGAGATGGCCATGTACTGTGTATCTTGAAGCCAGAAAATTGGAGCCAATTAGAGGCACGTTTGAATGGATGCTTCTCGCTTAAAATCTCCTGAGCTCATACTATCAGTAGTTCTTCCTGTAATGAAACTTAGAGGGGTATTAAAATATTTGGATGCAGAGAAAGCTCTTCTGCCTCCTCCTCCTTTAGTTCAACATTCAGTGGCATCCGTACCATGTGAAGGCTGACTTGAAAGTTTGCCTGGGACTTGGTTCTTTAGGGCATCTCCTGCGACAGTGCAGCCATCCTGTGCCACCTTTCCAGTTGCCCTCCATCAGCAGTGCGGGAGGAAGGAGAATACGGAGCTCCTTTTGGTAGATCATTTTCCCCACTTCCTCTTTGCTCTCTTGCTTGAGGCAGGTTGGTATGCATGGCTAGCACTCCAAATTGCAGTGCCCAATAAGCAATTCTTATAGAGCAAAAGTGCATCCTTCTACACTGATTCTGTTTTCTATTAGAGTCAGATGCAGTGCATTATTTTTCATTCAATGTACATGGAGACCCACAGTGCCCAGTAAGTAGTATTCCCAGAAATCTTCCTTTCCAGGGTCATAAAATATGGCAACATGCACCCTGCTTCTCTCCCACCCCCTTCTACTTCCTGTAGTGTCCTTTATAGGAAGTTTATCACTAGAGGTAGAATGAGAAGATCTGATGGGAATGGATTGACATTGGAACTGAGGGACACAGAACGTAGTTCTCATGTAAAAAATGGCCACTTATTTTCGAGATGAGTGTGGCCCATGTCTTGGAATTAGTGACAAATTGTTGGGGTGAGTCAAAGTCTTCTCCTAGTTTCTTTCAGCTGTTCATGAGCTAATTCTGGGAATGGAATGTCTAGTGTGTAATCCAAGAAAAGTTTAGAAACATTCCTTAATAGACTTTTCTTAGCATTAGTAGTGATATTAACTTATTACGTTTGTGTATGATTATGATATTTTGTTTTTATGTGATATTATTAGGTATGGTTTACCCTCTAGTTTTTGTAAGTCTGTGACTAAAAAATTAGGAAGAGGAACATCAGGCTCTGATAGTTTAACAGTAATCCCCAACCTTTTTGGCACCAGGGACTGGTTTCACAGAAGGCAATTTTTCTGCAGGATGAAGGTCGGGGGATGGAGCTCAGGTAGTGATGAGCAGCTCTCCCTGGTCTCAGGCCCCGGCCAGGGGTTTGGGGACCACTGTTCTACTAGCACATTTGACAGGAAGTTCTGCACCTTTTCGAAACTCCTCTCTTGACGTCTAAAACATCGTTTCTTTTTGTTCTCTCATTAGCTCTCTGATTTTTCTTTCTTAATATTTTCTTACTAGATTTCTTTGGAGCTCTGCCCTTGTGCTTCCTCTCTTCCTAATTTCTCCTCTCTCTTTTAGCGTTCACTTATTCCTTTGATCTCATTGCCATGTATGTCTTGATGACTCTTAAATCTTTTATTTGTAGCCCTGACTTTTCTCAGCTCTAACATGTATATATCCAACGGTCTAAAAACGATTTCTTCCTCAATGTCTCTAAAACAACTAAAACTCATATTATCCAAGAATAAACTCATCTACCTACAGCCACCTCCTCCTCCAGTATTGCCTGTCCGTTTTCCCATTCAGCAGACCAAAGCCAGGCATCATTCTGGATGGCTCCCTCCATCTTAGTCCTCACCAAGTTGAGCACCAAGTGCTGTAGATTCTCCTTCTTGAATACTTCTTGTAACCAACCCTCCTTTCCATCTCTAGAGCCTATTCCTTACGATAAAACCATCATCATGTCTTGTCTGCACATCTGCAAAATTCCTTAAATTTCAAAGGTGCTAAATAAATATTTGTTGAAATAAATAAATATATAGGGATGGAGATGGTTTTTCACATCTCAAGGTTTGTTTGATTTTCATGTAATTGACTATCTGCTCTATCCTGTATTTATGTAACTGAGCTTTTTGGAGCTAAACTTTGCATTTCTCAAAGTCCATCAGAACAGCTTTGTTCATTGTTCCAGTTTTCTGATGTTATTGTTACTCTGTCATCAATCATGTTAACTCTACTTCCCAACTTTATGTCATCTCCACATTTTATAATTTTGCTGTCTATTTCTTTATTGCAGACATTGAAATAAACATTGGTTGTGAAAGCCAAGGACAGAGATCTAACAACAGGCCAAGAATATTTTACTCTAGTCTCACATTAAGTGAAATTGTTCACTTGCATGCAAATTTGTAGATCTCCACTCTGATCCAGGACAAATTTCTCTATTTTCTCAACAGGAATATCATGGAAACTTTTCTTAAATGCCTTGTTGAAATCAACATAAACTGTGGCTGTGATATTCACTTAATCTACAATTCTAGTGATCCTATAAAAATGTAAATGATTTGGAAAAACTTGTTCTTAGGAAACACTGATGAATTTAAGTCATTACAATGTTCATTTCTTTTAAAAATGTTATTATTAAACTATGAAAGCAATTTTGAAAACTACAAAAAGTTTAGAAAATAAAGAAAAAGGAAAACAATGTATATCCTACAGTTATTTTACCATGGATACCATCGTAGTGTATTCTGTCCAAGTTTTTTTAAGATACATGTTTTTATATAGTTAAGATAATGGCGTATATACAATTTAATGGCTACAATTTTGTAGCCATTAAAAAATTTATCCTGCCTTTTTTCAAAATTTCCCTAGTTTATTATATATCTTCTCATATATTCATAACATTCCATTCTATGTCTGACTTATAAATTGTTAAACACACCCAAATTGCTGGACATTTGGATTGTGTTCAATTTTTGAATTATAAATAATGATATAATGGATATTTTGTGTATATATTCGGCTCTCCATATCTGTGGGTCCTGCATCCATGGATTCAACCAACTCTGGATTAAAAATATTTGGGGAAAAAATGGATGGTTACCATGTACAGACTTTTTTCTTGTTATTCCATAAATAATACAGTATAATAACTATTTATACAGCATTTACATTGTATCAGGTATTATAAGTAACCCAGAGATGATTTAAAGCACATGGAAGGATATGCATAGGTCATATGCAAATACTATATTGTATCATTTTATATAAAGGACTTGAGCATCCATGGATTTTGATATCCTTTGGGGTGGGGTTCTAGAATCAATTCCCTATGAATAACAAAATACAACTGTATAGATTTTCTTCTTATTTTATATTTTTCTCAGATAAATCCCAGAAGTTGTATATTTTGGTCAGTTTTTTGATGCCTAATATGTTAGTAAGGTAGGCTGGGTTTTGCTGCAGTAAGAAATGATCACAAACACCCCAATCTCATTTATTCAACAACCACCAGAAAGAAAAAATAAACCCTTAAATTTCAATGGCATAATATAGGAAAGTTTATTTCTCCCTCATTATCAACTCTGCTGTAGGTCTCAAGGCTCTCCAGCGTAGCTGTCTTCAAAGAGGTGACTCAGGGATTTAGGCTGGCTCCATCTTGGCCTCCGTGATTGATGTGGGAGGGAAAGAACTGGAGATTGTATAGGGCTCTTTATTGCCCCAGATTGTCAAGTGTATTCGCAATCTGTCAGTCAGAACTAGCCATGTGTTTTCACTCAACTGCAAAGGGTTCAGGGCAGTGTGGCTTCTGTGCGCCCACTATGAAAAGGAGCTTCACCATTGGTGAGCATTAAGATCTACTCCAGTGGAGTGGTTTTGTACTATGTTAATTTAGCTAAGCTAGAACTACAGAATTTCCTAGAATTCCCTTACTCATAGGGTTACATGTTAGGTTTGACCAGATCATGAGATTTGGAAGGTGGAAGTGAAGCAGTAGCCACTAAGGTTAAAAGGAGCAGGTGACAGGTGGCTGCCCCATATCTCCTGGTTTATCTTGTTGGTCTGGGTCCGTAGTCAGCCCACAGTCCTCCAGCTCACATCAGATCTCCTCCTGCATCTTCTCAGAGTCCTGGGTCAGATGCACGTGCATTTCCATGGTGAAGGGTGTCAGCTTCTTTTTTAGGTCATGTGCACTATGGAGTTTGGAAGTGGTGAGAGCTGGGTGCGGATTTTAGTTTGTCCTCATGGGTTCCAGCTTGTCCTTGCTCTCCCCCACTCCGCACCCAATTTTCTTTCCTGTCAGCTCCACTGACTAACAGTCCCTTCAGACCCACTGCCAGATGCAGAAGCAGCACCTTCCATTGAGTTCTTCACCAATTCTTCATCATACCTATATGATGTCCAATCCCTATAATAAAATTTTTAGTCCATGTTATGGATAGTGATTTTGTTTCCTGATAAAACCCTAATTGAAAGTCATGAATTAATATTAATTTTTTTTTTATAAAGCAAGGCCTAATTTTAAGGTATTGTGGTCACAGAATTTTTATTTGAGTACATTGCTGAGATGACCAGGATCACAGAGACACTTTTGACCCATGTTGAAAGAGAGGAGCAAACAGGTTATGGTATACAAAATGGAGGACACAATTGTCCACAATGAAGATAATTATAAAAACAACAAAACAGAGAGCACAGTTGTTAGAGCAGGGAGAGGCCTCAGAAGCCGCTTTTCCCTACACAAGTAGATTTGAGGGAGGCGAGCTTTGGAAGGCTGCACTGCAGTGGGTTGCAGAGGAAATCCGCACCTGCATCCACATGCCCACAGCTGTGAGGAGGGCAACTCTGCCTGGAGTTGATTTTGCCCCAATGACCAGAGTTAAAAGCGAACAGGCTAATCTGGGGGGAAATCCATATTAAAATAGTAAAAAACAGAATTTTCTGTTAAATTGAGTCACACCGAGTTTAATAACTTATCTGTTTCTATACATTTTCTACCTGCAGAAAATTTGGTGTCTGTGTTTGCTTGCCACGTGACTCTATGTGAGGCGCCAGCACCTCTGCTGTGGGGGAGGGACACAGGTGAGGCTGATGTACACAGACTTCTGGGCTGGCGTTGTTCTCTGAAGACTAGGTCTTCCTAAGACTTGCTCAAAGCACCCTGGTTGGCCAGGCTGGGGCAGGGTGGCTTGCGGACTTCCATCACACTCCCCTCCGCATGCACACTGCTGCCCTTCGTGCCAGTTACTCTCACTGGAAGAGGAACTCCCCAACCCAGTTCCCCTCCCCCAACTTTTGTTCTGATTCCCAGCAAAACAATTGTTGCCACACTACTTCAAGGAACTGTGGCACACTGGGAAATACTCATATGAGCAAAGAATTCTATTTATAGATTGCATGTGATTCGCACTACCCAGGTTGATTTCAGCTCTTGCATGCTTAGTTCTCTTCTTAAGGGAACTATCATTTGAAGCAGTAAGTGTTAAGAACCAGGAAATCCCAGACAACCAAATGGCCTGTGCCCGCTGAGCTCATGCTAGGCACTAGACACAGTGTACATATACTGATAGGTGTTGGTAAGTGGGGATTTGGCCAACTCCCAATAAGCCCTGGACACATTGGTCCATCTGGCTTAGCTCACCAATGTGGTTCAAGCTTATCAGTGTTGGGGGGTACCTGTGGATCTAGTTAGTTTTCAGCACCTCACATTTTGCTATGTGAAATAGCAATAGTAAATGCCTTTTTATACCAAGAGAGATATTAGAAACATGGCAAGAACTGAAATAAGCACTTAAGTATCACACACAAAAAAGTTTTACAGATCCAATTTTATTAATATTACTAGTATTAACATAAATTATGTGCCCTTGACATGTTACATTAAAATGATGTTTTTTGAGGCAAATAGAGTAATCTCTTGCAGGAGAAAAAACGTCACACTTGGTGATCTGAGAAGTACTGGCATGATAATTTCATAAATTATTCAGGTCTGTGGAAACACTCCAGTTCAGAGATGGGTACCTGGACTTTTCAGATTTCTCAATTTTCACATGTATTTTAGCTCTCGGGTTTTGATATTGTGTGTTTTCTTCTATGAAGTGGGATAGCTTTCTCAATAATTATTTTAGAAAGAACAACCCTCAACGGTCCTCAGGCATTTTCTAAAACCTGGAATTAGTTGTCAAAATTTGAAAATAGAGAGCTTACCATGGCCTCCCCACTGCCTACATATGGTGCACACCCCACCATTCCATGCATTTGAGTTACCTGCCTAGCTCCTGTAGCATCTGTGTTTGTGTTTAAGATGTCTGCCTCCTTTGTTGTGCATGTGTCATATATCAGAGCACATTGTTGTTATTCCGTGTAGCTTTCAGAACAGCTGTAGGGAATACACCATCCTATAGCAGTTGCTCTTCCACAAACCGTTGTTCTTTGCTTGTTTAAGGGCTATCTCTTGAGTCTGTAATCTGTTATGTCATGATGCCTGTGCAATATTGACTTGCTTATGTCCAGTCTACTGGGTCCCTGGAGAATAAGCCCTTTCTTCCCATTAGCTAACGTGACTGTGGACTGGGAAGCAGAAATCCCCATCCTCACCTTCCCTCACCACCTCCCCAGCCTCCCCACTCATTGTCGGTCCTGGGGGTGGGGGCTGAGGGTGGGCCACACTGCATTACCGTTGGTAATAAAACAACTATCAAAGAAAGAGAGCAGCTGAAACATCGAGTTGTGAGCTGAGAATATGGGATAAGCACACAATTAGTTCTGACTTGAGTGAAATATCTCCTGGCCATTACCAACAATCTACTAGAAACGGCATCCTCTTCACCAACAGAAAAATGTCAATATGCAAGAAAATAAGCTCTTTTCTAAGTTAGCTTTTTAATGGGTAGAAAATGTAAGTCTTTGCATGTATACAATTTATTTATTAATATTATAGTCCTGTATGATATAAGCATTTTCTCATCTAAAAATGTTATTTTAACTCAGAAAACATACTTGCATTAAACTCTTGAGCCTCAGAATGGAGCACAGAGGGGAACAAAGCCCTTTTGACACTAAAAATTTTATTCAGCAGAAACTGATACTTTTAAACCAATATGGATTTTAATAATTAAATATTTTTTAAAAATCTCCCTTAACATCAAAGATGATTGTATTTAATATCACTATATAAATATAAGGAGGTTAACTGATACTTAGCTAGGTCAAATATTCCAGTTGCATTAACAAACATATACATAACAAATATAAATTTATATCAAATGTCAAATTTCCCTTTATCTTTTCCATCATGAATCTAATGCCCTGGAAAGTGCCTTTTTTGTCTGCTTGTGTTTTTTCCTGTTTTGTTTTGCTTTATAATCTCTAAGCATTTAGGCAGAAAAGAAAGAGGCATTTAAAAACACAACTGAAAAATATTAAAATTTTGATGAAATAAGAATCTTGTAAGTTGCAATCTCTTTTGAATACTTCCCGCAGGAGAAAATATGCTGTGAAAGAGTGAGCTGCCACTACACGATGGTTGGGGACGTCAGGTCATTTCTAGGGAGCAGTTGCATAGCCAATGGCTTATTCCCTATAAAACAAAACTATCATGGTGTCAGAAAAGACTAGATAGTTCATCATCTGAAAAACAGGTTGCCCACACCTGTATAAATTAATTTATTCTCTTGACCTTTAGTTCAGACATCAGAAATATTTTATTTTGTGCTGTAATAGAGACAGGTTTCTATATTGGAATATGCTCAATATTGACCGCCTTTCCATTCTCTTCCCTATCCATACAACTCTGTCCGATTGAAATATTTTAAAGCGTTCTTTTCACCTAATACTGTTAATAGCAATCATGATCTTGGATTTTAAAAATGGCTGCTTTCATCTACTTTGATTTTGGTGAAGCCATTTAAAAAAAAATAGTGATACAGTTTAAAGTTTTCATAAAGAATTAAGGGTAATTGAATGACAGCTGAATTTCTCATGTATTTATAGACTACTAGGTTCAAAGTCTGTGCTGATGCAAATGCATCACAACTTCTTAGTATCTTTGGCTCACGGATGTCAGGATCCTTTAGCTACTGGTCAGGGAAAATACTACCACATCAAGAGTGAGGAATTCTTAGTTTGAGGCGATGTTGGGGGGTACCAGTAGATCTAGTTAAGAAATTCATTGCTGCAGGTTCGAATAGCTTTGTTTCAAGTTTACATTTTAATAGTGTGTAGAAGAAGGACTGGTTCAGGTTCTTTTCTGTAAATGTTTTGAACAGTGGGTAAATATTAAAGTGGGCTAACGTGAACTCTTTATTAATATATTCTACACAGATCATGATCTGAGATTTTAAGGAACCAGTAGCTTAAGCTATATCAGAACAGTACAAAAGCTTTAAAAATTGTCTATGCAAACTCTGTCTGGACCTTAAACCTTGTTAGTAATAACCGAGAGTTTAAAGACTCTGGAGGCAATCTTTTGTTCCTGGGGGGCAAAGTCCAGAAGGTCAACTTGCAAAACATTTCCCAGAGTCTAGTGTCATGTGTCTTTCCTTCCTTGTCACACAGCCCTTCTCCTGACACTTTCATAATTCGTATTTTGCTGTACTCCTCCAAATGTATAGCCTCTAAGAATAATCCGACCATGCCAGGTTATTTTCTCCCTTGACAAATTCTGACTGCATGTTTTAACATAAAAACAATTTGGGTAAGAAGTTATTGTCTTTTTACATTCTGAAAAGCCCTTACAGGTACAGTTTTAAATATGCAATTGAAATGCTGTATTTTCTTGAGTATTCAATACATTTCCTTTTTTCCCTAACTGCAGGAATAGGATAAATAAAAACACTTGGTTCCTTAAGCAGTTCTTTAAGCACAGCAAACATGAAACCAATAGTTTTTACTCCATGTTTATAAAAGGCAATGCCACCATCATAAGTTTCTCAGTATTTTCTGTCACCTTTAAGCATTTTCATTTATAAATCTCAATGCATTTTACTAGCATACAAACGTTCACAAAAAAAGTCTTTCCTGGGACTTACTGTTGGCTTTTTATTCCCCAAATCTTTTAAAATCTTAGCCTATTCATGACTTAAAACATGTTTTTAACACTTTACATGAAAATCTCCTTTTGTGCTCCACGTTGACAGAGCCCATCCGAATCCCGGAGAAAGCAATCGCGTTCCAGTTATGTTGTCAGCATGAGAGGGATAAGCTCCAAAGTACTAAGTTCCTAGAGCTGTAAATCCATTGTGTTTCATGTTATAAACAAGAAAATTGCCCTGTGACAGCTACGGTTTGGAAGCATTAACGTTTTTCTTTTCAACTCTTTTTTAATCTTTTCAGTTATTTTCCTTAAGAAAGCCACCAAAGTATGCCTTCCTAGATCACGGACCTATATGCCACAGTTAAAAGAAATTCCAACCAACCATAACAGGGGTTGGAGTCAGCAATTAAGACAAAACTGACTCCTACCGATTTTACAGAGACAGTCCTCTCTGCCCTGTGTCCCCTTCCACCCTGCTCCTCCCTGCCTTCTCCAGCCCCGTGAGCAAATTCCTTCCCCCCATGCATGGAGAGTGTGATGTGAGCTTTCTAGTAGCTGCACTTTAGGCTGGGCCTTCTCAACCATGAAAACACAGTTATAAATTGTCCTTGGAGCTAACCCACTCCACATCTTGGCACTGGGTTGTTTTTAACTTCTCAACAATAGGCACTGTTCATCCCCTCCCTCTCAGCTCTTTATTCAGTGCTCAGGCAGGACACTGATGAAAGGCTAGTCACGGCTTCCCCCCATGGTATCAGTGCGGTGGCATGTGATGATTCACATGGGGTGTGTTTGATCCGAGGAAGCCCAGTCTCTGCTTATTCTTCCTTTGTTCTGTCATCTGGGGGGAAAGAGAGAGAGTGAGTTCAGCTGATTCTCCCACTCCTACCCAGGGCTGGAAGTGCTGGGGGCCACAGCGGTTCTGAGTTGATATTTCCCAAGTACCTACTGTCTGGCATCATATAGAATATACGTATTAAAAAAAAAAGGCAATTTTTTTTTAAAAAGTTAATTTCCATAAACAGAGAAAAAGAACAAACCCCTCTCTGTGGTTCTTTTAAAAGACCTTGCTTGTCACATAATTGTCACCATCACCATGGTCATTTTAATAGCTACCATGGTTACTGCTGATATTTTTCCTAACAATTTCATATGATAAAGGAGTTGCTTACAGCGTCGAAATGGCAGACACTAACGACGATCTGCCTTTCTGATGACTTTAGTCATTGCTACCATGTCAGAAAATATGAATTTCTATCAAAAAGTACAAAGAGGTCCTTGCATTTTGGCATTTCCTTCTTCTTTCCCCCTTCCATAGAAGGAAAAGTGTCACACACGGGGGGAGGTGGGATAAGTAGACGTCCCTGCTTGCCGAGATGTGTTCTATAGCGCAGCATGAGGCTTCCTTGCCAGAGTTTATAATGCTCTGTGGATAACGTCTGGCTCCGAGGGGTTTCTGGGTCTCCCCTCCCTCAAGGTGGTGAACGACCCCACTCCACCCCCAGCACCCACTCCCCACCCCCAGGGTGCACCAACCTGCTCCTTGAGCTCCGCCAGCTGCCCCGACAGCTGTTTGACCAGACTCATGGTCGATTCCAACTTCTCCTGAAGGTTCCGAATTTCATTTTGCTCACTGTCACCTTCATTGCTAACAAGGGACATGGCTCGCATCCGAGGAAACCAGTCCAGATTCTTCTCCTAAAAGCAAATAGATGTGCAGGAACAAGGGAGTAAGTATGGAAGGGAGCCTAGAGTCCTATAAAGAATGCATATAGGTGTTCATTGTTATTAACATTTAAATGAAAGTCTTTTCGCGCTCAGACCAAAAGGCACTCTCTGGCCAGGGCTGAGGACAGGAATAAAGTGGGGCTTTAGGCAGCCTCCATGGGCTGGAGGAAGATCTCAAATACTGGAGCAAACTTCCCGTGGGTTCCCGGGGAGGTCCCAGATGAAGCAGTTAGAACAGCACCATGAAGCCTGCGGGCAGTCAGGGAACGCTGAAAGATGCTCTGGAAGCTGGGAGAGCAGAGCCAGGTATGCGGGATAGGCACAGCACAGGAAGAGCTGCTTCTCTTTCACCCTGGCACAGAAGAGAGGGGTGGCGGAATAGGAAGGTGATAAAAGAAATGTCCTAGCCCCAGCCACCCATGCTAGTTTGCTTCCCACTTCCCCAGGAGAAGCTCTCACCAGCTCTGCAGGCCTCTGAACCCCACTCAGGCAAGAGGGAAGTGGGAGGGCATGGTGCTGGGTTACTCTGTCTGCTCCCTTTGGAAACATTTTATTACAGTGGGGTGAGGTTTCAGAGTTAGACTTCCTCAGAGGGCAATAGCTGGTACCACTTCCGTTTTTCTAGGCAGACTGGGTGTAGGTGCCGTGTGTGTGTGTGTGTGTGTGTGTGTGTGTGTGTGTGTGTGTGTTTCCCCTCCATTGTGGTAGAGACAGACAGATGCTCTCGTGAAAACTCTGTCTGATTGCCTAACATCACAGAATCATTATATTACTTACGTTACATTTTTCAATCTTCAAAAAGGCTCTGCAAGATAAATCACATTGTCCTCATTTTACAGATAAGAAAGTAAGAGGCTTCAACAGTTTAATTGCCCATGTCTCAAGCTCATAAATGGTAGAGCTGGGATTTGAAGCCTTTCCACCATTGGGTGTGTCAGTCTTTGTCTCTGTCCACCCAGTTCTCTAAATCACCTTTCCCCAACATCCCTGGTAGTGAGCTTCCTGCTTAAGATTCTTTCCACTTCACAAAAGTCCACTGAGGTGGCTACAACAACCTCTTCCTGGGGGATCCCTAGAGTGAGAGACATCTGAGTGCGCTCCTTCCTTCCCTAAGTTACGGTGGAAAGGCCCCATCTGTGATCTGTGTATCTGGATGGCAGTCTCAATCTCACCTGGCCCTCAGGTTGGCTTTTTGTGTTGGTACTAGTCAGGGAATAACAAGTTCTTTATAGTTCCCTACCCCCCATGGATGAAAAGGACTGATAAAGAATTAAAGATAAAACATCTTGAAGAGTTTTAAACTGCATTTAAATAGCTGTAGCAAATCAGCATTTCAAAGGAGGACAGTAACTTACTCTGAAGTGCAAAGTGACAGACAGATTCATTCATTCAATCAGTCCCCTAACTTCTATTATTATGTATTTAGGAGTGAAAGGCAGATAAGCCGTGTGTCTGCTCTCACAGAGCTTGTGGCTCAGGACAGCGCTCCACAAAGAGGGGACTGCACACTGTGTCTATCAGCATCCCCTAGGGTAGCTTGTTAAAATTGAGATTCCAACCCCACTACCTCCCACCCAATCAGGACCTCAGGGGATGTGCGTGGTTCTTATGTCCCTAAAGTATAAGAACTCTGGTCTAGGAAGGGAGAAAATAAATGACTACTGCTGGGGCAGTGGCAGGGTAGGGGGATGGAGCAGAGAGGAAAGATCTGAAATAAAGGGCAGAGGGAACCAAATAGGGACCCATTAAATGTTTGCACAATATACAGATGGCCCAGTGGAGTGGGAGACCACGCCTCATGATGACTGCAGGAAAGAGCACTGTTCATCAACAGCCCAGGTGGATGTGCAGATGAGGCAGAGGCTGGACTGACACAGGATGCTGCATCTCTCTAGGATGGGTATCAGAAAGATAAAGGTGTGGGAAGCCAAGGATGTCAGCAGAGCAGCGATCAGATTGATGAACATTAATGTGTGGACTGGTAGGAAGGATGGAGAAGAACAGACCTGTGCTAAATACTCTGTTAGCATTTAATCCTTTCAACGATCCCAGGAACTTAGGTTCTAGTATCCATCTAGTAATTATATTATCTATAATGGTATCTATTATCTGCACTTTACAAATGAAGAAACTGAGGTACTATGGCTTGGATATGGGTTGTTTGTCCTCTCCAAACCTCATGTTGAAGTGTGACTCCCAATGTTGGAGGTGGGGCCTAGTGGGAGATGTTTGGATCATGGAGTGGATCCTGCATGAATACCTCGGTGCCATTCTCCCGGTAGCGAGTGAGTTCTTGCTCTTGCAAGACTGTATTGGTTCTTGGAGGAATGGAGAGTGGGTTGTTATAAAGCCGGGATGCTCTTCAGGTCTGGTCTCTTTTTGCACATGCCATTTCCCCTTTGACCTTTTCCACCATGTTTTGACGCAGCACAAAAGCCCTCACCAGAAGCTGAGCAGGTGCCAGCGCCATGCTTCTTGTACAGCCTGCAGAACTTGAGCTAAATAAACCTCTTTTCTTTATAAACAACCCAGTGTCAGGTATTCTTTTATAGCAACACACAGTGGGCCAAGACGTGAGCTAGCAGGTGGATTAGCCAGGGTCCCAACACAGATCTATCTGCATGGAGGTGTGCTGGCAAGACAGGAAGACTGTGGTCAGAAAGTGGAAAAATGAAATTTAAAATTCTGAAGGTAGAACAACTTTGGGAAATGAAAATTCAGGGTGAGAATGCCTTAAATCTGGCAAAAGTAAATATGGCTGAACCTGAGGAATTAGTGTTTTATGGTACAGAGTTTTAGCTGGAGAAGATGAAAAATTTCTGCAGTTAGATCGTTGGTGATGATTGCAGAATCATGAGAATGCCATAAAACTGTATACTTTAATGGTTAAAATGGTAAATTATATGTTATATATCTTACCACAATTTTAAAAATCATGGAATTTGCTGAGGCTAAACTTTTGGATGAATTGTGTACAAAGCTCCTGAAGTCGTCATGAAGGAGGTCAGTAGTTGGGGTGGAGGAGGAGACTAGGGGTGACCAGGGGCCAAAATCTGTGATCAATGTACAAGAGTGACCCAGAGGCATCAGAGGACAGAGATGGGAAGAACTAGAGCAAGGCATTTTTTTGTGGGAGGTTGAAGGTGTGATGATTTCTTGGTGACAGGGAGCCCCGAGTGTGCTGACCCTCTTCCAGGGCCTTTAACAAAGAGGGGTTGGGGAAATAGGCAGCTGCTGCCAGAGGACTGGAAGAGAAGGGGCTTGCTATGGTTCAGATGCTTGTCACCTTGCCATTGTCATTGTAACAGTATTAAGAGGTGACATCTTTAAGGTGGGATCAGTCCATGAGGGCTCCGCTCTCCTGGGTAGGATTGGTGTCGTTATGTAAAGGTGAGTTTGGTCCCCTCTTGTTCCTTCTCTCCCTCTTGCCTTCTGCCACATGATGAAGCAGCACGAAGGCCCTCGCCAGATGCAGCACCTTGCTATTAGACTTTCCAGCCTCCAGAACTGTGAGCCACTAAATGTCTGCCTATTATAAATTACCCAGTCTCAGGTATTCTGTTATAGCAGCACAAAATGGATAGGGATCCTCTTGGCAGAGCCAAGAAATACCATTGTGGGAGAAAAGAGATGGTCTCTATATAACGGGAAAGGGATTCCAGAGGGACTGTTGAGGCAGAAGAATTTGGGAACATCAGAGACTAGGCTTGGGGTCAGAAGGTACCAGGTGACATGGTGATACCCGACGTGAGGGATGGTGAACACATCAACCTTCAGAAAGTGTCCAAAAGAAATAGATGCAAAAAGGTGTCCTAATACTTAGTAGATTATAACTCTGCCAAATAGAACACGGGTGAGAGTTTGTGAAACTGCTATTGCAGGCACCTGGGGGCTGGGCTCAGTCACCGCCACGGCCTCTGGCTTTTGAGGAAACAATGGCAGCTTTCAGGGAACACGGCCGCTGTTTGGGCCACGGAACTCTCTTTCCCTACACTCTCTTTCTTCATTTGTTCCTTTGTTCATTCATTCATTTAGTAATTCTTACTTGCATTTACTAGGTCTGTGCTAGGCATTGGGAAAACAGTGAGCAAAACCCAGCGCAATTCTTACGCTCATGAAATGTGTAGTTTGTTCTCATGAGAATTCAGCCAAAAGATGACAAAGTCATGAGAAGCTGGGCTTAAGTGCCAGGTAGGAAAGCTACATGGTCCTGCCATCCTTTTTCTTAGTCTCTAAAAATCATTCTCTCTTCCAACTCTCTTTGTTTGTCTAATCTTTCTCTTGTTCATTTCTTGTATCTTTCTGTGTTTTTGTTTGTTGTTTCTCAGCCTTTTCTCTCCTACTTTCCTGCTTCTTGTTCCATTCTTCCCTTCCCTGTATATCAACTGATTGTAATTTGAAACAATATGATGTGTAATTAAAATTTCTTTTCAATGTGGAATAACATTTTATGGTTTGTTGTCTTAATTTTTAAGGAACAGGAGTTGAATGCTAAACATCTCTCAGTACAGTGGAAACAACCTACTTAAATGGATTGTTTTTTGAATAAAGCAGTCTTTCAAAAATCAGTTTCACAAATGATTTTTCTTCAAAATTAGTGCAGAAAGTAGTTCCCCGTTATCTGAGGGGAGTATGTTCCAAGACCCCCAGCATAGGCCTGAAACCACAGAAGTATTGAACCCTATATATACTATGTTTTTTCCTATACGTACACACCTATAATAAAGTTTAATTTATAAATTAGGCACAGTAAGAGATTAACAATGATAGCAAATAATACAATAGAACAATTACAACAACATACTGTAATACAAATGGTCTCTTTCCCTCTCTCTTTCTCAAAATATCTTAATATTTTTGGACCATGGTTGACCACAGGTAACTGAAACCAAGAAAGGCAAAACTAGGGATAAAGGGGGACTAATGTACATTCTTCCCACCAAAATTAACTCAGATACAGCCACGTTCTCAAGTGTTGTATATGCTTTTTCATCAAAAGTGCTGCCAATTAAACATGTAGAAGTTCCTCTCTCTGTTCCAGTGGCTTCCACAGGAAGACTCATCTTGAGCAGGGGAAGGGGAGGGTGGACCCCGGGCTGCGGCATAAGCCAGAGCCACAGGATGGACACACAGAGCAGTTACTAGTTAACAAGACACCACCTCTTCACCATGTCGACTTGTAACATGTCCATCATCTAACAAAGCGGTTTGATTTGATTTGTTATTTCTCTGTTTACACATATATGCTCTGCACATCTTGTGATCAAGCACGTGATGATTAGATTCCTATGTTGACTTTGGTTAGTCAACATGAAGTCATTTCCTTATTTCACCAGGAATGAAAATATCTGACCACAGGGTAGTACAAAGTCAGGGAAGTTGCGGATTAACTATTAGACTCTGAGGCTACAATGTATGATCCTAGTAAGCCGATGAGTGCAAGTCCAGAGCTTCCTGAGGTTTCTAAAATGCAAAGCTTGGAGGTAAACCAGTCGTGTCCCTGAGAAGTCCCTTTAGGACACTTCGAACATGCCGTTCATATCGCTCTTGCTATCCCTCAAGTCTAATAATAACGTATCTTTCTAGATGGCTAGAAGATCAATAGGTAGACGTGTAAAAACCTTTCAAACAGTCCTTTCAACAGTCAGATCCATTTGACTTATTTAATTTTGTGGTCATTCAATAAGATGATTAGGTTGTTAGTGTCAGTCAAAGATTAGCTGTGCTATATTTTCATATTTGGTTCCTAAATGTGAAAACCCATTTGTGGGAAAGAAACGATGCAGTATAAAGGAAAGAGCAGCAATCTAGGAGTCAGGACACCTGGGTTCTGGTTTTAGCATAGTCAAAAACTAGCTCTATGATATAAAGGAGAAAAAGAGCCTTATTCTCTAAGTCCCAGTTTCCTCATTTGGAAAACCAGAATGTTACCCTAGATGGTGTCTATGTCTCTTCCAGCTCATCATTGTGTGAGCTATGAATGCAAGGAAAGCTTTAAAAACCAAATGGTTGAGAGAAGATGGAGCTTGCCAAGTGAGCAAACAGAAACATGGCACCTAGGCCAGAAGAAAGCTTGAAACCACACAGCCCACACCCAGCATATTGCAAAGGCCCAGCCCCAAACCTAGAAAGTTTACGTTTCCCTGAGATTTCATACCATGATCAAAGCAGATGTCCCCACACTTGACTTCCACTTCCGGACAAATTCTTCTATATTTCATATTGGAAGAGCTCTTATATAATCTATCCCTGTTAATATCTAATTGACCACAGGCTCAAGAAAATATAAGGAGCATAATAATTTTTCTCCACATCAGAAGGAAATTAAGAAGTAATGAGGCCAGGCGCAGTGGCTCACGTCTGTAATCCTAGCCATGTTCTGGCACGCCGAGGTGGGAGGATTGCTTGAGGCCAGGAGTTCAAGACCAGCCTGAATAAGAGTGAGACCCCATCTCTATAAAAAATAGAAAAATTAGCTGGGCATGGTGGCATGCACTTGTAGTTCCAGCTACTCAGGAGGCTGAGGCAGGAGGATCGCTTGAGCCCCAGAGTTTGAGGTTACAATGAGCTATGATGACATCACTACACTCTACCCAGGGTGACAGAGTGAGACTCTTTCTCCCACAAAAACGTATAATAGTAATGAGATTTGATTTCTATGAGGCAAAGATTGGAGAAGTTGTCTTATGTCTTTTGAGCTCTAATAGGTATAGGTATGCATCAAAAGTTGACTGCAGGTAAGCTAATGAGAAAGCAAGTACCATAGCTCTACATCATAGTAACAGATCCCATTTGTTGGCTGCCTACCAGGTGTCAGGCACTTCAGTCATGCTATGACCAATATAACAATTCCATAAGGTAGGGACTGTCGCCATCTTAATTTACAGAAGACAACATTGAGGCAAGAAAAGGATTTATTACTTACCCAATGTAATACAGGTGGTGTTAAGTGGCTAAGCCAGACTATGGTCTCCACCCTGCAAGTGGAAATCTTGTACTCCTTCACCGCCCTGGACCACTCTCCATGTTTAACAGGGAGGTCTATGCTTAGCTTCTCAACTGGCCAAAGAAAACTACAGTGTTTCTCCAGAGACTACTATAACTTGAGCCCCCTTGATTAGCTCTTCTGGGGTATGCTAAAGGTTTATTCACAAAAAATCAGAAACACAAGCCCTCTAGCCATTGTGGCACAGACGCACGTGCAGGTGCTACTGGAAATGCATCGATGCTTGACATTCACGACAGCTTTGCAGAAGGCTCTGAAGTACTGCTAATGAAGGGCAACACATTGATTGACTATGTAGTATAATGGAGCATCAGTAAACCATTGAACATGTATCTTCACCGATGCACCCAGACTTTATGGCTATGCTTAGAATGTGCTGTCATAAGACCATTTCCTGAGGTTTTTCTTGGTTACCATGCTCTTCTGAGACTTAATGTTTATACTTCATTTTCCATTCTAAAATTCATTGGCACAGCCTCCTAGGCTGAAGTGTATAAGCATTTCTCCAAAGTTTCAGCATGACCTACTGCATTCTTCTCTTTGCACTTTTGGTCTGAAGACATCAGCAGAAATGGCTCTTGAAAGGAGCGTAAGCAATGCAACTCCTACCTACTTACTGGAAGCTCCCCCAGGGAAAGACCTCACTCCTGCTTTCCTGGAACTTTAGACATAGGAAAATAACCCGAAATAAGGATTCTTTCTAAAGTAATCATTTTGGTTATGGGGGAGTACCTCAGGCACCCCAGCTCTGTCCCTGCTCAATTTTAGCAGGGGCATGGTGGGTTTCTCAAACCTTTGCACCAACTTGGTGGCCGTGAGGGTAGGGTAGGTGTTATCTCAAGACATCAAGGGATATCTGCAGCATTGGCATTAGGGTTCCTAGCCTAGTTCCTAGTGAACACGACAAGTCCCGCTCAAGGCGGGCAACAAAAAGGCTGGTTTTCACAGGGGCTCAGGTGCAGGCTCTGGGTTCACGAGGGAGGAAGGGTGGGCTGGAAAACATACTCTTGTTTCACACATGTAAGGCACAGCAGATGAGGGACAGAGGATCCAGCTGTGTTCTCTGAAATTAAAACACTATTCCTGGACTGACAAATAAAGGAAAACTTTGGAAACTCACTCTAAAAAGAGGGAGGAAAGAAGATTTTGCTCTGTTAGAAAAACAGCATGTTACAGGACTCAAGGAGTCATTTTCAAGCCCATATGAATGGTATCTTCGTTCTGAACTGGTGGGTTCTTGCAAATGTGGTGCAGTACCACATTTGTGTGGACTGAGACATTTTAAATGCATTAGTTATCCAAACCAAACCTGTGCTGAAAAATTGTGTAAAGTAACAAATCCCTTCAGAGTGGCATCATCATACCTTGAAGTATTTTTAAAACCTAGATGCTCAAGTGTCAAATTTAAACCGTGTATGTGAAAGAGGTTTGAACACGATAAAGCACTACACAAATGCAAAGCATCCTTGCACAGCTGAGGCCACATGCAGAGTGGCTGGGGCCCTCACCTTAAAGCAGGTGGCACCTAACAAAGGCTGGTGTCACTCCTGTGCTCCTTCTCCAGGGCACCTCCTTCAGTGTGAAGGAGGGAAGGGGCTGCTGGTCTGGGAGCCTTGGAGAGACAGCCCTGTTTAATCTGGTCACTGCTCCCAAAGGCAGAGGGAAAAGTAGGTCCAGTGAAAGTGCGGATGAAGGAGGAAAGTTCTGGGATGAAAATCACTTAACAGGACTATTGATCTCAGCAGGGCCCAGGTTTAGAATAAAAAAGGTACAGCAGGAAGGGACCGGGAGCTGGTCTGATGCTATAAACCTCGCTTTAGATGCAGCAGAGCCATGGTGGGAGGAGACGCGACCCGCTCCTTGCTTGGGGCTTGCAGGACAGGACTGCCCACCGCCAAGTTGTGGACGGCCCTGCAGGCTCTCAGCCTCTGCAGAGGTGACAGCGTGAAGGCCCCTCTCCCTGCTGGCTTCCTGAACTTCGGGAGGCACAGTGAAGTAGGTGAGTGTGGACCCCCTCAGGGGAAAGGAGGATCAAAACAGTTCCACAGACATTTTTTAAAAAGCCATGGGGTGTCAGGAAGAGTGTTGGGCTCTGGAGTTTCAAAGACTCATGGGTCAAACTTCCTGTTCTTAGAATGTTCCCAGAGTGGTGGGGAGTTTGTACTGGTAAAGACAGATGACAACGAGGACTGCAGCTTTCTGCAAAGGGCATCCCAGGGGCGAGAGGCACTAGCCCCTCACCTGCAAGTCATCCCCCAAGGGTGGGTTGCAGCCAGAAGGTGGGCCTCAGTTATTTGGGGGGTTGAGAGAACTGCAGTCTTCAAGGCCTACGTCTCCCAGGTAACCTGAAAGAGCACCAAGTTGGAAAGCGGGGCTCTAGGCAGTGACCTGGGAAAACAGGTGTTGATACCAAGTGTGATGAGGACCCCGGAGCTTAGCTTTGTGCCCATGGTGGTGAGCGGCTGGTCTCGCCCCCAGACAGCAGCTTGGACTGTGAGTAGAGGCTGCAGTCCTGAAGTACCCACCTTGCTTCCCTTGCCCTTTCCTCCTCCTTCCCAATTTCCCCTCCTAGGAACTTTCTGTTGTCCATGAGCAGGAAGGCGGAGGCTGCACAAAGCAAAATTGCCTGTGTCTTCTCTTTTGGTCCCAGACTTCTCACACCTGACTAGCTAGTCACAGACCTTGGCTGTCATGGAATGCACCAGCTACATCTGCTCGCGGTGGGGTCCTGTCTGTCCCCAGCCAGCAGGGAGGAGGGAGAAGTCCAGGGCTGGGGAGGTCTAAGAAGGCCCAGATCCTATGGCAGCTTAGAGCAGCTGGAAGCTACAGGCCTCTTGTCAGTAACTTTAGCGGCACCAGCGAGGCAGTGTCTGGGAGCGTGGGAGGGCAGGACGCTGCTGGGCTCAGTGAGCAGCCCTGCTGTGGCTGCTGGCAGGCGCTGGGGACCGGCACTGGACCCAATCCTGAGTATCCACACAGTGGGGAACACACAGAGAGGGGGGAGCGGCACCCAGCACCCAGAGCTCAGAGCCATCGGCAGGCTGATTCCCAGAAGCCGCGGGAGTCAGCAGCACAGACAGTGGCTGCGGCCCAACCAGTCAGGGGCTCTGGGAGTCTGGAGGTGCGTTCCAAGACGCAGTGATGGGGAGGCCCGTCTGCTCGAGGAACTGAGGGGCTGCCTGGCACTTTCCTGGATCCCTATTGCTGTTCGTCTTACAGAGCATTGAGTGAGAAACTGTCTGATCACAATGGAAAAATAAATAAGTAAAGCTTTGGCATCAGAGGAGACTGCCAGCGACACCAGCAACCCCAAGGTCCTGCCCACGACTTCCCCAGGGCCGGTCACAACCCTTCCCATTTGAGTTTTTGTTTTCCTGCCAATTCTGAACTCCTCTGGATCTATTTTTCTCTTGGGGTTTTAACCCTTTCTTAATCTTATTCTTTATTAATTTCTATATTTTCATCTAAGTTACTACCTCTTGGCCTCTTTATGAAAAGAATATAAATATTTGTTTTCTTCTGCAAATCCTTTTAAGTAGGGGCATTTGCAAGTCTCGTTGGGATAGAAAAAACCTGAAGATTTCTTCATGGTGAGATTGGGGCAGAGCATTTTGAATGGAGTATTGAATACTCAAGCGGGCATTTGTCCAACTTGTGGCTGCCCAGACTCGGAGGCCCCTCCTGTGTCTGCAGAAACCATCACCGTGGGGTCTTGGTGGGAGGCTGGACAACAGATGCTGAAAAGGCTGATATTGGAGGGCGGAGCTCAGTCACATGACCAAATGGACCTGAGCTCTTGATGTGGAACAAGTGACTCCAAGAAGCGAGGATGGTATGGAATTCCTTCTGTTCACGATGGGAGTGGCGGCAGCTCTGGCCGTGGTAATGCCCTCCGTGCCAGGGCCCACTTCCAGCACATAGCAGCGCATTCTTCCTTGAACAGGCTGTCTCCAGGTGGGACCTCTGGCCAGCTCATTTCTCTTGGTTTCTGCCCATATTAAGCCTAGCTCCTGCCTTCCTCCTAATTCTGTGCATCCCTTTCATAAATTCCTCCTCTCTCTGAGATAATGAGAGTCAGCTGCTATTGTGTACAATAAAGAACCCTGACTGGTACAAGTGCCAAGGGATTAACAGGGCCAAGTGCTAATTTAACACTGGCCCCTTTTGTCCAGAATAAAGATAATAAAACTTTAAAGGAGAATGGCTAAGGGACTTATCCAAGTCATACAGCTAATTCAGTCTTATATAATAATTACATTTAATAATATATAATTACTGACTAATTATCATCTTATGAACTAATTATAGGGGTCACCAATTAAACAGATGAGAAATTTGTGAACTGTTTAGTTTATAAGCCCTTTTGAGGGCAGTATCTTTTTCTGATTTATTCCTGCATCCTCCATTTGATACAGCCTTGTACATCATGGGCACTGAATACTTATCTGTTGGTAAAACAGATGAAAGATGAGATGTTGTTGCATATGGTACAAATGAATATAGGTAAGCAGAGTAAATTGTATTTTTCTATAAGAAATAATAGTATATAACAATTATCCTTTTTGATTTTTACCAATCCAAAGCCAAAAGCCCTCCCCCTTTCTTCAACATATATTTAATGAGCACCTACTATGTGATAGATAATCCAGTTTCCAGTGAAGCAGTGGGCAGTTCAGAGAGGGCTTTTGTTCTCATGGAGCTTACTTTCTAATGGCAGGGAGAACGAAGGGGGCGGTTGGGTGCAGAGACAATAATGAAATGAACAAAAATGAAATAATTTCAGATAAAGATAAGTACAGTGACAAAATGGTGGTTTGAATAATTACCTTGGGAGGAGATGGGGCTATTCTAGATTGGGTAAGCCATGAAGGTTGCTCTGGGGAAATGATGTTTGACTGATAAGGAGATAGCTCTGCATAGATTTGAAGGGGCAATTTCAGCCAGAGGGAATAGTAAGAACAGTAATACAAAGGCCTCAAGGCTGAAAACAATGCTCCCATATTTGAGGAACAGAAAGAAGGCTGATATAACTGGAGTGTGGTGCCAGGTGAGAAAGAGGAATTGGTAAGAGATGAGGAACCCCAAGTGGATGGGGACCAGTTATGGAGGGTCCTCTAGACAAGAGGAGCCGCAGGAGGATTTTAAAGAGAGGAATGGCATCTTCTGGCTTGCAGCAAAAATACATACACACACACACCCATCCATCTATCCATCCATACAAATAAAATCAAACAGAATACTTTGGCTGCTTTATGGAGAACAGACAACGGTAGAGACTCCCATTTGAAGACTGCTTCAGGGGTCTGTGTGGGCACTGATGGTGGCTTCAGCAAGGGTGGCAGGAGTGGGACACAGGGAAATGCTACCACAATAATGTCAGCCAAGGGGCTTTGAAGTCGGCAAATGAGCATTTGAAAGCATACACTTGATAGACAACCACTTTTCCTAGAGGATAAGATTGCATTTACAGAGCTCAAAATACTTGGTTAGTATGATTAATGTGAATAGACAGACCGGATAATTCAGCCCCTAAAATGGATTATTGGGCCAGAACCCCACAGCTGTTGTCCCAGAGAAGAGAACTGGGTCATGCCATTTGTGAAAGCCAACTGTGCACATCTCTTTCCAAATTTGCATTCAGTGACGCCATGTTGGTAGCTTGAAATCAGCCATGGGGGGAGTATTTTCACCAAGGAAATAGGCAGATGCTATAATCAGGGCTTACTGGACACCATCAGAACTTGTCACACATTAACTAGCATACCACTGGACAATGCCCCTTACTAATAGAGAGGGAGGAGGCCACAAAGGTAGTTTAAATTAAATCATTGACCCAAGTCACATATCAGAAGATCATGGCAGAACCAGGACAATGAAGATTTCCTATTACACCAAAGACACCCCAATCTTAAAAGTCTCTTGGACCTTTGAACATGTTACCATCTGAATTTTTAGTTTACTGGATACATGGTTTAATAATAGTTCTTTCTGAGTCTTTCAGTTATTTTGTATTTACATATAAATTTTGTACATGATAATCCTCAATTTTGCTAATGAAAAGCCTGTTACAACAAGATCATCTTGCTCTTTAAAATCCAAAAAAGTCAACAATGAAAACCAAAAAGGGCAATTTATCTTTCAAATACTATTTAGAAATTGCTGAATAGCCAGTGATGGCACCAGACTCAGGATGGCCTACAGAAAGAGGAGATCTGAGTCTTCTGGCTAGACTCTCACAGAGGGGACTGCCCAAACTTTAAATCAGAGTCTGTCTGAATAGCTCATGTGCTCATCTTCTTAAAGCAAACTGAAGACACAATTTTGGATTTTCAAACAATGCTGAAGTTCAGATGACACAACCATTTTGTTCTTTAATCATAAACCATAATAATTTGGCTCAGTAATTGTTTCAGTTAATCCACAACTTGATTAAGTTTCCCTCTAAAATGTATATCAAAACTGCTTTTCTGCAAGTCCTATTTTTTAATGCTTTGACAGGATTTCATTGAAATTTCTCAAATATGATCATTATATTTATCTCCATTGTATTATATGTGATTTATTAGGAAAAGAATTAAGAATAATATATTTAGGCCAGGTGTGGTGGTTTATGACTGTAATCCTAGCACTTTGGAGGCTGAGGTAGGAGGATCACTTGAGGTCAGGAGTTAGAGATCAGTCTGAGCAAGAGCCAGATCCCATCTCTACAAAAAATAGAAAAATTAGCTGGGCATGGTGGTGCATGCCTATAGTCCCAGCTACTCAGGAGGCTGAGGCAGGAGGATCACTTGAGCTCAGGAGTTTGAGGTTGCTGTGAGCTAGGCTGACGCCACGGCACTCTAGCCGGGGCAACACAGTGAGACTCTGTCTCAAAAAAAAAAAAAAAAAGAAAAGAAAAAAAAATAATATATGTATATGCGGACTCAAGGAAAATTAGATTATATATACAATGTCTATACAGAAAATACTATACCTAAGAACCTAGAGAAAAAACATCCCCAGAAATCTTTTAACATCAGAGCTAAATTCAGCAATAAAAATGGAATTAAAATCTGTTTTGCTAAATGTATCTGTTACTCTTTGATAGCATATTTTTAGGTTTGTCTCGCACAAAGAAATAAATAAATCTGCTAAAAGGCTAGTTAAATTTCTCCTTTGAAAAAACAAGGAATGTTCTTTTCTCCCTTGAGAGAGAACTATTTAACAGATGATCACGAAACGTTAAAATTACATACAGTAACTCAAAGAAGTGTCCACTAAAGGGTTATCAGCACAAAGCATCACCCCTTGTGGAGTCAGTGAGGCAAGATGGCGAAATAGAAATCTCCAGCAATCATCCCTCTGCACAAACACCTAATTCAACAACTATCCATGCATGCAAGCAAGCACTTTCAGAAGAACCAAAAATCAGGTGAGCTGGTTTTAACATTAAATCAAGGAAAGAGGCACTGAAGAGGACAGAAAAGACAGTCTCGCATTGCCTACGCCACCCCTCCCATCCCCCAGCAGCACGCTGCCAGCGCACCAGGTGGAGAGAGGATCTGGATGCCGGAGGAAGGAGAGTGAAGTGATTGTGTGGCTTTGAATTGAAACTCAGGGCTACTCTGGCACAGGGGAACACAGCACAGGGCAGAATTCTGCCAGTGCCCACAGAGGGAGCGTTTTGACCTGCCCAGCCAGAGGAAAATGCTCTGTCTTGAAGCCTGAGTTCCGGAGAGCCCATCACCAGCAGACAAAGAGCAGCTTGGGGCCTGGAATAAATCTGTACGTAAGGCAGTCGGGCCACAAAGGCTGCAGTCCTTGGGCAATTCCTGTGGCTGTGCTGGCTCAGAGCCAATGGACTTGAGGTGCATGTGACCCGGTGAGACACCAGCAGCTGCAGCCAAGCCAGTGCCTGTGTCACCGCTCCCCCAACTATAGGCAGTGTGGCTCAGGGAGAGTCTTCTTCCACTTGGGGAAAGGAAAAGGAAGAGGTTAGAGTATTTTATTTTGCAACTTGGGTACCAGCTCAGCCACAGTAAAATAAAGTACCAATAAGACTCCAGCCTGAGTTCATGCCTTAGTTCCTGGACAGCTTTTCTGGACTCACCCTAGGTCAGAAGGAAACATGCTGCCTTGAAGGAAAGGACCCAGTTCTGGCAGGATTGACCACCTGCTGACTAAAGAGCCCCTGGGCTTTGAATAAGCATCAGAAATAGCCAGGCAACAGTCACCACAGGCTTTGAGTGAGACTGGCTGGCTTCAGGTGTAACCTGGTGCTGGTGGCTATGAAGGAGTGTCCTCATCACTCCTCCCCCAACTCTAGCAGCCCAGCATAGAGAGTGAGACACTAGAGTTTGCCTGGTAATCCAGGAAATTCTCTTGTATCTTACCCAAGCTCACCAAAGTGTTACCACCTGGAGTCTGCAAGAGTCACAGCTGGGCTTGGGGCAACCCCAGTATTGATATGGCTACAGTGACCAAAGACTTGGACCATATCACTCAATTCCCTTTGGGTATCTGGAAAATCTTCTCAAGGACGAGTTCAAACATGCCCAGACTGTGAAGATTAAAACAAACACTTAATTCTTCAATGCCCAGACATCGACGAACATCCACAAGCATCAGGAACATCCAGGAAGACATGACCTCACCAAATGAACTAAATAAGGTACCAATGGCCAATCCCAGAGCAATGGAGATAAGTGACCTTTCAGACAAAGAATTCAAAATAGCTGTCCTGAAAAAGCTCAATGAACTTCAAGAAAACACAAAGAAGAAATTCAGAAGCCTATCAGAGAAATTTAACAAAGAGATTGAAATAATAAAAAAAAAAGCAGAAATTCTAGAGCTTAAGAATTCAATTTACAAACTGACAAATGCCTCAGAATCTCTTAACGGCTGAATTGACCAAGCAGAAGAAAGAATCAGTGAGCTTGAATACAGGCTATTTGAAAATACACAGTCAGAAGAGAAAAAAGAAAAAAGAATAAGAATGAAACACGCCTACAAGATCTAGAAAATCGTCTCAAAAGAGAAAATCTAAGAGTTATTGACCTTAAAGAGGAGGTAGAGAGAGAGATTGGGGTAGAAAGTTTATTCAAAGAAACAATAACAGAGAACTTTCCAAACCTAGAGAAAAAGATCAATATTCAGGTATAAGAAGGTCATAGAATACCAAGCAGATTTAACCCAGACAAGGCTACCTCAAGGCATTTCATAATCAAGCTACTAAAGATCATGAATAAAGAAAAGGTCCTAAGCAAAGCAAGAAAAAAGAAAAAAATAACATATAAAGGAGTTTCGATACATCCGGCAGCAGACTTCTCACTGGAAACCTTACAGCCAGGAGATAGTGCCATGACATATTCAAAGTGCTGAAAGAAAAAACCTTAACCCTAGACTATTATATCCTACAAAAATATCCTTCCAACATGAAGGAGAAATAAAGACTTTCCCAGACAAACAAAAGCTGAGAGATTTCATGAACACCAGACCTGTCCTACAAGAAATGCTAAAAGGAGTTCTTCAATTGGAAAGAAAAGGACATTAATGAACAATAAGAACTCTTCTGAAGGTGTACAACTCACTGGTAACAGTAAGAACACAAATACAGATATACTATTGCTGTAATTGCAGTACATAAACCAATTATATCTTGAGTAGGAAGACTAAAAGACAAACCTTTCAAATATAACAAGTTTTTGATGATGATAAAGGGTAGGATTTCTGTTAGATTTCTCTTTCCTTGTTTACTTGTTTGCTGGTAAGCAGAGTTGTCACATGTTTCAAATAATTGGTTATAAAATCTTTTTTGTAAGCCTTGTGGTAACCTCAAATCAAAAAGCCTACAATAGATTCACAAAAAATAAAAAAGCAAGAAATTAAAACATACTACCAGAGAAAATCACTTTTAACAAAGTAAGACAGGAAGGAAGGAAGAGAGGACCAAAAAACAGCCAGAAATCAAATAACAACATGGCAGTAGTAAGTCCTCACCTATCAATAATATTGAATGTGAATGAACTAACCTCTCCAATCAAGAGACATAGAGTTGCTGAATGGATTAAAAAAAAAAAAAAACAAAAAGAACCCAAGAGCCAACTATATGTTGTCTGCAAGAAACCCACTTTACCTATAAAGACACATATAGACTAAAGACAAAGGGATGGAAAAAGATATTCCATGCAAATGGAAGTGAAAAATGAGTAGGAGTAGCTATACTTCCATCATATAAAGTAGATTTCAAGATAAATACTGTAAAAAGAGACAAACAAGGTCATTATGTAATGTTAAAGGGGTCAATTCAGCAAGAGAATATAAAAATTCTGAATATATACGCAACACTGGAGCATCCAGATCTATTAATACAAAGCAAATAATATCAGAGCTAAAGAGAGAGATAGATACCAATATGATAAGCATTGGAGACCTCAACACTCCACTTTCACCATTGGACAGATCATCTGATAGAAAATCAACAATGAAACATTGGACTTAATTTACACTATAAACCAAATGGATGTAATAGATACTTATAGAATGTTTCATCCAACAGCTGCAGAATTCGTATTCTGAGGAGAACCTCAGCTCATGGATCATTCTCAAGTATAGACTATATGTTATGTCACAAAACAACTCCCCCAAAATTAAAAAAAACTGAAATAATACCAAGTATTTTCTCTGACTACAATGGAATAAAACTAGAAATCAATAGCAAGAGGAACATTGGAAAATATACAAACACATGGAAATTAAACAATATGCTCCTGAATGACCAGTAAGTCAATGAAAAGATTAAGAAGGAAATTAAGAAATTTGTTGAAACAAATGAAAATGAAAACATAACATGTCAAAACATATGGGATACAGCAAAAGCAGTAATAAGAGGAAAGTTTATAGCAATAAGTGCCTACATTAAAAAAAAATAGAAAAGCTTCAAATAAACAATCTAACAATACATCTCAAAGAAGTAGAAAAACAAGAGCAAACCAAACCCAAAATTACTAGAAGAAAAGAAATAATAAAGATCAGAGCAAAATAAATGAAATTGAAACAAAAAAATACAAAAGATCAATGAAACAAAAAGTTGTTTTTTTGAAAAGATAAACAAAATAGACACACCGTTAGCCAGACAAACAAAGCATTACCTGTTGTGATCTGATTGTGCTGTGTTTGCAGTCAGCCAGCTCACCAAATAATATTCTTTTACTATTCTCTGACATTAAGTCATTTTTGTGTAGTTGTTCTTTTTACTGTTTGGTCTATCCTTAAGTCTTTTTCCCTTGTCTTCAAAATACTACCAAAAAGAAGAGAGTTGGTGGTTCTTAAAGTATGTTTTCCTCAGACCAACTGCATCAGCATCACCTGGGAAATGGTTAGAAATACAAATTCTTGGGCCTTACCCCCGATCTGCAGAATCAGAAACTCTGGAGTTGGGGTCCAGTAATTGGTGTTTCAATGAAACCCCTAGGTGATTGTGATGCATGCTGAAGTTTGAGAACAACCAATCTAGGTTGGATCCTAGTTAGAACCAATCTAACTTAGGATCTAACCACTGATTTCCTAACATCATATAATTTGTTGGCTAAATAGGTACACATTTGAGCATGAAAGAAATGCCATCAATAATTACGCAGAAACAGGAGCATCAACCAGGACTGTTCCCATTGAAGCTGTGGTTCCTCTGTGTTCCATTAAAACCTAGACTATCATTTATGGGATCTGGACTAACTAGTAAGAGAATGAAATAATTCTGTAACAGTCTTTGGGAAGCCTCTCTAGATTAGAAAATCTCATTTACGTGTGTAAAATTGTGAGAAGATGACTCTGAGGTCCTAACTACTTGGAAGTCATAATCATTCTGGTCACTTGCCAAATGCCTATAAAAATGGATTTTAACACATTTCTCATGGGAGTGGTCCACGCCCACCACTCCTGCTTCATTATTACCCATTCTCTCTTTTAGTCTTATACAATAAATAGAAACTAATACTCTCCTAAAATTTCTCTTTGATGCCAATGACCTTCATCTAGAAAATCCATGTTTTCCCCTCCATCTTTTATCCCTGGCCTTTTTACTGGTTGCTAAGTTGTTCCAAATGTCCATTGCCAAAGGGCTGGAGTGTACTTATGATAAAATTCTTGAATGGCTCTTTAGAGTCAGCACAATAGGCCTAACAATAAATTCAAAGTTGGATCAAGGTGATGTGCCAGGTTGCACCAGAGAGATCTTGTACTCAGACCAAAGTTTCTCATTAGCATCAAAGATCTAAAAATTCTTTACTAGATTCTTCAAATTAGGGCATCATAGATATTGAAGGATGCTGAATTTAAAAAGTCTCAATTGAGTCCAAACCAGTATGGTCTTCTGGGAAGAGGGCAAGCAGGGTGTGATGTCAAAATGGGATTGAACTGTAAATTAGATGATTGCTTTGCAGATTATGGCAGTGACCACTGTCTTCCTGGCTCTGGAATGTGGACCCACTATAGGATGGTGCACAGCTTGAAAAGAACTCCACCACTGTCACCAGTGAATTGACAGCTGGATAGATGGGTCCATAGGCCACATGGTCCTGCAGTGAGCCCAGCAGCCATAGGCGAAGACACAACTCTGCCAAGCAGCTGTTACATGGTGAGAAGACATGAGGTCACTTCAAGTAGAATGAATAGGAGAAACTTCAAATGATGAGGCACAGCTATGGAATTCCCCAGAGACAAGTGAGACCGAAAGAAGAGTATGGTATACTGTAATTCCAGAGGATGGTGACTCAATGGCTCCTGTCTGATTATAATTACAAGATGTGCAGTCACAATAGGCACAAGGTTTTAGTGACCAGGAATCACAGCTATCAGCCACAGAGCAATTTTACACACATGTAATGTCAAACAACTGTTGGTCATGTAGTAGGTGCTGCATTTCTCATTTTTGTGCCATTTCACAAATGAATTCCGTATGTTTTAAACTGAGGTTATTCAGGCTTTATGCATTTTACATACTTTTCCCTTTGTGAAACATTTCACTGATTATTTGTTTTTATGGAATAACAGTCTGATGGAAGACTTACGAAAATTGGAACAGATACTGGAGCAATCCCAACATGTAAAATGTGCCAGATGAGGTAGTGTCATGCTTTGTTATGAGTGGCTGCTGTACACAGGTGCTCTGTGCTGATGAGGACTCAGATGCTACCCTGACACATCCTATGACATTGATATATATTGCTTTTCAATTAGACTGTACACATATTGAGAGTTAAAACCATGTATAGGCCCCATAGTAGTGTGGTCAGTTTCTAACCTCACGTTTCTCCTCCACTTGTTTCTACCTCTATGTGCTTCTCCTGAACCAACTACTCCTAGGTCCATCACCCTCCCTGGCTGGGGCACTACTGTATGATAAATAATTTGACTGGTCTTTGTTCCTGGTTCCTAAAAAGACATCCTAAAACTGGAATTTCCCAACTAATGGAAGTGTCTTTGTTATTCATGAGCCCTCAGATCACACCTGGGTTTGTGCTCATGAGATGAACCATGATAGCTTCAAGAGGTGGGGGTGGGGTGGGGGGAGTTAGTTACCAGAAAGACCAAGCACACATAACTGTAAGACTGGGACTCTGAGTCAGCCCAACCTCTGGAAAAAAGAGGGAGACCGAAGATTGATTTCAATCATGTAGCCAGTAATTCAGTCAATCAGGCCTATGTAATGAAGCCCTAATGAATACTCTGGATACTAGGGCTTGGTGGAACCTCCTGGTTGGTGAACACACTGATGTGTAGGATGAAGACACACCCTGGCTCCATGGGGAGAGGCCATGGGAGCTCCGTGTTCCCTCTCAGACCTCACCTCATGCGTCTCTTCATTTGGCCAATTCGTATCCTTCCAATTCGTATCCTTTATAACAGAATTGTAATCATAGATACAGTGTTTTTTTGAGTTCTGTGAGTTGTTATAGCAAATTATTGAACCTAAGGGGGTCATGGAATCCTCCAAATTTATATCCAATCTGTCAGAAGGGCAGCAGCCTGGGGATCCCCAAAGTGTGACTGGTGTCTGAAGTAAGGGCAGTTTTGTTGGGATCATGCCCTCTAACTTGTGGGGTCTGCACAAACTCTGGGTGGTTAGTGCCAAAATTGAATTGCAGTACACCCAGTTGGGGTTGAAACTGAATAGCTGGTGTCAGAACAGGCAGCCACCCATGGTGGCAGTGGTGAGGAAGCGGCAGGGCACCTAGCTCAAGTTACTGGGGTAGCTGCGCATTTACTTTTGCTAACTGTTAGTAAACTGAGACCTATAAATAGTGGATATTTGATCGGACTATTCTAAAGAGAGCCACAGAAGATAAAACACATCGATAGACCTGCAGCTATTTACATATTTAGGATATGACCATTCAAGGCAGAAAAGATTCATCTAGGGCTAAAGTCCCCAATCCTTGGGCCATGGACTGGTATCAGTCCATGGCCTGCTAGGAACCGGGCTGTACAGCAGGAGGTGAGCAGTGGGTGAGCAAGCGAAGCTTCATCTGTATTTACAGCCCCTCCCCACTGCTCACATCACTGCATAAGCTCCGCCTCCTGTCAGATTGGTCACTGTCTCCCATCACCCCCAGATGGGACCGTCTAGTTGCAGGAAAACAAGCTCAGGGCTCCCACTGATTCTGCATTATGGTGAGTTGAATAATTATTTCATTATATATTACAATGTAATAATAATAGAAATAAAGTGCGAAATAAATGCAATGACTTGAATCATCCCCAAACCATCCTCGCACCCCACCCCCTAGTCCGTGGAAAAATTATCTTCCATGAAACTGGTCCCTGGTGCCAAAAATATTGGAGACCGCTGATCCAGGGTCTATGGATAAAGAATAAAGTAGCTCTCCCTGTTTTTCCCTGAGCCCTGAAAACGGTGCTGTTGGATTGTGATCTTACATAAGTTCTTTTTCCCTTATCCATTCTGCATGAGGACTTAGGAACAATTTGGGAGTGCTCTGTGAATTAAAACATTTACTCTCATATATGTTCTACCCATTTCCTTGTTAAGAGTGAATTTCGTGTTTTACAAATAATTGATGGTGTTGGGCACTTCTCAGAATCAAAAAGAAAAGGCACTGATATATTTTTAAGAGTGAATTTTCCTAGAATAAATTCTCAACTCCTTTCCTAGCCCAGAGCCTGTCCCTCTCCTCTCCGGCATCCCTGGCCACCTCCTGCTACCCTCACTAGCCCAGGCCACGTAAGCCATCGTGCTGGTCCTCTCCCAGGCCAATCCATTGCCATCAGGGCTTGGCTTTCACTGGTCCCTGGATCTTTCCATGGCTTGCTCACTTACTCCACCGAGGTCTGTGTTCCAATGTTACCACCTCTGAGAGGCTGCCCCTGGCAAGCCCATCCAACACACCCCATCCCTCTCTGCTCCTTTAGCTTGCTTGGTTTTCCCTGATCATTACCTGGCGTTGCCTACAACATATGGTTATTTATCTCCAATAACGGAAAGCAAGTTCTAGGGGGGCAGGACTTTGTTTCTCTTGTTCCTAGAGCCTAGGACAGCATTTGGCATGTAGTAGGTTTTCAACAAATGCTAGCTGAATAAATGAATGAATATAGAGGACAAAAATGGGGGAAAGTGCCCTGCCACTGCTACTTCATTTTTTTCATGGGTCTGAAAGTGAATAATATTCAGGTACAAGGTAAAGTGACCTGTCCGGAGCTGGAAGGTCTATGTACCACGTTAACACTAACCAAGGGGAAATCACCCTTGACAGCCCCCCAGATGAGGAGGCTCAACTACGCAGGGAACCAAGGAAGCAGGCTGGGATGTAAAAGGCAGGGGTTTTGGAGGCAGCCCAATCTCGGCCTGCATCCCAGCTTCACCTCTCATTAAGTGTGTGATCAGAGAAGATTATTATTTAAGTCTCTTCTTCTGAAAATGGGGATAATAATCCCTACCTTTTAGGATTTTCGTCAGGATTTGATAAAATGACATAGAGGAACTAGTACCATGCCTTTCCCTGGTGGGGACAGAAAGCTAATATTTATAATAGGCTTTTGGTGGGAGGAGAAGGGGAGAGGGCTGGGGTAGGGCAGCGTAGGTGGATCGTGTGGGAACATATGGTTTCGGGCAAAGCACAAGGGGAGTGGGAGGAATGACCTGTGACTGGCCACATGGGATTATGACATCCCTGAAGTTGACACATTTTCAGGGACAAGCACAAGGAGTCACCCTGACATGAGATTTTTAAGTCTTCCCATGCCGACTACAATTTGGGGGTTTCCATCCACTCTGCCCCACCCCACTTCTTGGTAACTCTGTGGGAAGGAGGAGCCTATTCATCTCTTCCATATCCCCCAGTACGACTTCAGCCTCTACAGGCCCACGCCCACTTTAAAAAATGTAAACTCCTCAAGTTGCCACGGCTTTCAAGATCTACTGTTTGAAAGTCACCGACACACAGAGAGAAGGAGGCCACCACAGAATGGAAGGACTCTATTTTTGTCTCAGTTTCTCTGCAAGGGCAGTCTGTGGTCAGGCTGCATGAGGGTGGTGCCCGCACAGTCAGGGCTGACCCATTTGTGTGTCTGGACTGCCACTTGGAAAGCAGGCTCTGAGGCTTTGTCCAGCGTATTTGTAGCCCTTCCGTGTTTTACTAAACACACTATTAACCCTCTTTTACTTCCTCCTTCATTATTTATCATAGCAGAGGAGCTCAGAGAACCACTTCCAGAGGGAAGTTCATCTTTTTCTTCTCCCACCCTGGCCTCATTGGCTCCTCTCTACAAAGTTTGCTGTTTTGGAGAAGTCATGATGACCTTTGGCTTTGCCTGGTGCGAAAGCCCATGGTCATGTTATGGATTGTGCCAAGGAAGCCTTGCCCTAAGAGCCATAACTTGGCTTTGCCATACCTTTGTGCTTGAAAATTAGATTATTGGAGATGTCTGCAGTTTGGCCCGGTTTGTGGCTTCTACACACTGCCAGCAAATGCATGCCTACTTAACTTCAGAGCTGACAAGGCTTTTTAGTGCCCTAACAAACAGGATTTATTTGGATTTAAAATTTATCACCAGGAATGGATAATTGATGGTCTTGCCAGTGTTAGTAGCTAAGACTTCCAAGGTCCTGTTGAACTCAAATTTATCCTTAGCTGTTTAATAGATGTTCTGTTACATCCTGTAAATTTCACCAGGCAGATATGAATATATTCTTTTTTTCTTTCTACTACTAAGATTTTAATGTAATTTGACTACCTCTTTGTGTGACTGCTATAAATATTTTAAAAATACATTGTATTTATCACCCCAAAGTTTTGTAATTTTTTGGATTTGGGGTACTTATTTAGAATTTAAAGCAATGTTATCAAAAGTTTCACATTTAATGGTGTTGAAAGCTGGGTTTTGAATTATGTCATCTATTGGAATCATAGCAACATCTATACAGCATAATTTAAGGAATCAGGTTATGATTTCATGCCTGGTCATGGTTTATGTATCATATAACATGTATCATAATATCCCCTCATTCATTTCTGTTTTTAAGACTAATCTTTCTGTTTTTAAGACTCATCCTCCAGCCCCACCCCATTGCATCAAACTCTTTTTTAATTTTCTGAAAAATATGGGAATAAATTTGGCAATACAATTATATAACGCAGCTTGTATTGGTTTAAATCATGCACAATTACCTACTACTTCAGGAATAAAGATAATCTAATTATTTTAACCTAAGATATAGGTGCCTTTAGGCTAATGTGATATATAAAAACAAAATTTACCAAAAAAAAAATAGATTATTTACTATTCATTGCCAAAAGATTATTTCCTAAAGAAATAATCACCAGGTTTCCTTAAGTAACAATTTCCCCAGGTACACTGAAAATATGATTCAATTTTGAACACAAAATGCATTTATATGCAACATTTCAATAACTTGCCTAGTGTAGAAAGTGAGGCAGAAATTATTTTGATGTGCACTATCAGGTTAAGCAGCACATTTTGAAAAATCTTATTTATACTGACTACCATTTTACTGCAAAGTCAAATTTTATAGGATGAAAGTAGTTGATGCCATATGCAGTGTAAACTTTGTACCTGCCAAATCCTACTTTGAATACAGAAGTCTCCTGTTATTCTGTGATTCACAATAACACCACCTTATTGTGTAGAACCCCATTGTAATAAATACACTTATGATGGCTGGATCAAAGTATTGAGGTATTTTTGATATGCCCAGCTTCCAAGTAGCTTGGGCACCAGGGGCTGGAGGGCACTGTGTTCCCAGGCTTCAACCTGGGGGTCAAAGCGCTAAAGCTCCATTACGCAGGATGGAATCACACGCAGCCTCGCATCCCCAGATAGCCCACAGAGCAGCGTGCCACCTGCTGCAAGTCATCTACCGCATGGGACAGATTCTCCCTCCGAGCTGGCCATGGGCAATTCATCTCCAGGCTGAGCTTAAGATCACACCCACAGCTGGCAAGTTTGCAAAATAAAACAAATTTATGTATCTCTTCTAGGGCCTAAGTGCCAACAGAATATTTTAGAATATTTATTCTACCTTTCCCTGTGTTACATGCATCTAAACTCTGACCACTTGGATTTTTCTCTTAGTGCCTAGCACACAAGCCCAGCAAGGACTTATATATGTGGAGGGGGGATGTATATGTGCAAGAATGTGGACTGACTTTTACTACCGTCTGTCTCCCACTTGCTATTTTACTTAGTCACTGATTATCTACAACCACATTTTTCTCATGGTTCTCATGTCAGACCCTTTTTCTCTAACACAGGGCTGCTAGGACTCCTTAAACATCACCATCACAAACTGCTCTTCTGATCAAACACCACCATTTCGTAACCTATCAAATCCAAACTTTTAGTCTCTTGGGATAACATGAGAGTCCAACCATTATCTAGCTATCCAAACTATTTACAGGGATCTTCTCTTCTCTTCTGGTCAGCACCTTCACTCTCCCTCATCGCCTCTTTGTAGTGTAGTTGAAAGAATGCTTAATTAACTGGGAGACAAGAGACGGGGAATCTACTGGCGGGTGATCTTGGGCAAGTCCCTTTTGTTCCCTGATTCTCCTTTGGGGAGGGATTCCTGAGCTCGGTTGGGAGACTGGCCCAGCTCTTGGCAGCCCTAGGATTCCCTAAGCCCACGCTTTATCATCTCAACCCCTACTTGGGTTCGTGGGCATAGGACTAATTGAAATATGTATGACAGAAAACATGCTCTACGCTTTGAGTTTTTGCTTTATTGTTTTTTTTTTTTTTTTCTGAGACAAGATCTTGCTCTGTCACCCAGGCTGGAGGGCAGGGGCACGATCAAAGCTCACTGCAACCTCGAACTCCTAGGCTTAAGCAATCTTCCTGCTTCAACCTCCCAAATAGCTAGGACTACAGGCACTTGTCACCATACCTGGGTAATTTTTCTATTTTTTGTAAAGACAGGGTCTTGCTATGTAACTTAGGCTAGTCTCGAACTCCTGGGCTCAAGCCATCCTCCTGCCTCGGCCTCCCAAAACGATGGGATTACCAGAGTGACCCACTGTACCCAGCCACTGCTTTGAGCTTTTTGAAGGAGAAATTATTAATAACATTATTAAAATCAGTACCTTTTCAATCACATAATACTTCAAAAGTTCAATTGCTGTTTCATATTTACTATCTTATTTTATTCTTTCATGAACCCTGTGAAGGGCAGCCCCACTTGTCCCCAAGACACAGGAAGGAAAACTAAGGTATAGGGCTTTCACAGCCTAACCAGTGTCACCCAGACAATGAAAAAGTCAAGAGGTTTTTCCAGGTCCCAAACTTTCTCTGGAGCTCATAATACATTAGCATCCTTTTCATGATCTTATCTTAGAAAGGAGTCCCACTAATTGCTCTAAGTACACAGATACCTCTAAAGTGCTTGATGTTAGACTTAAAAACTCAACTAATGATAAAGGAAATGAAGTATGTATCGTGACAGCTTAAGGATAAAATGTCTTCCAGATCAAAGAGAGACCCAACTGTTAATGAATCAATGGGGTGAACACGTCTAAAGGCAGCTGTGTCAATCAGGAGGAGGCAGTGAGTGGGGACAAAGGGGAAGGGATGAGGCAGAGCTGGCTTGTGTGCCCAGCCCTCCCCTGGGGGTATTTGGTTAGGGTCTGCATGTTCCTCCCTCCCGAAAGATAAAATGAGAGTAGTAATGATAATAAGTTAGCATAAAAAAACACGAAGGGTCAGGCACTGCCATCTTTACATTTATTATTTCACTTTGAGTGACTCCGCCACCTCAGTTATCGTCCCATCTCTGCTTTATTTTTCTCTGTAGCACCCATCGCCATCTAGCAAACTATATTATTTATTAATTTTATTGATCACTTGCACATTAGAATGTAAACATCATGAGGATGGGGAGGTGGTTTTGGCTGTTTTGTTCACTGCTGTTCTGGGACATGTGCCTGAAATAATGCCTGACACAGAGTAAGAGCTTAATATAATACATGGTTGGTAGTGAACGATTAAATGAATAAACTTTCACAGTAATACTAAGGGAGGTACTATTCAGTGTTTTCCAAGGTCACAGAGCTAGTAAGTGGTAAAGCCAGGCCTCACACGCAGGATTCAAGTGCGAGTCTAAACTCCAGTCTCTAGATTAGCGCGGGGATGAGGTCATATCAGTGTTTCTCAGCCTGGTCCACTAAACATTCAAATCTTCAAATGAAGCAACCAACTAACTCTCTTTGCTACCAACCTCTGTTCATTAAGCAACCTTCTGATTACAATCTGGCTTCTCAGGGAAAGTACACTGACCGGCTATCATATGCGTCTGTTCTGTTCGGAAATCGTAATTTATCTTGTTAAATCAATGCATAGGCATTCTGATTCACCCACATCTCTGTCTTTTGACCCTGGTTAGTGTGTTCCTCTACCCCCAGTTCATTCTGTGCACCCTGATGGCATCTAGGATCTGAGCCCGCAAAGGTTAGCACTGAACCTGGACCTTTGTCACCTAAGAGAGAGCCTGTCTGAGGCGCTATCCCAAGAGACCGTCTGGTGATCTGCAGGTCAGCCTCCCTGTGTGGCAACGCAGTCTCACTCATTCTATTTTTAGCAAAGCCGTATTGTGACTACAGTTATCTGATATAATTTGGGAATGGTGGCGATGAACATGAATTGTGAAACAGCGCTCATTGGTATCACACTGGCTCACCTGGAGTACAAAAAGCCAGGCACAGTTTTATTTCAGAGTTTACTAGCAAGGTTAAACTGGAAACTCTAGGCAAGTCAGACAATTTTCATGCCTGAACACAAAGGACTTGAGGAAAGGAAGATGAGCAATGTCACGACAAAGAATGAAAATTTAATTTGAAGCTTAGTGATTCCTGAAGCCTGGGTACCTAACAATATTTTTAATATAATGTAAGAGGAGGCATTGTACATTTGCCAAACATGCCAGGATTCAAGAAATGGCTTCTGCAACTTTAATTACATGAATCATTTTCTTCTGAAACTGTAATTTTTTTTTTCCTTGACATACTGTATCCTCAGATGCATGACATAGGGGTTCTGAAGTAATAGATCAGAATTTTCATTAAGTACACATGGCATCCTAGAAATGTTAAATTGTTCATACTTGTTTACCATTATATATGTGAGTTTACAGTTTTAGATTCTAAATAAATTTGCTCATCTGTACATTTATTATAGAACTTAAGTAGAAAAGAAGATGTTTTCTATGAAAAACAAACTGTGAATAAGATTTGCATACTATGTAAAGGAATAAAATGTTTTAATTAAAACGCAAATCTATCACTTAACGGGTTTAAGTAGGATGCTTGTTAAAAACAATTCTGTCCGATTAAGATAATGCCAATGATGAGGGAAGCTAAGGTGTTCAGACAGAAGAGCCAGTGAGTGTGCCAGCGGAAAAACTGACACAGACACTGGTGTCACAGCTGGTGCCTGCTTAGAAACCATTTCTAATCTGAATATTACTAAAGTATTATAGTATTATTCTTGCATATTGTCAAATTTACCATGCAAACTATAAATTATTTTAAACTAGAAAATAAAAACAATACAGAGGATTTCTTTAAAAAGACACCAGAAGAGAAATCTATTTTAAAGTAATTACCAGTTAAACATCCTCTTATGCTTGCTGACAGGTTTTCAGTGATTATGCAACAAATGTTCTTATTTTCCTACATCAGTTGGTCTCTTCATGAAACAGTGTAGCCTGCTTTCCTTGTTCTCCTTGCAAACTTTAAAGGCATTGCCCATGTGATGTAGAAAAGGTAGTTTCTGCTAGCTTAATGGCTAATTACAGCAATGGGAGGGAGAAATAAGAAAATCCAGTTAAATTGCACATAAGTAATGAAGGGCTATGTGAACTTTAACTACAATTTCACGCCCTGTGCAACAGTTCTTTAACAAAGCCTTTGTCAACAATTCTTTTTGCTAATTTTAGTTTTATATTTTGATGCTCATAGTCATCTATTTTGCAGAAAGTGGCTTCAGATTATCTTTATATTTTTCAGGGATGTCTATCAGGAATCACCCGACTATGGTTCTATATCTGCTCTATCTTCAAAATAAAATACATTGTTTTGTCATCGTTGGAATAACTCGAATACAATCTATCATGTTCTTCTCCTCTGTTGTTTTGTGATCACTTTTAGGATAGGAAGACTAAATGAACGCAAGTTTTTAAGAGATATTCCTCCTCCTGTAAACCTCTATTTATATGCATCACAGGAGGGAAGCACCCACTTGATCCGGGAGGGTGAATGCTTGAATGCATGAGTGTTCCCTTTTGAGAAACAACAATAAAAACAACCGGTGGAGCAGTCACTTCTAGAAAGGATAGTAGTTCCAAAATCATAAAGAAAAAAAAGTCATTTTGCCCTTTCTGCTAATTTTGGAAGAATAAATTTTCTGGTCCTATAAAAAAGAGCATTATGACTTCTTTTCCATAGTGAACAGAGGAGAGCATCCTCTTGGTCCATCAGAAAAATCACCTAAATGCCATTTGAAGTTGGATCGATTAAAAACAATGACAGATAACTGTGGGCTTTGAGGGTTATTTAAAACCTCAACTTCTCATGAATTCTCAACTATAGTACAATTCCTGATCTGTTGAATTCTGTGGAGTGACTGTAGTGGCTTCTATTATACATAGATTAGATATGCCCAATTTACAACTTTAGATATATACTTTTATCTCTGAAGGCCCTTTGATAAAATTGTATAAAATACTACATCAAAGATTGTTGTTGGAAATATTGAAAGATTTCATGATGTAAAAAATACATCAATGTCATTTAAATTGAACAAAATGGTTCCTTACTTTTCCATATACATTTTAACCGTATTCTCAACACACTTGTTCAATAAATACTGCATAACACAAACATTTTGTACTTTGTCCCACAGATGCAATTTGCCAACCTGATTGATTTCTTTCTCTGTAGCTCACCTGCATTCCACATACGCCATATTTTCTCCTTTATTAAAGATGATATAATCTTACCTTCTATCACATTCACCTCCATCAAACTACTGAGAAGAAGAGAGAGAGGCAAACATGGAAGTAGGAAAGGATAAAATTTCACAAAACAGATTTGTAACCAAGTATAAAAATCTGACAAGAACTCATAATTGGGAAAGTAAATGGAACAATGAAGTTATATGAAGAGAAGAAATCTGGCAATAGAGCCAAACAAAGACATAAGCTTGGAAAAAATAAGAATAAGCAGTTGGAACAAATTAGATATTCTGAGAAGACTTACTGTGTCACTACGGTTTGAACAGATCAAATACTTTGCATGCTGCCAGATGGAGAAATTGTACTCACATGTGTTAGCCTATGTTTCCATCACTGTTTATGTCTAGTTCTCCTAGACAGTGCCCTGTCTTTCATTAATGATATAAACAAATTTCTATTCCTTCTTAGGTAGTACTTTATTAGAGAAAGAGTAAGAGAGAAAAGAGACTGCTGACATAGGTTATTGACCTAAATTTGACGCCAGCTTCAACTCCATTTTCTTGGCCATTTCCTCATGCAGACCAGAGCTGGCAACCTAATCACAACGAAGCGAACCATGCTTTTCAGGGACCATGTCCTGCAGAGTGGTTTAGTTGACATTGCGGGACTATGTGGTGGCCATCTCAATGAGCAGAACCTCATAATAAGGAAGAGAGCCCACTGCTTTTCTTCAAGCTTGGTATATGATTCCCCTGTCAATCTCCGGCTTCCAATTCTGTCTGGGTATGTGGTTTTCATTATAAAACTGCAGAATATCAGAGATTGAAGGGTCTTTTGATAGATTTAATTCAACACCCTTGGTTTTTCATAAAAGGAAGGGGAGGTTAAGTAACTTGGGCAAAGTCTCTTATATTGATTTTCTTTTTTGGAGGAAAATGAAATTTATTTGTTTGTTTATTTTTAAGATTTCAATAGATTTAGGGGGTACAAGTGGTTTTTGTTACATAGATGAATTGTCTAGTGGTGAGGTCAGGGCTTCTAGCATACCTGTCACCTGAACTGTATACAGTCCATGTCTAAAACACTATGCCACACGTCTCTTTCTCACACACACAGCATTCCTTCTACTGACTCCCTTTCGACTGCCTGGATTCTTATTTCATTCTTAGTTCTGGGGCACAAGTGAGTTATATGTTAGAAAATAAAGTGAGGCAATCATGATACTCTCAAATAAGAATAAATGTTATCACCCCAATACAATGAGTGATCTTATTATATACCTGTCGGCACTATGTCTTTGTCTTCTGAAATGACACTTTCAGACTGGATTTGGTGCTTCCAAATGGTACGAGGCCCTCAGCTTGGAAACAGAAATTCTCCCAGTTCCCGCAGCACAGGTGCAGCCCGACACAGTGGAAATTTCCCACCCCACCCCTGCTGGAATCACAGCTTAGTTTTCTCTCAGAGGGTTTGGCTCCAAGTCTTAGAGGAAAATTCATTGTCTGTCCCTAATCAGTGTTGTCTTCCTGAAAAGGTTGCCGCACAGAGGTGTAACCTTGGGGGCTGCAGACCATCAGGATTTAACAGCCAGACTCCAGCCAGGGGAAGCCAATCCACAAATGATCTCCCAGGGAATAAAATGGAAACAGTCCAATTTCAACCACTCCAGAACTCCTGCTCCAATTGCTTCCGGTTTGTAAAATAAACTTACATAACCAAACACTTACATAACCAAAATTTGATGTCAAGAAATATTTTAAATATTAGAGTTATCAGAATTTTAGAACCAGGACAGGGGTGACTCTGGAAATCACCTGGATTCCCACTATGAATGAGAAAGCCATGTCCATGGAAGTCCAGTCAGTCTCTTCTCAAAGTCACAGTTCTATGGACTAGAACACGACCCAGGGCCTTTATATCACAACTTGGCACCAAGATAGCCAAAGGAAAACCCTGGGTAATATTATCTTTTTGAAAAGTTACACTTATCTTTGCAAATAAACCACTTCTGAATCTGGCTGTTTTTGAATTTCAGATTCTGGTAAACTGGTGTTTTTTATGTCAGTTGTGTTGGGAATGCTCATCAATAACCTCACAGAACAACACAAACGCTTTCAAACCTTCCTTCAGAGTTAATAAAGAGAGTAGAACGCCAGTACAGAAGGAACTTTGGAGAGCCACAATATTATTTCCAAAGCAAAAATGTGTGCTTTATACTGGAACTTTGTCAAATGTTGGAAGAATGAAAAAGGTGATTACGTGACTGAAAAGTGCTGCAAGTTCTTCACCTGAAGGAGTCTAAAAGGTATTCTTTGGAAAATGCACTAAATATCCTTTTTTGCTTCCATCACATAGCCTAGAAGAAGGCGAAGCTTGCCCATTGCTTCCCATTGTGAAGATGCAAGTAAACTAGATAAAATTTCTTCTTATATAATTTGGGTTCTCACTCAGAATTAGCTCCCACCACTCCCTTTCACAGTATGTCTGTCCCCACGTCCTCTCTGGGACACTCCAGATGGTACTGCGCCACACCTCTTTATGGTAAGATCTGTCCTCAAATCACTTATTAAACTCAAACGAGTTCAATGATTCTAGCAATTCAAATATTTAAGTGAGCTACAGACTTTTGGTTTAACAAAGGAACAAATGCCAAATGGATTGAGTTTGGGTCAGACAATAATATAGGAAGGCCACTCACCCTGACCTGACCCCCATGGTAATACTCACTATTTAACTATGTAAAGACTGTGGTGACACGTTAAGGATCTGCCTTCTGCTCTACACAGGAAACTCTGTGACAGGCCATACCTGTCTTGATCTCCTTTGCCTCCCTCTCCAGGGGCCATTACAGTGTCCAGGACCCGGAGGCAGTAAGTATGTATTGAATAAATGAAAGGTGACCAATCACCTGACCTAGAAAAGGAGCACTATGCAGAATCAGTAAAGTGCTTGAACATTCAGTGCCTAAAGAATGCTTTGAACCTGTAAAGTAGTATTTAAGTTTAGCCATATTATTTTAACTGGCCAAATATTTTAAGTAGATGTGAAATGACCCATCATTTGTTGAGCAATAACCGTGAGGCAGACACCATGTTAGGCACTAGGATAGATGTGATTTTGTTTAATCCATACAGGAACCCTCGCAAAGAGGATGATTATCTCCATTTACAGATGAGGAAACAGACTCAGAGGGTTGCGATAACTTACCTCAGATGCTATTATTTCAAAACATCTTGATCTCCAAATCCCATCAAAGTCCCAGACTCCACTAACATGATATTAAATCACTAATTTCTAAAATACAAATGCTGACTCACTTTTGTAAAATTCAGCAATTATTTTTCAGGAATTCCCTTAGATAAAAATTAGTCCAAAATCCTATGGAAATTAGGTTACCTGATAACCTTATCTAACAGAAGAATAGTACTTCAGCTTAATTGCCATCTTAACTAATTACTCATAATATGGCACGGGATATGCTAGTCTATTAAAAACCATTGGGTAGAAGTTGTGCGGCTTTACGGTATATAGTTCTCATTCCCACAACTTACATTTTGATGGCATCTGCTACTCTCTGGAAGAAAGCCAGAGTTTCTGAGTAAAATGTATCAGTCCTAACAATGTGGACATTATTATTCCAGAAAGCCAACTGAGAACTGAACAAGATCTTACGGTAATGACTAGAACTGGGAAATAAGAATTTTCTTTGGCACAGCAGGAAGAAATCTTTTTATTAATGTTATGAGAATCAGAGATGTGAACATCCCTTTTAAGTTTAAAATAAATGACTTAGGATGGGTTGTCATTTCAAAAAGTCTTCTATTATATACCGAACGCATCCGAGTCATTTTGCTTTAAACACTTGGGCTTGCAGTATAATTTCATACTAAACGTAATCAATATTGAGTCCCATGATATTCACGAACTGACCAAACCACTTCTAGGTTCCCTGGCTAATGAAAAGTTAAAATCCTCTTTCAGAGCCCTCCTATGACAATTGTTTTTTTCCACTCTAGTTCTACTTTTTGATAAGTAAAATCTGGGTGATAGACTCTTGACATTATTATTATCATCATTATTACTAAATAACAGTTATAGTATGTTAAAGGTGTGTTTTTTTGTGTATTAGTCTCCCTTGCATAGCCTTATTCAAATCTGTGATTTCAACTATCATGTATATTCCAGTGGCAGAAATCTTTGTGATTGTTTACACATTTTTATTGAGTATCTACTGTACACCAAGCACTGTTCTATGCTCTTGGAATAAAAAAAAAAAACTAAAATCTTATCCTGGTGGTAGTTTATATTTTCTAGTGGATCGTCCATTTTAGATTTCTCATCTGAATTCAAGACCCACGTATTCAGTTTCTTATTAGACATAGCACTTGGACACTATAAACCAAACTGAGATGATTACATCTGCTCAACTTACTCCTCTGGAATCCTTAACCCCTCCCCCCATCTGAGGCCAGGGGCCTAAACCATTTTCTCCTTATCTTCATTAATGACTTTATCTTAATTTTTTTCATGTCTGTTATTTCTTTTCAATTTCCAATGGCATTTCCTTGGTATCAGTTCTCACAGTGAAATCTTTCATCCTGATTCAGGATGGCCCCCTTGAATTCATTTCTTAAGCTACCATAGAACCTACTTTCTAAAATGCAAATCTGAACTGTGTCTTTGGTTTAATATCTCCGCAGGGCTTCCCTTAGCTTTCAGGAAAAACTAAACATCTCTAGGTTCTCAGTCCTGTTCCATTGGTTGATGTCTCTGTTCTTGTGTCAGTACCATGATGTTTTGGTTACTATAGCTTTGTATTATAGTATAGCTTGAAGTCTGGTTGATTGATGCCTCCCAATTTGTTCTGTTTGCTTAAGGTTGCTTTCACTATACGGGGTCTTCTCTGGTTTCATACGAAGTGTAGAATTATTTTTTCTAGATCAGCGAAGAATGATGTTGGTATTTTAATAAGGATTGCACTGAATCTGTAGATCACTCTGGGTAGTATAGACATTTTAACATATTGATTCTGCCAATCCATCAGCATGGTATGGTTTTCCATCTGTTTACATCCTCTACAGTTTCTTTCCTTAGTGTTTCATAGTTCTCCCTATATAGGTCTCTCACCTGCTTAGTTAAGTATATTACTAAGTATTTTATTTTCTTTGATGCTATTGTGAAAGGTATCATGTCTTTGATTTGATTCTCAGCTTGGCTGTTATTGGTGTACATGAAAGTTACTGATTTGTGTGCATTGATTTTCTAGCCTGAGACTTTGCTGAATTCATTTATCAATTCCAGGAGTCTCTTGGTTGAATCCTTGGGGTTTTCTAGATATAAGATCATATTGTCAGCAAAGAGTGATAGTTTCTTCTTTCCCCATTTGGCTACCTTTGATTTCCTTCTCCTGTCTGATTACTCTAGCAAGGACTTCCAGCGTTATGTGGAATAGAAGTGGTGACAGTGGGCAACTTTGGTTCCAGTTCTAAGTGGGAATGCTTTCAATTTTTCCCCACTCAGTATGATGTTGGTTGTAGGTTTATTCTGTATGGCTTTAATAATTTTGAGTTATAACCCGTCCATGCCTATTTTGTTAGGAGTTCTTATCATAAAACGGTGCTGAATTTTGTCAAATGACTTTTCTGTGTCTAGAGAGACACAGACTGGTCTTTGTTTCTGCTTTTATTTATATGGTTAATTACATTTGTAGATTTGCATATGTTGAACCCATCCTTGCATCTCTGGGATGAAGCCCACCAGGTCATGATGAATTGTGTTTTTGATGTGCAGTTGAATTTGGTTTGCTAAGATTTTATTGTCATCTGATCTTTGACAAAGCAGACAAAAACATACACTGGGGAAAAGAATCCTATTCAATAAACAGTGCTGGGAAAATTGGATAGCCACCTGTAGAAGACTGAAACAGGATCTGCACCTCTCACCTCTCACAAAAATTGACTCATGATGGATAACAGACTTAAACCTAAGGCACAAAACCATAAAAATTCTAGAAGAAAATGTTGGAAAAACTCTCATAGACATCAGCCTGGGCAAAGAATTTATGAAGACCTCAAAAGCAATCACAGCAACAATGAAAATAGATAAATGGGACCTGATCAAATCAAAAAGCTTTTGCACAGCCAAGAAAACTATCATCAGAGTGAACAGACAACCTACAGAATGGGAGAAAATATTTGCATGCTACACATCTGCTAAAGGGCTGATAACTAGAATCTATACAGAACTCAGGAAAATCAGCAAGAAAAAAATCAAACAACCCCATTATAAAGTGGGGGAAGGACATGAACAAAACCTTTTAAAAAGAAGACAGATGAATGGCCAACAAACTTATGAAAAAATGATTGTCATCTCTAATCATCAGGGAAATGCAACTCAAAACCACAATGAGATATCACTTAACTCCAGCAAGAATGGCTTTTATCAAAAAGTCTCCAAACAACAAATGTTGGTGTGGATGCAGAGACATAGGAACACTTATACACTGCTGGTGGGACTGCAAATTAGTACAACTTCTATGAAAAGTAATATAGAGATACCTCAAAGAACTAAATGTAGAAATACCATTTGATCCAGCAATCTCACTACTGGGTATTTAACCAAAGGAAAAAAAGACATTCTATGAAAAAGACACCTGCACTCAAATGTTTATAGTGGCACAATTTACAATTGCAAAGATGTGGAAACAACCCAAGTGTCCATCAATACATGAGTGGATTAATAAAATGTGACATAGGTATACCATGGAGTACCACTCAGCCATAAAAATGGTGAACTAATACCTCTTGTGTTATGCTGGATGGAGCTGGAGCCCATTCTTTGAAGTAAAGTATCACAAGAATGGAAAAAGAAGTACCACATGTACTCACCATGAAATTGGTACTAATTGATCAACACTTATGTGCACATATGTTAGTAACATTCATTGAGTGTTGGGCAGGTGGGAGGGGAGTGGAGGGGATGGGTAAATTCACACCTAACAGGTGTGGTGCATGCTGTCTGGGGGATGGTCATGCTTGTAGCTCTGACTTGGGCAGTGCAAAGGCAATATATGTAACCAAAGCATTTGTACTCCTGTAATATTCTGAAATTAAAAAAAAAATCTGCAATCACACAAGGCCCCTTGTGACCTGGCTCCTGGTTACCACCTTAGCTTCCCAGAGGTACTCACTCTTTCTCCAGACATACCTACCTGCTCCTTCCACCTGCATCATCCTCATTTCCTCACTTGCCTCCAGCAGGTGTGACCTCCAGGAAGCCTCCCACCGCAGGCTTCTGCACCCAGTAGACTCCATCACTGCACTGTGCCATCAACACTCCTTTGTTTGTTCTCTTTGTCTCCTTTATTTCACCCAAGCCTCCCAAGGGACGTTAGAGAATCTGCCTCAATTTCGAATTCCTAAGCCTAGCCCAGTGTCTCAAACAGTAACACTCGACCTGTGTTTGTTGAATGAACACATCTTTAAAAAATGGAAAATTATTTATTGCTCTGCATTTTCAAGGCATTTTAGATCATACCTCCACTATTGTAGCTTAGAGACTCAGAATTCTAATTCCTAGAAATGCTGGAGAACCAGAAAGAGCTCTCTTTCTTCCAAAGGATGTCTTTTGCTTGTTGGTTTTGAGTTTTTTTTCCTACTTCTGCTCCAATATTTGATTTACACATATTTGATCTTAGTCAAGTTTACCTAACTCTTCCCTAGGAGAAGGTATAGCTAAAGGTGGAATCATAAACATTGGCCCCAGAAAGATCTGTGTTCAGATGTTGGTTCAAGTACTTATTTACTGAGTACCTTGGATGAGTAACATATTCCTCTGAGCCTCAATTCACATAAAATGAGTGTAATTAAATAAGATAAGATGCAAAGCTGCTAATACATATCATGCACTTAATTATTAACAGTTTCATTGTATCACACTTTCAAGATACACACTTTGCCTGGAACATATTCCCCTCCAACTCTTCTGTCAAAATCCTTCTCATTTTTAGACCCAACTCTCCCCGTAACCTCAGTGAAACGTCAGCCACAAATAACTGTCCTGTCCTTTGTGCTCTGGTGGCTCTCTGTCTTATTTATTTTGTTCAACAAACTTATGCTGAGTGCCAACTGTGTGTTGGGCATTAATTTAGGTGCCAGGGCAGGGCGCGGTGGCTCACGCCTGTAATCCTAGCTCTCTGGGAGGCCGAGGCGGGCGGATTGTTTGAGCTCAGGAGTTCGAAACCAGCCTGAGCAAGAGCAAGACCCTGTCTCTACTAAAAATAGAAAGAAATTAATCAGACAACTAAAAATACATAGAAACAATCAGCCGGGCATGGTGGCGCATGCCTGTAGTCCCAGCTACTCGGGAGGCTGAGGCAGAAGGATTGCTTGAGCCCAGGAGTTTGAGGTTGCTGTGAGCCAGGCTGATGCCACGGCACTCTAGCCCGGGCAACACAGTGAGACTCTGTCTCAAAAAAAAAAAAAAAAAAAAAAAAAATTTAGGTGCCGGGAATATGGCAGAGAGCAAAACAGATATGTAAAAGCCCTAATGGAGTGTGTGTTGTAATAGTAGGAACAAACACACCAATAAGTGTAAAGACAACAGGTCAGATTAATATAATGCTAAAGGAAATAAAGGGTGGCGGGATAGAAAGTAACTGGAACTGGGCTGCCAGGGAAGGCATAGGCATGCAAAGCCCATGACAGCAAGCAGAAGGCACACACAAAGGCTCCGACCAGGGAGAAAGGGTGGCATTTTTGAGAAAAAGAAAAGGGCCAATGTGAATTATAGTTGGCTAAGGAAGGTGGGATGTAGGCCGGGGCCAGACTGAATAAGGAGTCCGTGAAAGAATCTGGATCTTAATCTCAGTGCCAATGGGAGGGTTTTAAGCAGGGTTGCAGTGATGTGATTTGTTTCAAGATTTCTCTGGCTGCTGAGTGTACATCTGCTCTACGTCTCAGCAGAGTTCTGATCTGCACTGTAGTTGCTGGTGAATACAGCTGTCCTTCCCATTAGATTGTGGTGCTGGGAGGGCAGTGATGATGTTTTATTCTTGTTCTTATCAGGGCCTCATGCATGGTGCTACCCAGTAAATACTAATCGAATTAATTGAAACATCTTGCAGCCTCTTTCTTTCTCGCCTGCAATTGTAATAATTTAATTGTAATACTTCTAATCTTCGTAGGAAGCGCACAGTTGCCAACCAGCTCTGAACGAGCTCTTTTTTTCCTATTTGAATTCCTCTCAGGCCTTCCTGCCATTGTAGGGTTGTCATCTGACTTCCTGTCTCTCAGCCAGGTCTACTCCCTGCCCTGTGGACTGAATTTTTATAGTCCTTCTTCTGTAAAGCACCATGTGCCCTGTCGAGAGGGCTGGGTACAGCTGGCCTTGCCTGCTCTCAAAGGAACCACAGCTTCTAGCTTTATACGTTTTATAGATCGAATACTGACAGACATTTATTGACCACTTGCATGTGTCTGGCACATTCTGGACATAGCGTCCCTTTGGGCAAGCTGTGCCACTTTGGGCAAGTTACCAATCCTCTCTGATCTTCAGTTTCCTCAGGTGTAGAATGGGGATAATAATAACAGCATCTGACTCCTATGGTTGTTATGAGCCTTTGAAAGTGATCGTGCATGTAAAGCACTTAGCACAGCACCTGGCACCTTGTCAGCACTTACCCAGTGTCTGTTATATTAGCAGTAGTGCTATCAGTGCTGTTAGTGTGCTTGATTTTACTGAATCCTTACAGCAACTCTGCAAGGAAAGTGTTGCTCTATCCAGGACTGATATTTAGCTGGTATGCAAAGATATAACAGCACTGATTGCTAAAATACTACAGTGTCTGCTGATTGTCAAATTAGCCACTGTTCCAAGCCCTCCAATACCCCTGCTCCCCACTCCCCTGCAGTCTTATCTGCCCTGGTCTGCCCCTGGGATCCCTGCCACATCCTCTCCCTGTGATCCTGCAACTGAAGGATTAATGCCTGGCACAGCAAGAGGCCCCAGGGTCCCACCTCAGCTCAGCTGGCTTCGAGTCTGAGTGCCAACTGGCCGATTATACATTTGTATCAATGGGTAAACTGAGGTGCAAAGGGGATAAGTCAAGTCACCAATCTTGCACATGGAAATCCTAAGAAATCAAACTTTAGATTCTAATGCCCAGGCTTATTCCTTCACACCAAGCTTCTCCTTAATTAAATACTGAGTAGAAAACTAACAAAAGCCACTTCTGTCTCCTTGAACTCTGTGGACCATCATGGGGACACCAGCAGATCCACAGTTTCTGATCAATTCGAGAGGTAACCTAGGACATCTTGGGGTCTGTGCCTCACCCGCCGCCCTTGTCCTTAGTCCCATCCCACTTCCACGCGTGAAAATGATTTAAACGCTACTCAGCCCAAATCCTTTTACCCCTACTTCGAGCACCAGTGTCTGACAGCCGGGCACTGGAACAGTCTGTGAGACGAAGGCTGCTACAGCCACACTGGGGAGTACTTACCACTTCTGTCTCTGTTTTACAAACTAAAAGAGGATTCAAAAGATGTTAACATGTGTGCAAAATGCAGTCATTCATGGATCTTACACAAGAATACTAAACAGAAAATGAGAATAGCATAGAAGATAGATGTCACAAGGATAATAAGATGAGGATTAAAAAAGATCCCTCTTAAATTAAAGACATGGCCAGGCTTCAAATGTGGGAAGTGAAGGTGGGATCTCCTTGAATGCATGCGTGTACTTCTTAATTGTGCATTCTGAGCTGCAAAGACCCCCTTGGCTCGGCTTGAAATATAAACATTTTAAAGTGTCTTATTAAGTTCTGAAGTCTTTAAAATACAGCTTAGTTAAAAATTGAGCAGTTACATAATTGGCTTAATTAGATCCAATTGCACAATTAGTGTTAATTAGAAATAATAGAACAGAACATATAATTTCATAATTATGACACATAACAATAATGCAGAAATTAAGTTGGCAAATGGTGCTAAGGCAGGAGGGGTGCATATAAATCTTAGAAGTCCCGATGTGTTTCATATCTCCACCTCCCAACAGTTACTGTTCAAAAATACAAGAAGGATTTTGAGTACCCAGACTATCAGAAAACAACATCTGGAAAATTGTTATTTCTTTTCCCTCTTTATGTATCTAAAGTAATGGGTGACTAGATGGTTAGATTTTTTTTTTTTTACTTGTACAAATAGGTAGGGTACATGTGCAATTTTGTTAAATGCATACATTGGGTGGTGGCTGAGTCAGGGCTTTTAGAGTATCCATCACCCAAATACAGTACATTGTACCCAGTAAGTAGTTTCTCATCGTCCAGTCCTCTGCCACCCTTCACCCTTCCGAGTCTCCACTGTCTACCATTCCACTCCATGTGAACACATTCTTAAGCACCCACTTATGAGTGAGAACATGCAATATTTGACTTTCTGTGCCTGGCTTGTCTCACTTAAGACAATGACCTCCAGTTCCATCTATGTTGCTGCAAAAGACATGATTTCATTCTTTCTTATGGCTGAATAGTAGATTTCTTTTCTATCTCGCTGAAAGAATGATCCCCCTCTTTCTAAGGTCTTGACAGATTATTGCAAGGAAGAATTCACTCTTAAGGGTGAGTTCCGCTGAAAAACCCACCAGTGCGCATCCCTGCCCCTCTGCTAGGGGAGCAGCTGAAGGCCTACTCCGGAGGGCTTGTGTGGGAGGCAGAGGCGGTGCTGGAGAGATGCTAGGAGAGACCACAGAGGGATTAAAGCGCCTTGTCTTTTAAATCAGCCACCCGATTTGCTTCAGGGAACATAACTATTCCCGCTGCATCTTTATCTTCCTATTTTAAAAGAGGGGAAAGAAGTAGTATTTGACTAATAAGAAATTCATGTTGCCATCTCTTGCAGCTATTTTGGTATACCTTTCTGTAAATTATGTCCAACTACCAGAGGGCTAAGAAGAAATCACTCATTTATTAATTCGTTATTTTATTTATTCATTCAATAAATGTTTAGAGTTTCCTATGATTTCTTATGTATCCTTATAAATCAAATCTTGAGCACAGTTGCTAGCATAGAGGAGACATTCAAAGTTTTTACTAAATTGCTTTTAATACACATTCTAGATACTACCTGCTTTGGTATTGTGCAGAACAAAGAGCTACTCTATACCTGGTTATGGCCTTCAAGAAATTTACGATTATTTTTTGGTTAAGATAGACAATTAATATGTTAACAAAAATATGAGTTAAATTGCCTTAGTTGACACTGCCACAATGTCAGGAAGCAATTGTTAGTCAAGAGTTAAATAAGCTGAAGTGCTTAAAAGTACGATTCAGTAAAAGGAGGAAATGGTTCCCAAAATCTCATGGTCATCGCAGGGGAGGGTGGCCAGCCAGGTCTCAGTAGCAGCCCAGTGCCATCAGAACACCTGGGGAGGCAGTGCCTGCTCTTATACGCACCTCTGGTTTCGGTCCCGTTGTTGGTCAGATTAAGTAGTAAATATCTCCTAACATATCTCATCAAATGAACACTGACAATCTGAAAATGTCCCCAAAATGTTAGAGAAACACCTAAAAGCCTTGGGCATTTTTTCTAATGATCTCTATTTTGTTTGTTCCTCCTCAGTCATCATCCTGCGGGTAATGGGAGAAGCAAAGGGGTTTAGTGATGCTCAAAGGCCATTACTACTATGGAGGGAGGATTTATCCTTTCATACCCTTGCCTCTAGTTTATTTGATTCTCTTTCATTACTTTACTTTCCTGTATGGTCCCTCTTTTTCCCTTCTCATTTTCTGTTCCCAATAAATAGTAGCTCAAAATCTCAATTCTCTTATCAAAAGTGAGGGTTTGCTCGCCAGAAGAAAATACATTCCCAAGATACCTTGATCTGCTCACATCTCCCCTAACAATATCCCAGAAGATGTTTTGTGTTAATTCAAATATTCAGGCAGTGGCTGTTTAAACAGCTTGGTTTAGAGTTCGAAGGCAGGGGTAAGGAGGTTGTAAGTTTCGATTAATATTTCAGACTCTTGATACTATCATTGGTTGGATCCAGACACACAAATGTTTCCTAAGATTCTAACCCCTAGAATTAATATATTACTTTATTTACAATGACTGTTTTAATGGATGTTGGTATAAATATTCCTTATTGATGTGGTAATGAAGTTGCATTGGAAGTTAAAAAATACACAGAGGGAGAAACATCCCCAAAACTTATTCTATTCTTGTTTTTCCCATTGCAACAAAAGGTAGGAGACATTTTCTAAGGGTCCCAAGGTACAAATATGACTTACATAAACAGTGTAACAGGATTCAGATGAGTTGTTTCATGAACAAATATGAGAACCTTCCTCATTTTCCTTTGCATAAATTCTTGAGAGTAAAAGCTACATCAATTATGAAGAATCTTAAACTTCTCCCAAAGCCCTATCGATAAGCACCTAAACCAACTTGATAAATGAACCGATTGTTAAGGAACACAAAGAAAGAGTGGCAGGAAAATGTCTGGAAGGTTTCCTACCAAACTACTGTTACCTCTGGAGTGGAGAAACAAAAAAACAGTACTGTAGACATGCTTCAACTCTCTACGGACTCTAAAATCTTATCTCTCGCTAGGAGGATTAGAATCACAAGGCCACCATCTCCACAGAGTGTGGAGTAATGGATTTTCTGAATTGGGTTTGTCAGCTACAGATGTTTAGAAGTTTCCTCAAGAGGCTATTTCCATAAATAAACAGTCTTCCATGCGAACAACTTTTTGTTTCCATCAAACCTAAGCTAATATTGCTCTTCCTTCTCTTGGCCATTAACATTCAGGAACAAAGTCTGTTCTCTTGGATGTGCACTGCTCGGGTGAGAAGACGTTTCGTGTTAGAGTAAGCTTGCAAGCTCTCATTCCCCCTGTCAAGGTTCTGGAGAGACCTCTGAGACAGAGGAGGGTGGGCAGAAACATGAATAAGTACTTGGATACTTAAAAATTCAAGTACAAGTGCTGGGTAAAATGCTGCTTTTCATGTTAAGGCTAAAAATGGGTCAACATTTTCACAGCAGTCTTTTCTCATGGTCAAAAGTCACCTGGTGATTTCTGTATTACCAAATCCAAAAGCTTCGACCTGTCTCTTCTTTATGGCCTCTTTGCAGCAATTGACACTATTGAACTGACACTGAAATCCTTACCTTTTGGCTTTTGACACATTTCACTTCCTGGTTCTTCTGTCTTCTTTATCGTCTTCTACTTATTTTACTTGTCTTTCTTCTTTTTCCTAAATAGGGGATCCCCTGGGTTCTGTCTTGGGCTTTGTGTCTTCATACTCCCTCCCTTCTCCCACCATCCTGTAATCCAATGGCTTCCATGGTAATTCTCTGCACAGTCGCGGTAAGAACGGTCATGTGCTGAGGCTCCACACTTGACTAGGCACTTTTTACATGTCCTCTCGCTGAGCTCACAACATGCCCATGGGCAATGCAGCAGTCCCTCCATTTTTTAGATGAGGAGGCAGAGGCTCAGGCAGGCTCCAAGCCTTCCCCATGATATCCAAGACCCTCTGGAAAATATGTGATAGAGCTAAGGTCTGATCTCTCTGGCTCCAAGACTCACACCATGGCCCCTGCACTGTTCCTCCTAACCCACGACTCCTGGCTTCCAGTCTCACTTCAAGGTCAAAAAGTTGTCTTCTCTGACCAGCTTCTCTTCCTAAGAAAGACACTTTCTTAGGAAACTGACCCACCACATTTCTCCCAACGCCCAGGCTCACAGTGTACAGTGTCTCAGGCTCATCTTGCTCCCTTCACCTCCCCTGCTGCTCCATGTCTCTCACCCCTAATCTCATCCACTGTCGGACACAGTCTCTGACTTCAACTTCCTCCTCTCCAACCAGCCTGCACACCACTGCCTGACTCTCGTCCTAGGCCACATTATTCCCGTAGATATAACCTTTAGAGGCTTCCATTGCTGCTGAAACAACATCCAAATGCCTACCTTTATTATTCAAAAGTCCAATCTGCATTTTCTGTCCTGTCTTGTAGAGCTTCCTTACAAGTGGACCACGCGCCAGTGAAACTGGGCAACTCACGATCACCTGCGTCTACGTGTACCACTTTTAAGCCTTTGTTCAGACTGCTCCCTCATATGTGCAGGTACTCCCCATCTGCACAAACCCTGCTCTGTCTGGTGTATTCCACCCCCACGCCCACACATCAATTCCCCTCCATCTTCTCCCAGTTGGATGTCACACTAGATTTTTAAGTCTTCACAGGTTTTCATTTGTACTACCCTTGGGGAATTTGGCACATTCTACTTTTGGTTTGTTATTCCTCCCTCCTTCCTACTATGCTCTGAGTTCTTCAGTAGAGGGGAATGTATCCAACTCAACATTTTATAGTCCAAGGGACACAACAGGGGCCCCCCAAAATACATGCTGATTAAATTTACTCAAACTTTGATAAAATGTAGCAATGTGATGTCACATTTTAAATGTAATGCTTTACATGCCTTTTCCCCCAGCAAACAGAAATGAAATGTTTCTTGTAAATGAGATCAAGAATGTGTAAAGGATGACTATGAATGCACATCATTTAAATCATTACCTTTTTTTCCTAATTTAGAAGGCAGAGAGGGCATAAAGGCAAGAGTGGAGAAAGAGAAACAATATTAGGTTCTGCTCACTGCTAAAGGAAGAACACAGAGAAAAAAACTTATAGTAGGATGCAAGCCACTAATAACAAAGCAAGAAAAATGCTAAACTTTAAAAAACTCACTTTACATGTAGCTCACCTGTGACATGTAAATATTGACAGGTAAGGTAAACTATTATTATATATTAACTTGTACTTATTAATATGTTATCCTCCAAAAATGTTCTTTGTTTTCTCCCTATGCTGTAGCCTATGTTTTTCTCAGTGGATGACAAGCTGGCAAGGGAAGGATATAGAGCCACTGTTACCTAGCTCTGCTGACACTTCTGCATTGGTGCTTACTACATTTTATCCTTAAAACGAAGCAGCAAGGAGGACCATGACGTGTATCCTAAGCCCTCTTTCTCCAATAGTGAACACAATTTTGTGATGATTTTTGAGAAAAGACATTCAATATATAGCTACGTTTATTACAAGAATGCAAAAATATGTATCAGATACAATCATGCTCACTAAACGTGTATCTAGATATACTAAAGTTGTAACTTTGCTTTCCCTTTAGGCCAACTAGTTTTAATTTTCTGAGACAGGAGAAACTTCAAATCATGGACAACCACACGCTCAGTGCTGATCTTAACGAGGAGTTACCAGCGACTGGATGTGGCAGGATCAACGCAAATCCATCAGCAACAGTGGCAAATCAATCCAAAGCGTGCGCTGACCATCATACTCTCCCCAACACAATTTAATTTCCTAAACTCTTGATTTTTGAAAGTCAAGGAGCTTCTTAAAATATGAATCTTCTGCTCATATTTAACAACAGGGAAGTTCCAGATTTTGGGAAGTGGGACATGAGCAGTGACAGAAGGCATGAGGTCAGAAGGTGACAGACATGGCTGAGGTGGTGCTATTCACTGCACAGGGAATCCTCCAGAAGATATCATCTGTGCACTGGAGACTTAGATTTGGTTTGAATGACCAAGAAGTCTACTGTGAACCAATGATTTAACCAGTGTAGAGGCTCTTCAACGATGGACAGGCCCGTTTAAAAGTTAACAAAAAATGATTTCCTAGAACCTTTATATTTTGAGAGGAAGGTAGGGTAGAGAAGATGAAAGTATACAAACATGACACAGTCACAGATTTAAACCCCCCTGATCACTCACCACAATCATTTGAGCCACATAACTCTCAGGTCCGGTGTATTCTGTTGGGTCTTTAACTTTCACCAGGACTATGAAGTACAAATAATGCCACATATTGTGTTCCGACTTAATGTGCTCCTCAAAGGAAACAGTTTTATTGTCAAACTTGTCCCTCTCAAGTCCTGCAAAACACAGGAAACACAATATATGTAATTTGTCATTTAACCAGCATTTACTTCTTAGCATAAAAACAAAACAAGGTAATTATTGTGGAAAAATGCTTTCTGCAAGGGTGTGCCAATTTAAAATGCTATGATTAAAAACAACACAGTACACAAGACCTCCAGAAAAGAGGCTATAGTTTATAGATTTCTTCCCAACTAACATTTATTTTTTCCCCATGGATCCTTGGAAATGTACAGTCCTATTATAGATGTAAAACTTGAAGATAACTTAAAATATAGTCATATCAAAATTGTCACATTAAACTGGACCACAAGTCTAAGAAAAAGAGGTAAAAATGATCATGCAAGAAAAGGCATGCTTTCTAATCAGGACAGGAAAAACAATGTCATTTTATCCAGGAACTTTGATTAAAAGAGGGAAGGCAACTGAGAGAGTCGTCCTCCGAAACCACGTGTAATCAGTGAAGGGCTCGGGAACGCAGACAGCCACCTGCACCCTGAGGACAGCTAGGACTGCCACACTGCTCCAGCCCTCGAGAGCACGGTGTCATCCCTGAATCCTCTCTGTCTCTCACATGCTGCATCCAATCCAGGTTGAAATGCTTCTGGCTCTACCTTCACAATATATCCAGAACCTGCCCACTTCTCGCCACCTCCGCTGCTGCACTCGGGACTGAGCCATTGCCGTCCCTCACTGGATTACTGCTACAGCCTCCCAGGCCTCCCCGTCTCCGCCTGTACTCTCCAGAGCCCTTTCTCAACACAGCAGCCAGCAGGATCCTTTAAACACCTCGGTGGGACAGTCTCTCCTCTGTGGCAAATCCTGCAGTGTTTTCTCACTTCCTCAGGATAAAAGGCCCTACTACGGCCTTCAATAGGGTTGATAGTTAAAATACAGGATGCCCAGTTACGTTTAGATTTCAGGTATACACGTATGTCCCATGCAATATTTATTTGCTAGAGTCTATGTGATTTGTCCTCCTAGCCACACCAAATTTAACTTCTACTACTCCATTCACTAACTGCCATCAACCATACTGGCCTCTTTGCCATTCCTGGAACACAGATTCCTGCTTTGGGGCCTTAGGACTGGTTGTTTCCTCTGGTCACAAAACTCTTCTTTTTGATATTTCTTTGAATAACTCATTCACCTCCAAGTTTTTGCTGAAATCTCACCTTGTCAATGTGGCTTAGCTTGATTACCCTATTTCACACTACTGTGGGTCCCTTCCTGTTTGCTGACACTCTAGATCACCTGTTCCCTTTTCTCCTCTTTTTTCTATGGTGGTTATCACCTACTAACAGACTGAATATAGCCATAATCAAGTTGTTAAATCACAACACTAAGATAAAGAGGTAAAAATGACTGTGCAAGAAAAAGGCTGCCTGCTAATCAGCCCAGAAGCAATGTTATTTCATCCAGGAATTTAGATAAAAGTTCATTATGTTTATTATTCATTGTATGTCTCTCCTCCCACTGGAACATAAGAGATACCTGGGCAGATACAGTTGGTCCCAGTGGCTTAGAATCATGTCTGACACATAGTAAACACTCAACAAAATACTGATTGAGTGAATTGTGAATATTTCACTAGTAAACATTGTTCTACTAGGATGGCTATAATCAAAAACAGATAATAATCACCTTATTCCTGTTAGAATGGCTTTTATTAAAAAGTCCAAAAAAAAACCAACAGATGCTGGTGTGGATGCAGAGAGAAAGGAACACTTATACACTGTTGTTTGGACTGCAAATTAGCACAACCTTTATGGAAATCAGTATGGAGATTCCTCAGAGAACTATAAGCTGGCCTACCATTCAATTCAGCAATCCCACTACTGGGTATCTACCCAAAGGAAAAGAAGTCATTTTATAAAAAAGACACCTGCACCCAAATGTTTATTACAGCACAATTCACAATAGCAAAGATGTGGAATCAACCCAAGTGCTCACCAATTCATGAGTGGATTAACGAAATGTGGTACATGTACACAGTGGAGTACTACTCAGCCATAAAGGATGAATTAATACCTTTTGCAACAATTTGGATGGAACTGGAGACCATTATCCTAAGTGAAGTATTCCAAGAATGGAAAAACAAACACCACATGTACTTGCTATTAAATTGGAACTAACTGATGAGCACACATATGCACAAAGGAATGTAAAACGCAGTGGAAATCAAGCAGGGGGGACAAGGGAGGAGGGGAAAGCCAAAAACCTACCTAACGGGTACAACGAACACTATTTGGGTGATGGGCACACTTATAGCAGTGACTCAAGCATTACAAAAGCAACCCATGTAACCTAAAACATTGGTACCCCCTTAACACTTTGAAATAAAAAATTAATTAATTAATTTTAAAAAAGAGACAATAATATGTGTTAGTGAGAATGTGGAAAATAGGAACCCTCCTACGTTGCTAATAGAAATGTAAAATATTGCAGGCACTTCAGAAAACAGTTTGACGGTTGCTCCAAAGGTTATACATGGAGTTACTATGTAATTCAGCATAATCCACTCCTGGGAATAGGCTCAAGAGAAATGAAAATATATGTTCACACAGAAACTTAGACATGAACGTTCACAGTAGCATTATTCATAACAGCTCAAACTGGAAACAACCCAAATGTCTACCAACTGATGAAAAGATAAGCAAAACATGTGACATCCATACAACAGAATAATTTTCTGCAGTAAAAAGGAGTGAAGTATTGATATATGTTACTACATGAACTTTGAAAACATCATGCTAAGTGAAAGAAGCCAGTCACGAAAAGTCACGTATTATGATTCCATTTATATGAAATGTCCAAAATAAACAAATCTATAGAGGCAGAAAGTAGATCAGTGGATGCCTAGGACTGAAGAGGATGGAAGGCTGGGGACAGGGTGATTGCTAAAGGGTATGGAGTTTCTTTTGGGGACAATGAAAACGCTCTAGAATTGATTATAGTGATGGATGCACAACTCTGAATATACTGAAAACCACTAAATTTTGTACACACTAAGCGGGTGAATTGTCAGGTATGTGAATTATATCTCTATAAATGTGTTAACAAACAGAAAGAAAGAAAATATTAAAGCAGATTTCCCAGAATTCAGTTCAAACATCTACTGGTTGCAAGATAATAGGGCTATAAAAATAACATTCCTACTATTAATTAATCCGTAATATGGTAGAGGAAACAGACAACTTGGGCTATATTCTGGAATGGCATAAAAGGAGGGCAAAATAAATTCTGACTAGGTATATTTTAAAAGGTTTCAAAGATGTGTAAAGCTTTAAAAATCCTGTCTCAGAACACAATTATGGCAAGTGGAGAAGAGGTGAATGGTAATAAAAGGTACTTAACTTTTATTGCACACCTATTTATGCTGCCAACTATAAAGACATCTAAATGTGCTATTATAATTACAATAATCCAATATGACCACTTAACACGTGAGGAAATAGATTCAGAATGATTCAATAAAGTGTCTAAGTTAGCACCTCTAGTTAGTGGAAGAGTCAGTATTTAAATAAAAACATTTCTGACTCCAAAGCCCATGTCCATTTGCCATCTGGGCAAAGGAAATGTCGTGACAAGGCTGGAGATGAAAGTAGATGACCTGATTGGGGGAATATCAGTTTCTCTAGTGTGGCCGAAAGGGAATATTTGGAAATAAAGATGAAATGGTACATTTGGCACAAACTATGAAGAGCTTCCAACTCACAGCTAGGGTGCTGCACCTTATCCTGAAGGCTTCCAAGTGGAGACACGCGTGTTAGAGCTATACTCCAAGTTGTTCCTGGAGCAGCACTGATTGAGAAGACGACTGAACGGGAAGAGACTGAGGCTCGAAGACCAGGGGACCAGGGCAGTGGAGGGAAAACGTGAAAGAGGGGGAACTGCTTGTCTTTCATCTTCCTAAGTTCCTGCTGTCTAAGCTTTATTGTTCATTCCCATGGTTCTAACCATCACCGTGCTGACGATTTCTCAATCTTTATCCACAGTACTGACCTTTCTTCTCAACTTCAGTTTCTATTTCCAGCTGCCTACTGGGTAAATCCACCTGGATAGCTTGTGGGCATGTCAGACTTAACTCATCAAAAATTGGTTTCTTTAGCCCTTCTTCTTTGCTTCTGTTAAGGAAGTCCCCGTCGACAAGGGAACTTGAAGCCATCCTTAGACTCATGCACTGATAAGCCACTCTGAGCACATTCCTTGTAGTCACTCTTTGTCACCATTTTCCAAATGCCAAGTCTTCTGAAAACCCTCTGCCTCCATCTACTCTGTCTTCTGCCGTCCAGGTTTTCCTTCTTCAAGACTCAGTTCAACCACATCCACCACTGACTCCCACAGACACAACCAGTGGGTTAATCTGTCCCTACAATACTTCACTATGAAAATTTGTTTCTTTCTGTCTTAGGCTCTCCCACTTTACTGTCTGAGTAATTTTTGTATTAGTAGCACCTGGTATAATGTCCGGAAAACAGCAGGCATTCCACTAAAGTTGACCGGACAATTGAAAAAATGAATAAGAGAGATTGAAGAGGCATTTTAGAATGAAAACTTGAGAGGGATTGATGTTCAATTAGAGGTATAGATTTAGGGACAGGGGGAAATCAAGAATGACCCTGAATTTTCTGACTTGAAGGACTGGGTTTATGGTAGTATCACTACAGCGTGATATTTTATCCTTATAATAGGAATTCTGACCTATCATCAAATCTTTTCTCCATGTGTTGTTCTGTAACACCTGGTTTATCAACATCTACTTCTCACTGGATTTCCAGCCTTTAGTAATTCCAAATTAATAATTAATAGGGATATGAGGGCAAGCATGTTTCTGCACTTACTGCTTCAGCTCCGATCTGCTAATCTTCACCCTATCACAACTGCCTTCTGGATCACTGGCAACTGTTTTCTGAGTCATGTTTGACTCTCAAACTTCCGGTCATTGCCTTCAAGGATGGCAAAGTCCAAACTTCTCCTACTGCCTGTCACAGAATCCACCTTGTCTTGTCTTACCGTGGGTGTCCCTTGTTACACACCTGGAGCCAAACCTCTCCTACTGTGGAGATTCTTGCCTTTGTTATTTGGTGCTATAATATATCCCTCTTTGGATCACAACTTAACACCCAACTCTTCCAAAAACCATTCTCAGAGTAATCATTATTTAATAGCCTACTAGTAAAACCCCCAAATATCCCAACTGTTTAAACTGTTCTTATAATTAGGTTCTCATAACATATATGACATGTATTATATCTTCCACGTGGCGAGAGATGCCAGGAATGAACGCATATCTAGACATCCATCATCATGTTCTCACACATTTCTGCTGAAGAGCCTTTAAGGGAAGAGAGCAGAGAATGTACATCTTTATGCTACTGAGGTCACAGTAGCTGAAAATATCTCAGACAAATCTTTAATTTTAAAAAATTTTCTATTTTATTTTAAATGTTCACACTAAATTTGCTCTACTTTATAATATTCTATTTGCTCTCATATAAAATACTATGTAAATTCACTGTTAGGTTAAATTACCTAAATGGGCCCTCATATTTTTGAATAAATGTGAAGCTGCCACAAAATAGACCATGGTGATCCGACATCCCCTTGTGCCTCCTGATTATCACCCTGCACCCCTGTGGGCACGTGTACTCCACAGAAACAAGACCCTGCACTTGACAAAATTCGGAACAACCTGGAATCAGTGTACCCTGCTTTCTTGTCTGCAGTACATGCCAACTTGGTACTTACTTGCTTTCTCTTCCTTTTGTAGGTTAGAGGCCACACAAGCATAGAGACAATGTTAATTTGGAGCTGACTTACTAGATAGTCGCTCATTAAGCAAACATTTATGAATGATCCCCAGTACATACTAAGGGTGCATAAAAATGGATAAGACATGAATCTGGAACTCATAAGAAGGGAAAGTAACATGTATGGAGAGCTGACTCTCAGCTAAGCATCAAGCTAGGGATTTTGATACACATGATCTCATTTATACTCACCACAACCCTGAAATATGGCATTACATTCCTCACTTTCCAGATAAGGGAGTAACAGCTCAGGATAATTTAAAAAAACACGAAACTTGGCTAAGCTCATGGATCTAGTGTAGACCAGGTCTATTTGAGTATAAAGTTCATTGTACTTCCTGTAATATGAGAGTGCACAGCATCTGGCAGAGGTGATGAGACAAGAACGATATACACAGTACCATATAGCTAAGTGTGATGTGAGGACTTTAGGAGCAGATGTGTTTGCTTCTGGTTGGTGAGATCAGAGAGAGCTTCTGCTTCTTGAATAATGGCATTAGAGCTAGGCCTCAGAGAGGGCAGGAGTTGAACAGCTTAGGAGTTGGGGCATTCCAAATGGAATGTTCTCCCACAACTGAGACCACATAGAGTCCGGGAAGTTCAAGGTGAGAAATGCGATTGGACTGGAACCTGAGCTATAAGTGGGAGAACAGTGGGGGAAATGGTGGGCAAAAAAAGAAGGGGCCAGATTGTGGGGTACCTCACATGTCAGGAAATTTAAAGTTTTAGATTTATAGACTGAGCAGTGTTATTGATGGCTTTTTGAGTACGGAAATGATTAATTGAAAGTGGAAAAATTAGTCTGGCAGCACAGAGCAAGCCATCTGGGGGTGTGAGCCAGCGTGATCCTGAAAAACCAAGGTGTGGCTGCGGGAACATGTGGAAGGATGTGAGTGAGACTGTGAAGTCAGATTCATTAGTGCAAGGCAGCCAGTGCGCCTGCAGAGGAAACGGATGATGCTAAAAATGATGGTGCGGTTCCCAGCCCAGATTACTGAGGCACAGTGGGATATCACATATTACAACACGGACGTCAGGATGAGGAGCAGGGGTAGAGGAAGGGGATGGGATGGGATGATGCATTGGTTTGGGGCATGGTAAGTGTGGCTGCCAGGAAGACATACTGGTCTAACTGTCCAGTAAACAACTGAAAACAGAGGGGAAGCGTCTGGGGAGAGGCTGGCACTGAGGCTGTGTATTTGGCAATAATCTGCACAAAGTGGATGTCAAAGGGGAGGATGGAGAGAAGAGACAAGGGGTCAGTTACAAAATCAACATCTTCCATCTAGGGATTTAGGGAGAAGAAAAGGACCCTGTGGTGGGACCAGAGAATGAGCAGGCAGAGGTAGAAGAAACGGTCAGCAGGAAATTAACAGTGAAATTTGGGAAGAACGTTTCAATGTGTTGATGAGGGTTACTGGGACGTTTTAAGGAATTTATAGGTCACAGGCTTTTTAATAACTGTGATAAAGCAAAGAGAATTTTGACAGTGAAGGGAAAGCTTAGAGGGGCAGGAATTATGGTTAAGTGATAGGCTTATTTTGTCATGTTTTTTGTTGTTAGACTATGGGAGACAAGAACATGTCTTCGAATGAGGTTCCCATCCCTCTGGTCTGTGTTTCCAAAGAGCGCCTTTTTCAGAGGTAGCGCACCAGCAGGGTGGTTATTATGATTGTGAAGAAAACGGCTGAGAGGAAGCTGTGTAAAAGAAAGACCATGAGACACACAGAGAGGTTTCCAAGGCCAGCACTGTTTTTCCTCTGTGGGACTCACCCTTCCATACGATGGCTCTGCCCCATAACACTATACCCCTCAACCCGATCTGTCCCCAGGCCTGGCTGTCATGGAGTTAGAACCTGACTATGACTCTGTCATTTTAGGAGACTAGTACAGTGTAGTGGGCTTTCAAGTTAGGTAGTCCTGGGTTCAAATCCTGGCTCTCCTGCTTATTAACTGGTTGTTGATGGGACCTGAGTCTCTAATTCCATATTTGTAAAAAGTGGGTAATATACATAATACATATTATTCATTTTCAGGATAAAATTAAAAGAAAATACCTAAGTAAAAAGCCAGACATGCAGTAAGCATTCAACGAATGGTCATGTTTTATTTTTCATGATGATGTTGATGCTGTTGCTAAGAGAGGAGACATGGTTCCAGATGACACAGGTGAAGAGAAACCTTGTCCTTTGAAAGGCTGAGGATGTGCTGAGAAGGGAGAGAAAGGAAGGAGACACACACACAAATTCATTGTGAAGAAATGGAAGTGGTGACAGCTTTCCCATGGAGAAGAGAAAAATGAGAAAAAATGGGATGTGCATCATCTTTTCAACAAGGTAGGAGTCTATTTATCTTTTAAGGTTGAAGGAGTATCCTCTCAGCCTCTGGGCATGTTTCTCTCTTTCCCAAACCCCTGGGTTGTTGTACGACACCTTCCTTGGCTACATCTCAATCTTGCTTCCCCGCCAAATCTAGACATAAAAAGAGAGGACCCCTCCTTCTGCCTCAGTTTTTGTCCAGCAAATCCCTACTCAGCACTGTGAAATCTGCTCTACCTAAAGCCCCCTAAATGAGAAGCCCAAAGGCTCTTTCAGTTCTGTCATTGGTCTTCCTGCTCTGACAGGGTTGATGATAATTCCTTCCTTCCCAGAGCAGTTTTCTCCCCTCACTCCCATATGCCACACCTTCCTGGTTCTGCTCACCCCATTCTCACTTGGTGCTCTTAGTTTTTTGGCGTGCGTTCGTCTCTCTCCCAACTCTTCAAAGCTAGTGCTCTCCACTTGTACTCTGTCTGCTTCTCTTCTCACTCGGATGCCTTCCTCCAAACTCCAGATTTTACTACCAAATACAGGCTAAGGATTCCCTAGTTACTGTCTCCAGCGAAGACTCTTTCTCTGAGGCTTAGACTCATGTATTGACCTGTGCTGGGCGCGTCCCACCAGGAAGTTTGGAACACACCTGAATTTCAGTATTCAGTTAAACTCAGTTAAACTACCCAGAGTTGTTTTTTTTTTTTCACCTATCCTCAAGGGCAATCATTGGTATTACCATCCACCCAGGCACCCAAACTATCTTTCATATCCATTACTAACCATCAAGATTTAAAAATTCTATCTCCTTAATATTTCTTGACTCTGCCTTCTACCCTTAATACGGCTACCACTAACTTTCCTGGAGCAAGCTTTCGTTACCTTTCACTTGGACTGTGGCAATAACCTCCTACCTGGTGACTCTGCTTCCAGTACTGTTCCCTGGAATGACCTCCCAAACTTGCCAGTGCTCAAAATTAGACCCTGTACTCTTCTACTTAAAATTCTTTAATGGTTTGCCAGCCTCTCTGAGTCTATAGAACAAAGTCCAAGCTGCCTAACATAAAAGACCATGCATGATGCGGCCAACCTCCTCTGCCGGTATACCTTGCTCTGAACTATGTGCTCAGCAACACTGGGCTGTTCAGGGTAAGTGCAGACACTCATTGGACTGTCCTTCACCTCTGTGACTTTGCTTATCCTTGGCCACTCTGCTCCTACCCACCTTGATCTGGTGAACTCCCTTTTATCTTTTACCATCGGCTCAGTCACCATCTCTTCTGACAAGCGTTCTTGACTCTTCTTCCTTGCTCCCTGCACCAACCTGAAGAGGTACCCCTCCTCTAGGTACCCGCATCTCCCTGTGAATTTCTCCATCATTCTGCATACATGACATAGCAATACTATTCATTGTGTTTATGTCTCACAACAGATGATGAACACCCTGGAACAAGGCATGTCTAATTTATATTTGTTTCCCTGGAATATAGCATATTGTTATAGGAATGTTGGAGGGTTTGGGAGAGCCATTGAGTGGAATGAGATAGTTGACAAAAGAAGAACCAAGGTGAGAATGGAATGGAATTTATTGAAGGCCCAACTGAAGTTACACAGGGTAACGCTGTGGTGAAGCCCTTAGGCTTGTTTTGTGACACTTAACAAAAGATTCTTCAGCCCAAGATGGAAAAATGGAGGGGGGGGGGTGTAACCTAGTGTTGGTGATCATCCAAAGAGGAGGATGGATTCTAGGGTGACAAGAGACCAGCTACAGAGACAAGTGAAGCCAGAAATGGCCGCTTGATACAGAGGTGAAGGCAGGGCCAACAGGAATGATGGGGGAAGGGGAAGGACTGAGTGGGCCTGAGAGAGAAGATGGTGAGGGGGGCGGGGAGCAGGGCGTGTGTGTGAGAGACAGAGAGAGACAGAGAGAGAGAGTTTAAGAACTGAGAGAAGATACAGTTCACAATCTAAAACATAGTGATGCCAGTGAGTAGAAGTTCATGCTGTTAAAAAAAATCATCTTTGGATTCATATTCTAATAAAATAAAATAAATGTCATTCTGTTCTGTAATAAATATGTTATTGTGATTAAAAACCTGTTTGCCAGTTGGTGAACTGTGGCATTTTGCATCACATTCTATAGTCAGAGAATCATATAAATTGGAGAAATAATGACAGGATAGCTTTGGGATATAATTCTTCTATCTATTTATGGAAGCAGAGAATTCAAGCCTAATGTTCAGTTACATAATCTGAATTTTATCCAGCCTTCATTTTGACACAATTTTTCCAAAAGCATGACAAATGAAAACCACTCTAGCCCCTCTTTCCTGCAAATAGTTTATTCATCTATTGTTTTAGCATCTAGGAATACTTACCACAAATGAAACAGGTTGTCTTTAGAATTTCTTCTTTTTTCTGCTTTTCACTTCTGAGGTCAGCAAAGGTATCGATGATAACACCAAAAATCAAGTTAAGAACGATAATGATAACAATGAAATAAAAAAGAAGATCATAAACCACTCTGGCAGCAAACAAGGGCTCCTGAAAAAAACATTTAAAAACAACATATTAATACATACATACTTTTATGGCATGTTGATTGAGGACATTGTCTAGCATAGAGAATATATTCAATAAACGTTTGTTAAATGAATAAGTAGAATCCCAAGTAGGAAAACTAAGACCCACTTTCTATCTTTATTTTCTTTTAAGTGTTATAAGAAAACTTCCTGGTCTATTCCCAGAACCCTGTCCATTTCTCTAGGATTAACATACGGTGAGACTTAGCTTTCTCTAGAAATCACTTTATTATATCATTTGGCTACAGCATTTTGGCACAGTGTCCCCCTATCCCAGACATCACACAAAAGGTAGTTAAACACCCATTCCAAAGGTCAGCAATTAGGAAGCTGAGGAGGAACTAATGATTTGCCAATTTCTGGAGTAGGTCTTGTTGTTGGCCTTACAGGGCCAAGTATATACAGCTCAGGCTTATTTCTGCCCGATGACCAGTATTAAAATACACATTAGAGATTGTGTAATGCAGTCACTTAACAGATGAGGGACTTGAGGGTTAAGAGGTTAGATGATCTGACAATATGATACAACTGGCCTGAGTAGAAATAAGATTTTTCAAGCTCCCACCCTGGCAAGTGAGACTTTGCAACTAGTGAGAAATTTTTCTACCTTGTCATTTTAATACGTAAAATCCTGTTAGAATTTGTTCAAATTTTATATTCATCATGGATAACTAATGGAGGCTGTTCCTATGCAGAAGCAAAGAGGAAATCTTCATGCCTGAGAACACTGATAGACAAGAGGCAGCCTAGTTTCTGTTATTTATGTAACAATCAACTCCTATATAAAGTTCGCGGCCATATTTTCAGAGCTGCAATACAATACACAGAGGAAGCTGGAAATATTTCATAATCCTACTAACATACATAGGTTTTTAGCACATTAGTTATTTCTATGTAATCCTAGCATATGATTAATTCATTTTAATGGCCACCATTATACTTTTAAAGCAAATGACACAATATATTACCCTGAAAACCAAAACCACATTGTAAATCCTATTAAGAAAGGTTAAAAAAATTATGTGCTTCCCCAAAAAATACTTGTTCTCCAGCTTACATCCTTCGATGGCCTTCTCAGCACATCCCCGACACCGCCGCCGTTCCTGAGCCCCTGGTTCAGCACGGTGACGATGCACATGAGCAGAGTGTCACATGTCCTTTCAATCCCATCTTCATACTCTTCCTCAGCTACAAAGACACACAAATTAAACAGTGCAGCAAACCTACATTAAAAAAATATACTCTTAACCTACTTCCAAAGGTCTATCTCTAATTGTGCCATGACACAATGTTTTGAAGTCACATCTGTTTCTGTCCCATATGTGGCAGCATCTGACAGATACATATTGATAAAGCCACACATAGCATGTCCTAAAATATTTTTTTCTTCTATAGGTGGAAAAATGACAGAATGAAAAGGGCAAAATATAAGAAGAATAATATTCATTGTGCTTGTGTGGTGGGATGAGCTTGTGGAGAAACCTCCTGAAAACACAGCCCCGTCACCCAGGAGGGGGAGGAACTGCAGGGGAAAGAGGCTCAACAAGGAAGCTTGGCGGGCCTGGCTCCAAATCCTGCTCTGTTCCAGAATCAGGACTAGGACCAGTATCCTCACTTGTAAAACAGGGAGGGCTCTTTCAGGATTAAACCCTTCAGACGGTCAGGGATGACAATTTAAGGTATATAAAACACTTGGCAGAGATTGGCATACACACAGTAGGTGCTTAAAAATTTGTGCAGATATTATTTCATTATTGTGGTTAAGTGTCTAAGCTTTCTTAAGGACCAGCTTGGAGCTATTGATAAGAAGAACAATATATTTACTGAAAAATTCTACTGAGGGAGAAACAGGGAGAGAGAAAAAGATATAATGTGACAGAAAAATGTCTAGCTGTATTTTGCTTCAAGGTATAGATATCAAACCTGAAATATAATTTCTTAGTCACTTAAAATAGTGAAAAATTTATACCAAGTTGGATATTAGAATCAGGAATTGCTAATACTGGCAAATGAACAGAAATGTATTTTTCTCATTGCAAGGTTAAAGAACCACAGGGGCATTGAATTTTGGGATTGTGTAGTCACAGGATGTACATCAAGACATGAAGATAAAGACCACCACCAAAAAACAAAAAGTTCAGTCCAACTTTGTCTACGTGCTCTATGAGCAGCAGCGTGTTTGGTACTTTGTTATGAAAAGGCTGATTTTCCTCTTGTGAGCTGACTGTATTGTAACATCCTATGGATGAGGGATCCAGATATTTTTACTTTACTTAGAGCTGTTCCTTTTTAAACCATGCTGGGATATACCTCGAGAGGAGGGCCAACGTCACAGACGGGCAAGCACAACACAACTGGCTGCAAGGAAATGATGAAAGAATGGCTTTCCGTGCGGTGTATAAATAGGGGAGAACGCCCTGGTCAGGGCAATGCCAGCAACAACCCAATCATCCTGCTCAATAATGATCAGTACATAGGCCTGCTGGCTTTATATAGGAGCCCCTGTGAGCTTAGTTAGTAAGGTTCTACCTCTGTGAGATGCATCCACTCTCAATATGTTAAGCCAAATTCCCAAGGATTCAGCCCGAAAGTCAGGCCCTGAGTCATGGTAAATTCACCTAAGTAGATGCCGCCATGTGGTTACCTGTGTAACTGGCTGGCCTTCCCCATGCCACACCTGCCTGGTTTCACTACACCAATAGCCACTGGGCTGGGTGCTGGGAATACAGGGGGGAACAATGAAAGTGTCCCAGTCTACGGAAAACTTATCGTCCCCAGGAAAGGGGGGTCAGCAGATGGACAAGGGCAGAGCAGTGTCACAGCATCCTGCAGAGGCACATGGATGCACACCTCACAGACTGGGGCATCAGGCATCCATCCTGAAGGAGGTGGCACCTGAATTGAGTCTTGAAAGTGGGGTAAGCACAGCCAGTACCATCAGTGAGGGAAGACATTCCAGGCAGATAAGATGAGAGGAGCAAAGGCAAACAGGCATGACCACACAGGGGGAGTGGGGGGACCCTAGGAAGATGGGAGTGCCTGGGCTTGGTACGTGCAGAGGATGTGGGAGATGTGAGAAGCAAGAGGGGACTAGGTCATGAAGAGACTCATACATCAAGCCGAAGGGTTTAATTAAACTTTATCCTGAAATTATGAGGAACCACTGAGAAACTTTCAACTGTGGCAAGGTGGTGAAACGGTATGAGATAAAGTATGTACAAGACAAATTAGCATCTGATAAAAGACACGGAAGTGGAAGTCGGGCACATTGGTGTGTGCATGTAATCGCAGCTACTCAGGAGGCTGAGGCAGGAGGATAATTTGAGACCAGGAGTTCAAGGCCAGCCTAGGCGAGACCCCATCTCAGGGTAAAAAAATAAAAAGACACAGAGTGGTACAAGAGATTGGAATAGAGAGAGCCGTGTAAAGACACGGATAATTAGAGGGGAGCCCTCTAATTAAGGTAGACTCTGAGTTGGTCTTGACTGGTCTCTGGACTAAGACTTGAGCAGGGAAGCATTTCACACAGCATTGGCAGAAAGCACCAGAGGTAGAAAAATATATGCTTGTATGATGAATGGCAAATAAACCAGTGAGTATAAATGAGAGGAGTGGAAGACGAAGCTGGAGCAATAAACTGGGAGCTCTCTGTGAAGCTGCAGGGAGTTTGGGTTTTATTGGGCAGGTAATGGAGCGTCATGGAAAGCCCGACTTGGGGGTACAGAGGAAATATTCAAAGCAGTGATTTCTGACAAGTAGTCTAGTGGTGATATACTGGATGAACTGAAGAGGAGAGAATGGCTGGAGGTTGAAAGACCACTTAGGAGGCAGTTGCAATAATTCAGGCATGATGTGCCGTGAGCCTCGACCAGGGTAGTGGCAGTGAGAGGGCAAAGGATGAATGAAAGGGAGCTGCTGGGCTTTAGGCGGGGGGAGGGTGGCATCAATACCGCTCTGAGCCTTTTCAGTCAGGGGCGACTTGGGAAAAGGATGGTCCCATTAGATCATAGAAATAGGCAATTTAGAAGGAGGAACTGGATGTAGGGTGTTTTGATAAAGACAAAGAAAGCATCTCAGATGATCTGTATATTTATAAGATGAGATGACAAAAACACTTTAAAAAGTCAGAAAAGGCAAGAGAGCTGGGAGAATACTGTGATCTAAATTAAGGAAGAAGATCATTTAAGGATGGAAACAGTGTCAAAACTGTCAAAATTACAGAATAGTCAAAGGCAACAAGAAGGAAGAAAAGGTCACTGGATTAAACAACTGGGCCATCAGGAAACAAGAGGAAAAAGGCAAATAGTAAAGAAAAAGATGGTTGATGCAGAAATTGAAGGAGAGAGTGTAGGTCTATTGTTTTATAGGAAAATTTGGTACGGAAAGGAAGATGACGGATAGGATATGGGTTTGAGGGGGTAACAGAACCCAGAGGAAGGTTGAATTAGGATCTTAAGAGTATGTGTAGGAAGAGAGAGAACAGACCACAGCAAGGAAGAGATTTCAGATGTAAGAACAATGATCCAGTTGATGGTGGTGAGGGGGTAATGATAAAAACAGAGGTAGTTATAAAAGAAGCCAGAGAGCATGTTGTTTACAAACAGAAGGAAAGAATTAGTGAAAACAGGCTTTTAATGTGGAGACATTTAAAAGAACTAAATATATACATATGAAGAACTTAGAACAGTGCTCGGCATATAGGACTCGATAAATTCTAGCTACCGTAATCATTATTACTGAGAGATGGCTGTCACATCTTTTTTTATGTTGGTCCTTTTTTTAAGGCTTCATTTAAAAAAAAATTATTATGGGTACATAATAGTTGTATATCTTTATAGGTACATGTGATGTTTTGACACAGGCATACAATGTAAATTAATCAAATCAGGGTAACTGGGGTATCCATCACCTCAGGCATTTATCATTTCTTTGTTTTAGAAACATTCTAATTCCACTCTTTAAGTTAGTTTAAAGTATAACTAACTTACTGTTCACTATAGTCACTTTGTTGTGCTATCAAACATTGTTCATTATATCTAACTATATTTGTGCACCCATTAACCATCCCCGTTTATCCCTACCTCCCTGCTACTCTGCCCAGCCTCTGGTAACCATCATTCTACTACTCTGGGTCTCCATGAGATAAATTGTTTTTAATATTTAGCTCCCACATGAGTGAGAACATGCGAGACTTGTCTTTTTGTGCTTGGCTTATTTCACTTAACATAATGTTCTTGAGTTCCATCCTTATTGTTGCAAATGGCAGGATTTCATTCATTTTTGAGGCAATATAATATTCCATTGTGTGTATGTACCACAATTTCTTTTTTTTTTTTTATTTCAGCATATTATGGAGGTACAGATGTTTAGGTTACGTATGTTGCCCTTGCCCCCTCCCCCAAGTCTGAGTTTCAAATATGTCCATCCTTCGGGGGGTGCGCATTGCACTCTTTGTGTATGCAAATACCCATCCCCTCCTCCCTCCTCCCCCCTTGTACCACAATTTCTTTATCCATTGATCTGTTGATGGACACTTAGGTTGATTCCAAATCTTGGCTATTGTGAATAGTGCTGCAATAAACATAGGAGTGCAGATATCTTTTTGATATACTGAATTCCCTTCTTTTGGGTATATTCCCAGCAGTGAGATTGCTGGGTCATATATATGGTAGTTCCATTTTTAGTTTTTTGAGGAATCTTCATACTGTTGTCTATAATGGTTGCACTAATTTACATTCCCACCAACAGTGCACGAGGTTCCCCTTTCCCCACATCCTCACCAGCATTCATTAGGCCTGTCTTTTTTTTTTTTATGAGACAGAGTCTCACTCTTTTGCCCGCGCTAGAGTGAGTGCCGTGGCGTCAGCCTAGCTCACAACAACCTCAGACTCCTGGGCTCAAGCGATCCTACTGCCTCAGCCTCCCGAGTAGCTGGGACTACAGGCATGCGCCACCATGCCCGACTGATTTCTTCTATATATTTTTAGTTGTCCAGATAATTTCTTTCTACTTTTTTAGTAGAGACGGGGTCTCGCTCTTGCTCAGGCTGGTCTCGAACTCCTGAGCTCAAACAATCCACCCGCCTCGGCCTCCCAGAGTGCTAGGATTACAGGCGTGAGCCATTGCGCCCGGCTAGGCCTGTCTTTTTGGCAGAAGCTATTTTAACTGGGGTGAGATGATATCTCATTGTAGTTTTGATTTGCATTTCTTTGATAACTAATGATGTTGAGCATTTTCCCATATACCTGTTGACCATTTGTATCTCTTCTTTTGAGAAATGTCTACTCAGATCCTTTGTCCATTTTTAAATTGTATTATTTGATTTTTTTCCTATTGAGTAGCTGGAGCTCCTTATGTTAATATATTCTAGTTATTGATCCCTGGTCAGATGGGTAGTTTGCAAATATTTTTCCCATCCTGTGGGTTGGGAATCAGTCACTTTGTTGACTAATTCCTTTCCTGTGAAGAAGTTTTTTAGCTTGATGTCATCCCATTTGTCCAGTTACTCAAGAAGTCCTTGCCCAGACCAATGTCCTGAAGCATTTCCCCAATGTTTTCTTTTAGTAATTTCATAGTTTCAGGTCTTAGATTTATGTCTTTAATTCATTTGATTTGATTTTTGTGTAAGATGAAGGATAAGGATCTAGTTTCACTATTCTGCTTATGGGTGTACAGTTTTCCCACCACCATTTATTGAAGAGACTGTCCTTTCCCCACCGTATGTTCTTGGCGACTTTGTCGAAGTTAAGTTCACTATAGATATGTGGATTTATATCTGGGTTCTCTATTCTGTTCTGTTGGTTTATGTGTCTATTTTTATGCCAGAACCAAGCTGTTTGGTTACTACAGCTCTGTAGTATAATTTGAAGTCAGGTAATGTGATTCCTTCAGTTTTATTCTTTTTGCTCAGCATGGCTTTGGTGATTCTGGGTCTTTTGTGGTTCCATATAAATTTTAGGATTATTTTTTTCTATTTCTGTGAAGAATGCCATTGGGATTTTGATGGGCATTGCATTGAATCTGTAGATTGCTTTGGGTAGAATGGACATTTTAACGATATTGATTCTTCCAATCCATAAACATGCAGTATCTTTCTATTTTTTGTGTCCTTTTCAATTTCTTTCATCAATGTTTTATAGTTTTCATTATAAAGATCTTTCACTTCTTTGGTTAAGTTTCTTCCTAGGTATTTTATTTTATTTGTAGCTATTGTAAATGGGATTGCTTTCTTGGTTTCTTTTTCAGATTGTTTACTGTTGGCATATAGCAATGCTACTGAAATTTTATGTTGATTTTGTATTCTACAACTTTACTGAATTTGCTTATCAGTTTTAACAGTTTTTTTGTGATATCTCTAGGTTTCTCTAGATATAAGATCATATTGTCTATAAACAAGGATAATTTGACTTCTTCCTTTTCAATTTGGATGACCTTTATTTTTTTCTCTTTTCTGACTGCTGTAGCCAGAACTTCCAGTACTATGTTGAATAACAGTGGTGAAAGTGAGCATCTTTGTCTTGTTTCAGATCTTAGAGGAAAGGCTTTCAGTTTTTCCCCATTCAGTATGATACTAGCTGTGGGTCTGTCATACAAGGCTTTTATCATGTTGAAGGAAGCTTTTTCTACACCTAGCTTTTTGACAGTTTTTATCATGAAGGGACGTTGAATTTTATTGCACGTTTTTTCAGCATCAATTGAAATGATCATATGGTGTTTGTCCTTTGTTCTGTTGATATGATGTATCACATTGATTGAATTGTGTATGTTGAACCATCCTTGCATCTCTGGGATGAATCCCACTTGATCATGATGAATAATCTTTTGAATGTGTTGTTGAATTTGGTTTACTAGTATTTTGTTGAGGATTTTTACATCTATATTCATCAAAGATATGGACCTATAGTTTTCTTTTTGTGTTGTGTCTTTGTCTGGTTTTGGTATCATCATGATATAGGCCCCTTAGATGAGTTTGGGAGTATTCCCTCCTCCTCAATTGGTTGGAATACTTGAAGTAGGATTGGTATTAGTTCTTCTTTCAATGCTTGGTAGAATTCAGCAGTGAAGCCTCCAGGTCCTGGGCTTTTCTCTGATGGGAGACTTTTTACTACTGCTCTATCTCATTACTTGTTATTGGTTTACTCAGGTTTTGGATTTCTTCCTGGTTCAATCTTGGTAGGTTGCAATGTGTCTAGGAATTTATCCATTTTTTCCAGGTTTTCCAATTTACTGGCATATAGGCTGTTAAATCTCATAGAAAGTTATAGTTTTAAAATAGTCAACAAATTCTATACTTGAACAATATGAGGTTAAATTATCCTCATTTTCAGCTGACTAGTAAAATATTTTTTCTTAATTTATAATACAAATAAAATGTTTCATATGAGGAAAGGAGTAAACACATTTTTATTGGCTCTGAAATAGTTCCGCCAAATTTGAGGTATTAGTCTACAAATTATTTTAAAATACTGGCCATGCTTGAATAAGAGCATTTAATAATGCCATTTTTTTCTGCTTTCATAATTAAATTATTCAGGTTTTTTTTATGGTTTCTTAGAAAGCAGTAGATTGTCACTGAGATACATTTGAAAGTTTGAGTACAATTGAAAACCTCTTGTTTGTTAGTTTTAACCTTTAATTATAATCAATTCATTACAGAAATGATGATTTAAAAAATTTTAACCAGAAAAAGAAATTTAAAACACTAGGCACCCCAGTGGGGAGCCAAAATGCAGAATGCATTAAGGCTGACTGGTTTCTGGTATTCATCAATCTTTTCTATTAAAGCAAAATACCAAAACATATTAAATATGAATTATTCATAAATGTTAACATCTGTGAACTTCCTCCTTTTTTATGTACATTCAAATGACTTTTACTTATACAATAATCATAATTATATTTTGTAAATTGTCTCAAAAAGGCCTGGCTTTCCCGAAGAGTTGGGTTTTTTTTATTTAAGTGAATATTTTTGTTCAGGAATCAGGGAGGTTTGTAGCAAATGAAATACAACGGATTTCTTTTTTGTTTTTTTTTTTAACCACAGTTGGTTGCCAGTTACCGTGCGAATTTTCTGCTGCTGGGACAATGACCTTACTACATCCGCAAGAGCCTTCCCAGGGAGCTGGCTGCCTCTGCCTCCCAATCACTGCAAGGCTTGTTATTAAGCTACTGTGTATGCCTGGGCCTTTTGTAGTGTGGACCTGCTGTCCAGAAGGTAACAAACTAAGGTTGTCGCAAATGTACACTAGGGTTTGCAAGCTAAAATGTAATCCTGCTTTTAGACATAGAAGTTATTTTTAAATTTAAATGATACATGCTGCACAACAAACACCAGGTTCTAGCTTTCACCATGCTTTTGCAGTTAAACACATGTGGCCAAAATTTAAAGGTGGCAAAAGCTAGAAGATCAAATCCACAAAATTTTCAGATGAATTTTATCACTTACAATGTGAAATGCAAAAATGGTACAGAAGAAAGAGTAGATTAATACAGGCATTCCTGTATTTTTAATACTGATTTAGGAATAATTCCTAATTGTGAAAAGCTACTGCCACCATCTCTGGCTCCCAACAGTGTCTCTGACACACCTCCAGGGCTGAAACTCCTCCACTTTCCACCCGAATCCTTGTTTTCCTCCCTACTCTGGCAGCTTTCCTAGCAAAATTGTCTCCACCTCTTCCCCTAACTTCTAGCTCTGTTGCAGTCTAAAAATATGGAGACTTTGGCCATGGAGAAACATGCCTGAGAGGAAGAATTCTCTCCATTTATCCACAGGAAAGGAGAAATTATGTTCTTTGTGTAATATGTTACGTGAATAGTGGGTTATAGTGGTTTTCATGGAAAGCCTTTGATAAGAGCTTGTATTCAGAATTATAAAGCAATATCCAAATGGAACACAGTTTCTTAACCTTAACACCTAATATTTTGGGCTGGATGATTCTTTGTTGTGGGGACTGTCCTGTGCAATGTAGGATGTTTAGCAGCATCCCTGGCCTATACACACTAGATGCCAGTAGCACCCCTACCCCAGTTATGACAATCAAACATGTCTCCAGACATTGTCAAATGGCCCTCGGGGGTAGATGTGGCAGCAAAATCAACTCCAGTTAATAAATATGTCATAGAGAATATTTATATTTAAAAAAATTGCCTTTCATAGACAACGTGCTTCAAGAAAATCTACCCAAACATACTCAGTGAAAGGCAGGATGATAAGCAGAGTTTTTAACAATCTCTACATTTTGGTTAGGGAAGAAATAATTCATAGATATTAATCTTTTAACTGGGAGGCAATAAAACAGAAGGTTGGAGCACAGGCTTTGGAATCTGCATTGATTTACATTGATTCACTGGCTATGTGATCGTGGCAACCTACTTAAAGTCTCCGCCCTTTAGTGCTGTTACCTAAAGTGTGAGGATAATTGCAGTATCTCTCTCACAGGGCTGCCGTGATGATGAAGTGGCATAATGCCCACAGTGTGCACAGTGGAGTGCCTGAAACCAGGACGCCCTCTCCAGCTCCTTGGACACGTCTCAGGGCTTTTACTCCGGGATGCTCCCTGTGCCCAGATATACTTCTCCCTCTTCTTAGCCTGACCGGGTCCTCCAAGTCTCAGCTTAAAGAACTCCTCTTGGAAAGGTCTCTCCACCTAATCTACCTACAGCCAGGCTGCCCTGTGATTATCAATCATAGCACTATGTGTAACATTTGCCTTATTTTATCACTTTTTATGCTTCTCCTATTATTTTATAAGTTCCATATGGGCCAGAATCACGTTTATTTACTCAGCATTGTGTCCTCAACTTCTAGCACAGTGGCTGGCCCAGAGTATGGGCTCCATAAATATTGCTGTATGAACGAATGAAGAAAGGAATGAATACACAAGGCTGTTATTATTATTAATATCATCATTATCATCATCATCATCATCAAAGACTTGTAACTGAATTGACTTGACTACTCTCCTGTTTTATAAAAATATTCATTTTTTAAAAATGCTAATATCAAAATGTCGCAATTCATGATAATATATGAAATAGTTACAATAGAATATCTGGTTGAGCGTCAACAACAATGCCTGGGGGATTGTGTAAAGCCTAAAATTTACAGAATTGCATAGAGCTGTGCCGCCAATCGTGCTGGGATATGCTCACATTATGTGTGACCTAGAAGATCTTGTCCTAGGAGAGTGGGCCCTGGCAGTCATCTCATGGTGCCTTAGGAGCTCCTGGCCGCCATGCTGTGGGTGGGAATCACTAACTCAGATGCTCTTCTGGACCCACTGAGTCAGCCCTCTTTGTAGAAGGAGCACTAGCTTTGTTGCTGGTTCACTAGCAAAGCAATTATTTTGTCCTTAAAATCAAACCACAAAGTATACTTGCTTTAAAATAAAGGAAATAATTTTTTAAAGTAACATCTGGAGACAGAAGACCAACTCAGGCATAGCATCACTAGACTTGGAACCATGTTGTTAAAATATTTGTGTTAACAGTAAAGTAAACTTCTTAACATATTTTTCATACTCTGTTAAAGAGAAAGAATGTTGAATTGAAAAGGCTAACAAGTACTGGTGACAAGAAACTCAAGTTCAAAGTGGTTGAAAAAGATCCCAAGAGCTATTTAATTTTATCCAATTACTTAAACTATGTCCAAGTTTTCAAAATAGCTCTCTGTGATTTTCTTAAAAAATCACGGATAATGATAAGAAAAGAGGAATACCTGTAGACCTGAATTTGAGCTTGTGACACATTCTGGGAGCTGCTGACAAATGAATTTCACATATCTTAGGTACATAAGGCTACATACAGTTTCCATTACATCTTTTTCTTGAAAAAAATTTAAAAATTTACAATCATTCTTAGCTCAAGGGCTATTTAAAAACTGGTGGCACATCAGATTTCCCCATGGGACACAGTTTGCCAGCCCCTGTTCTAGAGCTTATCAAACTTGAGAACGACATGAGGGAGAATAAATATTGCTTGACAGACTCAGCATCCATACAGACACCAGGATGCTCATGGCGCATTAGAACTGGAAGAGACCTGAAATCTAGAGATCACCTTGTCAAAGAACTCTTGATCTATTCACTGGACAAACTGGGATATCTTGGTATTATGGGCTGGCAGAAATACATAGAAACAAATGCACGGTTTTCTGCTTGAAATCCCAAATTCCCAATCATATAAGAATAGGATGGGCATTTATAGCTTGATGGCTGAATCAGTGAAGAATGGCCCTTTAGCCAAGAGTCAGCCAAATATGGGTAACGAGTGTGATGTAGTCCAAATTCCAGTATCCAGAATAATACAGCACCACTCAATTGCTTGCCCTGGAGTATCACAAGGGTCACTGTTACGATATGTGAAGAAGTATGAAGAAATTGGAGATGTTTAAACTGGAAGATGCCTTGACAGGATCTTACAAACTGCAGAGCACGGTAACGTGAAGGGTTCTCATTGTGAGCCTTGCCTGGGGGAGCAGGAGGTAGGGAAGGAAAGTCTTGGTGGCAGCTGCTCACGGTGCCTGTGGCGCTGGGACACTGGGATGCAATGCATTTTTGTGCTTAATTCTCCCTTGAGGTCATAAAGCATGAAGTACTTAGTCAGTGAAAGGGACTACCCATTTTTCCTCAAGCAAGAGTTGAACATCTCAAGGAAAAAGCCAACTTAGGAAAACAAGCACTACCATTATGCCCAGACAAACAATGTGTTCCCACAGATGGAAACTGGGGAACTTGATTCTTACACTGTGCTTGCCTCTTTCTTCCCTGAGTCCAATTTTGCCCTCTGTAGACCCAACACATCTATTCCCACTAAATCTGCTCCTTTTCAATATAAGACAACTTTTGAAATATTTAAAGACATACGCTCCCTAAATCGTTGCTGCTTCAGGAAACAGATCACTAATTTCTTCTATACTTCATTAAACATCACACATGCCATAGTTTCTAGATTTCTGCCACATGCCAAGAGAGCAATTTAGAGTTTAAAAAATTATTTTTATATGATCCTGTGGAGGTAGGGAAAGTTTCATATCCTCATATTCCCTGCCCCCACTCTCTCTTAGCAAGCCATTTGAACAAAGTCCAGAAAATGTGCATAACATATCTAAGACACAGAGGTAAAGAGTCAGGTCTGAGACTATACCTAAATCTTTTGTGTTCTAAGTCCATGCTCTTCTGGATCCTGTGTCAAAGGCTTATATAGTTAAAAGGGGCTCACTTAATGTGGTTTGCAATATGGTAACAGAATTTTTAGCAGCACATACCACAAAGTAAATTCGCTAAATTCTCATGAATAGAAATAATATACAGAATAGGATGGGAGTACAAAATGACCAATATGGAAATCCTTTCACCAGTTTGAATCCTCTTGCTTCTTTTACCCTCTATTCTTCTATTTCAACCCACTATGATATTCCTAGAGCAACTCTCTAAGAGGTGATACCATTTACCAAATAGAACTTCAGAGGTATCAAGTTCATACTGTCCTGGAGTCCCTTCTACAGACCTGTATTCGAAGCCGGTATCGTGGGTGAGCAGTTCTCCTTCGTGCATGTTCCCATAATGGTAGTTAAGGTAGGCACCTGATGACTGCCTGAGAAGACACAAAGTAGAATATGGTATAGAGACAAACATGCAAATGACAAGCAATGAACTTACAGTGATAAAGGCATACAAATTAAAGTTACTCATACTCTAACTTAGCTGTGTTCCTAAAGTCTGTTAGTAAGTTAGTTTGGAACTCTGAACACAGTTTTGCCTAATGAAGCGATTTGATAAATAGAGAATGGGTTCATGGGCCAACCCGCTAAAAGCCTTTTATACCTTTCTTAAGTGGCTGAGATAAAGTGTTAATAATACTGTAGGCTGAAACCACCCTGTGTAATAATGGTTCTATGGCCAAATGCATTTGGGGTTCCGACTTGGGATGCCAGGAACACATTCCCCTCCGTGAAGCTTGCAGTCCCTGAGCCCTAAGCCACTGGGCACTACCACCGAGGCAGAGACTGCAGGTGGTGGCGGTGAAGTACAGGTTTCGGGGAATGAGGGCATAAAGTGCCTCAGGGAGCAAGAATCTTTTGCCAGATCCCTGTTCAGGGTCTTCTATTCTTCCACAGTCCCCAGGAATCCATCTGCTTGCTGGCTTACCACCTATTTCCCCAGCCCAGAATGGGACAGAAAATAGTAACCTTTCTATTTGCATATAGAAACTTATATATATATACAAAATTCGTTGTTCATAACAGATATGAAGTAAAGAGGTTTCCCTTAAACCTATTTTTTAGGCTCTGAGGTCCCAGAGGTGAGGCTTTGGAGAACCAGCAGTCAACTAGGGCACACAGACAGGTATAGACGTTAATTACGGTTGGATGGAGAAAGTGAAGTACAGATTTTAAAACATGGAGGCATTAGAGGAGGGAGAAGCGAATTCTAGAAGGGGAGAAAAACTCAGACAGCTTTTTGGAGAAGAATCCCTCTAAAGGAGTCACAGGATTTACACACATGAAGGTAAGGAGGGGAGTGAAGGGTGCAATATTTTTCTGACAAAAGGTACAGAGGCCATCTAAGGCACGGAGCAGAGTGACCAGGGCCACTCGTCAACTGCTCTAAACCAGGAATCCCACAGCCAGTGCATATCCAAACGTTTGTGAACCAACTAGAGAGAGAGTCAGAGCTGATGTTAGAATGAATGACATGGGCACGCAGAAGAGAGGCTGAAGGTTGGGGAGCCACAGAGTGGCTCCTGCAGGATTCTGGGTGAGTGGAAATGAGGATGAGAAATAGGAGGATGGCACTGAAAATGGAGAAGAGGGACTTGCGTGAGAGATACTGTCACCTCCACGTCTCAACAGAACCTGTCCTCCAAGCCCTTTGGCTTTTGTAAGACACTGATTCCCTCAAATACTGCTCAAGTGGCGGCTGTTTATCGAGCCACAGATTCCTCTGGTCACACAGGCAGGATCCGCGTTCTCTAAATTTCCAATGCCGCCTGTGAATTATCCATCCTCCACTCTCACATGCACCTGTGAAGCTTTTGCCACTCAGCTTTAGAACCCTCAACCTGCCCTCTTTGCTCCCCTCTATTGGTTTTCTGATCGTTCTTTCACCTTCACTGAAGAGCTGCGTGCGTCTTCTGCACTCCAGATTTCACTTGCTACCTAGGTGTGTTACCCTTGATAATTTCACTCAATACACATAGTCAACTTTGGAAACACAGTCAACCTTGGAATTAAATAGTGTCCAATACTTGAAAGAATAAACTTTATGCTATGTATCAATAGAGACAAGATATGGTATTAGAAATAAAATTTGAAATATTATATTATGAAAACAAGGGTGCTTTTTCTAGGGCATCGTATCACATATACTCTCAGTCTGTGAAACAAAAACTCTCAATCTATGAAGAATCAAGAGTTTAACTTTGTTAACTGTTCCCATATGCTAGATTTTCAAAATGTGTAGAAAAGCTTTATTTAACAGCTTTCTATATGAATGTGCATAAATATTTTTAGTAAAGAGCTTGAAATTTTAGGTTTAGTGTTACCTATTTTATTAAAAAAAAAGGTATTTTTTCCTAAGGAAAATGTTTACAATATAATGACACCAACTTTCTATTTAAATAACACAAAATATTTACCAGTAGGATTTATGAGACAAAAACTTCTGTACACACTTTGAATTCAGAAATAATGATGCTTCAGCTTTAGATTCACTCTGTACTGAAAAACCCAATGTGATCATGCCTCAAATCTAGTAAGTAATTAAAACATGGAGATTTTTGAGAGCAGATAGTGTATGATTCACAATAAGTTTAATAAAAGTAGAGCTTTGGGGGTATATATGTGTGAGCTCTTCCTCCAAATATTTACATAAAAGTCTGGAAAAAGTAACATTTAAGGAAGAATAAGAAAGGCAGTAACAGAAAATATTTCATGTTCCTGGGAATAAAGACTAACACCGAGGTATGAAATTCAGGAAAGTCTCAAGTTTAATAAATTTCAATCCATGCATATGATGTTTCCATTATGTGCTTTGATCACTTAGACTTACAAATAGATTTAAATGCCACTTAATCATCCCATAACCCAAGAAAGATACTACCATATGTCATCAACTTAATAATTAAGAAATGTTTGTTAAAGGCAAGAAAGAATATCATTTACAAGGCATCAGTAATGAAATTCTAGTTTAAAATGTAACGGTTTGAGGAGAGAGAGTGTCATTTTGTGGTTTCTATTCTCTACAATCCATAGTCACTGGAATCACTCAGAAAAACTATCAGCAAAATACAGAACTATGATTTCTATCTAGCAAAGTAGGAGAGGAATAAAAAGAATAAACAAGAAATTTAACCAAGACAGCAAAAGGTAGGAAAGGAGAAAAAAAGAAGCCATTAGAAAGTATAATAAATAAAAAACTCAAAGTAACATGGAAAGAATAAGCCCAACACCATCGTGAATATATATGGGTATGTCTAACCAGTTAACAACAAGAGTACAAATCGTACAGAAATTTTGACAGTCAGACACTGACAGATTCAGTCTTTTAATCACAGTACTTTGAGCATGTATGTCTTCTGTACCAAATTTCTTATTATCTGATGGTTTCTAAATCAGACCATTTATCATTTTCAATTATTTAAGTACCATATGATATTGTACTGTGATCAAACGCATATGGAATAATGGTTGGAATGATGGAATGATGGAATGATGGAATGATGCATGGAATGATGCCAGGTATTGCTTTGGGAGGAGAGAGGGAAAAAGAGGAGGAAAAGAATTTCAATGCTGTTATTCTGCACTGAAGTTGTTGACTGTCTACTGGAATATAGTCAGCGTCATTAACGCTTTCTTGCTGAGACTGAGCTTAGGTGACATGATGCTCTTGTGTATTTCACTGTGTACATTGACAGCTAATATACAGCCTAAGACAGTAATACTCTCCAGGGATTAGGGGGATGGGGGGATAAACCCACAACTAAAGGACATGGGGAGCATGGTAGGGGGGAAGGGCATGCCTCTAACCCTTGCTTGGGTGAGGCAAAGACATAAAGTGTAACCTTAATGTTTGTACCCTCATAATACCCTGAAATAAAAAGTAATAATAATAATAAAATATACAGATTAAGAGTATTTCACATTCCTGACTCTCAGTAGTGAACAAGAACATGTTCTCAAAGGAATGAAAGAAAATATTTCCTTCATTAGTGTTTATTTGTAATCTTGTTAACAAGCTGTGCACAAGTTGTATCTGCCATCAGAGAAAGCTCATTTACTGGTAATAGCAATACCTGTGACAGGAGTTCGGTTTTTCAGCCTATCCACTTCCATAGTGAAGTCATCCTTCAGAAAAAGGAATCCAATAATGGAAAACAGGTAGACGAGAATGAGAGCCAGGACTGCAGTTAGAATAATAGAGCGGCCATTCCGTGTGACACTTTTTATGACATTGACCAGAGTCTCCTCTCTGTACACCAAATCAAAAAGCTACAAAAACAAAAAAAATAAAAACCAACAAAAAATTCAATGGAGTAAAAGGCGAATAAACATAAATATAATTAGAAATACAAATGCAACCATTATAGTTTATCTAAGAAAAAATAACCTAAACCACCTTAAAAATGAACCAAAAAAGAAAAAAAGAAAAAGAACCAAAATATTTATTTCTTCTTCTATGGAATGTATTAATAAACATTTGCAATAAAGATAAATTTAACACAGCATATAATGTACATTTATTGGTTTCATAACCAACATAGTATCAACTTACTAAGACATTATAGAAATAGCATAGTTTCAAATTCAAATTTAGAAAAATTATAATATTGTACTTAACCAGCTTAGCTATTCTTTATTTTTACTCTTACTGATATACTGCAGTTACTTTTGAAATATATAAAATGGCTAAAGTGAAAATGCTGAATTAGGTCCTCCTAAGTAATGAATAATTGACAAATTCATTGAATATATTATTTAATTAAGAGATTAGAGGTGAAATTTTAAGAACAATTTTATGAGGTGGTTGCAATAGAAAATGTACGAAATTTAAAAATATTTGAGAAATGCAAACATCTTTCCTTACTAAAAGGATATAATGAGAACAAAATGTATTACTTTAGTATATACTTTTGGAAACAGAAGTATATATAAAAACATAATACATAATTTTGCTAATTCGCTTTCTCTAACAGGCTATCATCCATTTTGTCTTTAGTAGCAGAAAAATCTATGCATTAGTCAAGAACTTATGTATTCACTATCTGTAGTCAACACTAAGAAAAATTTTATTTATTGCTACATTATAAAGTTGAAATTATACATTAGCTTTTATTATCAAAAGCTGGTTAAAAGAAATAAAATGACATTAACTTTTAAAAGGGTATAAATATCTCTCTGGAAATGAACAGTATTTTTAAAATTGGAATAATTGAAGTTTGTCTTCTGCTATCTGTGGGCAGTAATTAGAATTTCTGAACTGGCTGAAACAGCCAATTATATGTCATACATCCTTTCAGAAACACCAAGGCCTTGTTATATCTTTTTTTTCTGAGTACTGAGGGTTATACTGTTGCTTTCCAATTTAATTGTAGTGTTGCAAAGAATTGCTATACAGATATTAACTTGTTTGCTCACCTAAGGAAACTAATATTTTACAATGGTAAAATAAAAAAAAAAGTCTAACTGTTTTGCTGTTTATCTCCTGGAAGGAGCAGCCATCTTTAGAAATAAAGTCAATATTCTTCAGTACAGACAAATTAATGAATGCAAACGCAACTTCAAAATTGTTGACACTCTGGTTATTCAATTTATTTAAGCATTAAGTTGATGTACTGGAGACCTTCCTTTAAGTTAACTCAAGAGAGGCTTAAAGAAAAAAATCTGGCAAGGTGGTCTAGGTCAGCTCTAGAGAAAGTTTAGAGCTTTTGGAAGCCCCTGAGATGCTTGCTAAAAATTTATATTCCTGGGCCTCATTCTATGCCCATGGAATCAGAATTCTTTGAATGCAAAAGGTGTTGATATTGGACAGTGGATGGTTTTTTCTGTTTATTTCTGAAAGGAAAATCTAGAGTGTGATTTTTATCATTCTGGATAAAGGACTGACATTTGTGGGCACAATGGGGAATTCATATTCAAATATTTTTTTAAATAGAAAAAAATTTAAAATATGTTTAAACACCATTTTTCGTATTATGCACATTATAATTTCCTTCTAGTACTCTAAACATCAATGTCGACTATATACTTTTCACAACCAATTGAATAAAAAAATATTAGCATCAGTATTGTAAGATTTGACAAAGACCAGAGGAAAAGAAAACTAGAAAATAGGGTTAAGTAATATAAAAGTAACATTACTACTCATAACTTGTAATAATTTGAATATACCTTTATTTTGTTAAATACCTTTCCTTGGAAAACAGAAAGATTTACATTCAATATTTCACATTTTTCATATTATCTGTTTTAATGGATCTTGATATTACTGGTCTCCCATACTCTCCCTATGCATTGTATAAATAAGAAGGCTGAAGCACAAAATCATTATAGACTCATCAAATTGTATACATTAAATGTACATAGCTTTCTATATGTCAATCATACTTCAATAAAGTGGTTTAAAAACTATAGAATATTACATGTCATAGTTAGGTAAAAGGGCTGGGTATAATAGGACTTCATATATCACAGGCAAGTAAAAAATGGAATTTTTCTGGCGAATCAGGGCAGAGAGAGAAATCATTTGGCTTGCTGGAACAGAAAAAAAATCTACTGCTTAATGATCTACCTTAACCGCCTAGAAGGTAAGTTTGTATCAAAATATAATAGACAAATCCACTCTTCACTGTGGCTCTTTCAAGTGTTTGAGGGTAAATGAAAAATTGGCCTCCTTTCAGTCTTCCCACATAGGTGTGCTAGATAATGGGGAAACAGGAGATGCTGGATTTATCCCTCATGACCCAAGCAAACTGGGTCAACAAAATGTTTTTATGTCTTCCACTGGTTTTCAGGAATCATTATTTTGGACAGTGCTCTCTACTGCATGTCAACTATGGGGTGGAGATATAAACAAATCATTCCCGTATCATCATGATGTTAACCTGCTTTTTAAGTTTCAAAACATTATTGTATATTTGTATTGACTCCTCTCCTGGTTTATGGCTATAAAACAGTACACATGTAAAAAGGAAAACTGAGAACCAGGGTGGAAAGAGCCCTCTAGAAATAATCTGAAAAATCCATTTAATGAATTAAAGATATGCAGATAAGTTTAACAACAATGACATATTAAGCTCCAAACTTGTAAGACTGTATTTAAAACAACTCATTGTCTTTTTGCTAGGTTGACTCTTGATCCCCCTCATTCTACCGATATGCCATTCTAAAGATACAATTAGCTTTTGATATTATAAATAAAACACAATAATTTCAGTACCCAAGAAAATATATCCCTATTTTGTCTCCCACACTCTGTTGGAGAATCTTTAAATGCAAAGGGAAATATTATTTGGCTGAAACCAAAAGCAGCCTGTCATATGAAGCCTGGGTCAAGAGGTGGGATGGTTGGTTGCTTCTCAGAGAGGAGATAAAGAACTCCACCACCTATGTGGTTTCCCAGAGAAAAAGACTAAAAATGATAATAATTCATGCTTTTCGTAGGAAATTCTAAAAATAACATAATTTGTCCTAAATGTCAGGCCTTGTTTAAAAAAAAAAATCAAAGGAAGAGGCATAAGAAGCAGCATTGTGTATTTTTTCAGCAGTGACTGTCCACGTGGAGATGTACTCACCAGGAAGCTATAGAAGAATTCATGGACAAAGAGGCCCAGCATGCAAACCAGGACATACGCTACATGGTAGAGAAAGGCCACATCCAGGATGACAGCCCGGTACCCTCGGGTGAACGTGCCACGATTTCCAACAAAACTCACCAGAAATACTATTTTATTACAAAGCTAAAGGGAGAAAAAGATTAGAGATTACTGTCTTATTTATCCTGAAACTCACATAGATAGCAGGACATTGATGAAAACTATTATTCATAATGTCTATGATTTTCTATCATGATTTCTCATTTTGTAGTTTTTCAGCATTGCTTACAAATCTGCATGCAAACATAACACATGCAAAACTTGTATCCTTTGCAGTTCCAGGAACGGAGAGAATGATAAAGAGACCCAGGCATGCAACCAAGACAGGCCTGAATTTTTTTTTTTTTTTTATGAGACAAGGTCTCGTGTCACCCTGGCTAGAGTGCAGTGACATCATGGTGGCTCACAGAAATCTCAAACTCCTGGGCTTTAGCGATCCTCCTGCCTCAGCCTCCCAAGTAGCTGGGACCACAGGCACACGTCACCGTGCCCAGCTAATTTTTCTATTTTTACGAGAGATGGGGTCCTACTCTTGCTCAAGGTGGTCTTGAGCTCCTGAGCTCAAGTGATCCTCCTGCCTTGGCATCCCAGAGTGCTAGGATTATAGGCGTGAGCCACTGTGCCTGGCCCAGGCCTGAATTTTAATCCTGGCTCTTCCATTACTGTTGTGTGACCTAGTTTCATGCAACTGTAGGTCTTGACGGTTTCTCCTGAACAACTGGAATAAAAGAATTGCCACCTCATCAAACTCTTCAGAGGATTAAATGACATAATGCATATGAAGCCCTTAATGCAATGACTTTTTAAATATTACTTTTATTGTATTGTCTACATTTAAAGTAATATATAAAATGTTATTATGATGGAAATATAACACAAATATCTTTTCAGAAAATTTCCAGAGATTTGTCCTTGGTTCTTTTTATCCTGGATTTTCTCTACTAAGTATTATTTTAAACAAGTAAGTCTTTAAATTATTTTTGCATTTAATTAATTTTATATAGGAAATATAAATATTCTTATGTATCTGGGTTAAAATAAATATAATTCATGTTTATTTCTAAGTCCTATGTGTGGGTACTAATTCAATAAACAGTTTGAAGTGTTTATTATACCTTTGGCCATGTAGAGTGTATCCAAACTATATTTTATATTGCCTTTTGTGGCATAATTTTGGAACACAGAAATTTATACTGAGATTCTTTGGCAATAGCAATGATCTGTGCAATGATTTACAAAGAAAAAAATTATCATAAACGTGGTGTTATCTATTTGGTTCTAGAATCACTGCATTATTTATAAACCAAAGCACCAATTTTACCTCTTACTCATCAAGGAAAGAATTACAGATTGCAAGAGTTCATATAATAGTTTGTGCTTCCTACTTGTTCCCTGAGTTCTTTTGGTTATCTAATGGAACCATATGTGTCTTTAAATGTCCAAACCAGACTTTGGGAAAACAGGGTGCTCTTTGCACAGTGCTTTATGGAATAATTTGATTTTAGATAACCTAAGAAGGAGCATAACACTTTGAGGCAGATGTAAAAGTTAGAGTTTAGAAAACCTTTTCCTTCAAATTTCTGAAGTTCGAATCAATACAGATGAACTGAGAAACGAGTTATTATTGCATGTTGTGAAGAGCCAACCAAATTAACAACACAGCAACTAAAAAGGTCAAATCTTTCTTAAATTTTCCCCCTGCTGATGGATTAACTATCCTCTCCATAACCGATGTTATCACTCCATTCATCATCTTGTTAACAATTTCAATAACTTCAAACAGAAAGTTTTACTTTACTATTTAGTGTTTCATCATCAATAGTTTACCCTATTATTAAATATAGCTTTGGTACAATGGATGTCTTTATATTTACTGTCCCAGATCAAGTTTAATATTTTAAGAAGTCATTATTTAAAAACCCAGGAAATAAATAAAAGGTGCTGATCTCTATAAAGTATTTGACAATAAATACCCATGAAAATGGTGAAAAATAGAATGTCTTGCAAAGCAATATTCGGTAATTCGTTCTTTAAATTGTTGAGTGCCTATTATTTAAATCTGCCCTATTTACCTTGATTCACCTCCCATAGTACATAAATACGAAATAGAAATAAAAAATTCTATAAAATGTAAAATTGAAAATTGGAAGGTTTTCAGAAGGATGAATAATATGTTTAAGATAAATTGTTTACATGTTGTTTTCTGATCTCTAATTCTCTAAATTGAATCATAAAAATTATGCAGAAAAATCATTTGTAAACCCTATCTACCAAGGAAATATAATAAATTGAATTCAATTTCTCAAAAAGAGCAATACATTTCGCTTCTCCAATAATGCAAAAGCAAGGACACATTTCTGCCTAAAAGGGTCTCTGCCATTTTCACACAAAAAATAAAGATTTGCCTTATTTGTTTTTGGATTTTTGTATTTGTTCTTTTTGAACCTTGACCTAGAGCTTGACGGGTGGTTTCCTTTCTCTTCAGTAAGTCTCCACGTGGAGTGGAATTAGGACTGGTGGTGGCATTCACCTACTTCTGTCAAGATCAGAAGTAGGGAAATTGTTGTCCTTTTGTTTTTAAGTGTTCAGATCAAGGAGAAATAAGTGCCAGGAAAAATGATTTGTGTAGGAAAGAAACTGAACTCTGATTTCTCCCCCACCATGAAATTTACAAATTGTGTTTATATAGCATTTTCCATGAAAGCTGGGAATATTTATGCAGAGAATAAACAAGCTGCAAAATCCCTTTTCATGTCATGAAAACCTTGATGCTGTCTAACCAGTCCTTCATTTGTCAACACCATTATGTAGGCAATCATTGTTTCTATGGCAAGGGTCCACGTGGGTGACAATAACTGAAAGGTGTGGGAACTGGGCAAGATGGTTAAAAGCCCATGCTCTTTTGAGCTGGTGGTGAAAGGACCGTTGAGTCAACACACAAATACCAATACAAATGACCACAACTGACAACCCAGATATTCTTTTCTTTCTTCATCTAGTCTTCAAAGCTGCCCTTAATACAGTTTTTGTTCCAGATGGGGTGAATTGTGTGATGCTAGGGAAAAAACGGGATGGCAGAGAAACAGCATCAATGTAAGCTTTCTGGACAGTCTTTAAAAAGTGATACACCATCTAAATGATTTACCATAGTTCTTCCAAAAGCAAAAGCAAAATTAATGTTTGTTTGTTAATATATACTATGCTAAAGCAATTATTAATCATTAATTTTAATAAATTATTCAGTTAAGTAGCATTTTCATGTATACTTTATAGTTTATTGCTATTAACATGTCTTTGCAGGACTGTTAACAGTCCAGTATAGTGGAAAGACATGGAAAGAGGGCCAGGTGGCTTCCAGACGTGGCTCTGGCGCTACTTGCTTTGATAAAGCCTCCTGGTCTCTATAGGACTCTGCTTTCTCATATTTAAAATGAAATGCCTAGAAGTGAATAATCCTTAAGGTTCCTGATAGCTCTAGAATTCTATGTGATGTCCTTTAAATGTTACTATTTTGTGATCACAAAAATTTATAGCTGCCATGTCTTCTTCTTTATATTATTCTTTTGGTCTTATTTGGTACTCTGTCCCTGATCAGGAATTCTATCTCCATCTTACATTGTTCCTATGGGAAAACATGACCTGTTTTACAGGAATAAATTGTAGAAAGAAAATAAAAAGATTGTCTTCATACTTATTGGTATGTAAAAACTGAATTTATGATCTTCAACTCCATACCATATTTTCATCAACCACGTAAATCAACCTTCTTACTAAAAATATGATTTGATTTAAAAATCTCCATTTCAGTGGTATTACATTTTAGGTAGGATACGATTCTAAGGTCAATGTGTAAGGCAAAATTTGTGTACAGTCAAAATCACCCTGGAAATCTTTTAAATTGCAAAAAAGAAAAAAAGTACAGTAAACAAAGGTGATATAAATGGTAGCATCTCTCACTAAATTCAGCACATCTTTATTTTATTCCAGCACTAGAGCAGTTTTTTATTTTTGCAACTGAATACTAGAAGTAGTTAGGGGCATTCAGTGACCACATTACATGAAAAAAGGGCATGTGTGTGTGTGTGTGTGTGTGTGTGTGTGTGTGTGTGTGTGAGAGAGAGAGAGAGAGAGAGAGAGAGAAAGAAAGAGAGAGAGAGAAAATGGGGGAGAGAGAGAGAGAATATGAAAGTTTTGACTCAGACTATATAATTTAATTAGTATGTTAAGTGAACATACGGTAGGACTCAGTCTTATGGATTAGCAGTAACATGGAACTCCCAGAAAACTATCTACATACAGGTAAGTAGCTAAGGACATGATGCCCCTATTACATTTGACCACGATGACTTATTGTTAATAGACTGGCTATCTACTAAACTCCTCTCTGCAAAATGGTGAGACCGAGTTATTAAATAAATCACACATTTCCAGAAATTACTAGAAAAGAAAAAAAAATGCTGTAGATAAAAATTGTTTAGAAGATATTAAAAGATATTTCCCTGATATTTTTTGCATTATTATTTATTATAAAAATATCTAAAAATCTAAATAACAAATTAACAGAGTAATTAAAGAGATTATATAATGTCCATATGACTGGAAATATTATAGTTATTAAAATGAGGTTTACAAATAATTTTAGTGGTATGAAAAAAATAAAGTGACTCCAAATTTATAAAATGTGTGCTTATATTTGTCAGAATAATATATTAATTTCCATTACCAATAACTAACCATGCAGTGTAGCAGATGGGAAGAAAACTATTCTGGGTAATAAGACGTATTTTATAGCATAGAAAAAAAAAAACCTTTGAATTTATTGAGACTTCTCAAGTATTGAGATAACTCCTATGACAAGGTAAACCAGTTGAAATCTAGACAAAACTTAAAAAATTTTAGAAATGGAAAAAAACACTAAAAATGGAGCACCATAATAAACAGAAACTGGTAATACTATTGGTAAGTGCTCAGAACACAGATCGAGGGCTTTCCTCCCACTTGATTCCTTTTCCAAAAAAGGGACTTTCTGCATTTGCTGAACATGGTGAAAGAATCCAGAAATAAATAACTCCCTGTTAACACTTTTGTAATCATGGTAGCAATGTTTTGCAACTGAATGGTGCTTCACATATCTGACACTTGGTAAATGGTAGCCAATATTACCATTGCATCATTACCACTGTTATTCTCTTATAAATCTTCCACACTAATCTTCTCAACAACCTGGTGAGGACAGACCAGGCTTTAATATCTTCTTTTCACTGATGAGAAGAATGAAATTCAGAGGCTTGTTGATTTGCCTGAAGTCTAGAATTCTGATTCTCATTAAAGCAAAACTGTCAGGTAGATGTCTTCTTTTGCTTTTCCTGTTTCTGATACCTATAATTTTAGCACTTACAGTTTCACCTGTTACACAATGCAAACTTTTACATGTAAATTAAGTTAATAAACATATTAAAACCTAAGGTATAAAACATTACTGATTTATGTTTTCATTTATTTTTTTTTCGTGCCTCTTGGGCAATGGTAAACCAATTGACACCTCTGTAATGAATCTCTCATGTTAGAAGTTAAGGTAGATGACATTTGCTAAAAAATTTTTATTAATCCACATAATATTAAAATTATAGGTAATTTTTCTGCTAATATCTACAATATAAAAATCACAATTATTCCATTGAATTTGTTCCTAAATCAAAGTTGACTATTTTCCTTGGTCAAAATGACCTGGACCATAATGTATCATCCGGCTGTGAAAACAGTTTTATGCTGTGAAGGGTATTAGAATACCCACAGATTCATGTAGTTAATAAGATAGATACATATATATACATGTGTATTCTTTCTCACAAAGAAATTGAAGTATAAAACTTGCCCCTCATTTGAACAGTCATTTTTCATGGTGGAATTATTCTCAGCAAACCAGGCAGAAGTTATCTTTTTATCCTGTCCCATAACGGGGGAAAGAAAAGTACTCCAAATGTTTTTGGTTTCCCCCAATAAACAATAGAATGTTATTCCCTATCTCTTTATATATTCTTGTTCTGAAGACAAAGAAAATGCAAATTGGTGAGTCTGACATATCAGCTTCTGGATAGCAAGAACCATATCCTCTACCTCGTGGTATTTTTTCTGCCTATTATATAACAGAGGCCCAGTAAATGTTTGTTATTTTTGGCCCAACTCTAGCTATTATTTCACTTGTCAAACGTGGATTTTTTTTTCACTTATATTAATGTCTTATTGAGGGCCAGTTACCAGTTTTATGAATATTATTTCCTTCTTCAAGTAATACGGTTCAGTATTCAATGTATTTTTTTTTAAAAGCCAAACACATAGGTTTAGAAAAATTTAGATGAATTCATGAAGATTCTATAATTAGCTTGGTTGGTAATATTGCAAAATATGGTTATTTCCAAAGCATTGAAAGTACAAGTTCAGTTCATGTGAACACTTTTCGAATGTTTAAATGTCATCTATTAAGGAAGAGAAAACAGAGTTAGCAGAGAGTGAGGAGTGTAGGTTTATAAATATGAATGTGACAACTTCTGCTCTCAAGAAACTTACAGAAGAGTACATTGGGTGCTTTACAAAATTCTTTACTGATAGACTTCTTTGTATGAATAGTACATTTCCCTTTAAGGACATGATTGAGGATAATCGGTAATTTGGTTGTCTGAATGTTCTAGTTAATTGGGATCTGTCATATCTATCATGTCCAATTTTTAAAGAATTATAATAAAATAGAGGTCACAAACACTGAAACATGGAATTGGCCATGTTAGCTCAGCTTTATAATTCTCAAAAATTTCGCTATTTCATTTATTCATTATCAGTAAATATTTGTCACATATTTTATGTCCAAGATGTCCTAAATGTACAAGAATACGAAGATAATCATTCACTCACTTATTCATTCTCTCTCTCATTAGTTAATTTATTTAAGAAATATTTACTGAGTCCCTGTGAAGTTCTAGACATTGACCAATCATTATGATTTGGAATGGTATAATGTAGGAGAGACAAGCCCTAACTACAGATACTAGACTACAGGACATCATGTTGGAAAGCCAGTAAAAAATAGCAAGTGCTTTAGGTATTCAGCAGACATATAGCAATATTTATTTGCTTACCTGGACATTTGTTATTTCATCAACCTGATGATTTACCTTTTCTTAATATGCCTTGATGGCTCTGTCACGCATAAAGTGGCTAGTCCCCTTAACATTTTATTTCTTGAGTAAAATTATTTCTATAAATGTTATCACTTGCTTTTCGAAATAGTACTCTGGCTTACTTATTCTAAACTTGCCTAACTCAAGCTTAAAGATGCACTGCCTTGTTCTTATATTTCAAAATTTGGTAGAAAAAAATTAATCTCATCTATGCCTTTTATAAGTTTATAGGATTTGTTCACATAAAAAGAGCCCAATTTCATATTTTCTCATAGAGCAACCCTTTTTCTTAGGTCATTTGATAAAAGGTACTCACTTCCAAAATTCTACTGAATATAATTTAATCTTTCCTGGATTATTTGGATGTCACTTTAGGACGTTAACAGTGGCTCAGAGTCATTTTTTCCAATAGCTGCAGGTATAGGATGCAGAAGGCACTAAAATTGGATTGCATTAAATTGATGGCAGAACTGGGTGATGCCCCAAATGTTACCTTCTTAAAACCAATCAATGTTTTTACTTGTAATTTTTTTCTTTCTCTCAAAATTAAATAAAGAATTTACAAATTGTACTCTGGTTAATTTAGATTCACAATAAATTAGAATTCACTGTGTATAAATGATTTAAAAGCATATAGTAACATTTTTATATTTTATACATTTTTAACTAATTCTATAACAGTAAAAAGCTAAGTAAAGTACTTACATTAGCTGCACCAAGAAGTATTAATGTAGGCCCAAGACCTATTGTATATATCGATCTGAGCATTACTGATACAAGAAATGGCCGAATACCCACAGGCTTGGAGAAGAAAAACAACATAGATGTGCAGATCGCAACTGCTATCCAAAGAAGAACCGAGAACAATGGAGAAAGTGTACCTGTAAAATGTGGAAGAAGTTTATTTTTACTGAGAACGAAACTAGAAAATGCTAAAATATTTGCTGCTTTATATGCTACAGGAAGTCGAGCCATAATGCACTGAATTTCAAAACAATCCTACTCTATATTTCGAGGATATATCTTTGAACACACTATTCATTACTATATTTCCAAAAAGCAAGTCTGAGAATTGTTCATTTTTCTTTCATATGGAAGTGATTTGCTAAATATTTTGGATAGACCTATCCCATTTGGGAAACTTAATTCAAAATTTATGATTAATGACCATTAGATGTGCAGCTAAATCATGTGAAATCAGGAACTTTTTCATTGAACTCACACCTCGTCTTGTTTTATTATTGTCAAGTTTCCATATTATAAATTCCTGTGAAGAATCCACTACGTAGAATGCCCAGTCTTTATAAAACACACACAAGCTTTAACCGTTAAAACACACGTATGTGTACAAATGCATATGTATGAGCATGTGTATCTGAAGACACCTCAAGTTCAAAAAAAAAACATTGAGCCATTTAATCATCAAAAAACAAAAGTTCCAAATGTTTTAAAATGAACTCCATTACAAACAAAATGTCTTAGGAACTGCCCTAAAATGAGACTTAAAAATACATTTTCTTAAAAAGAGGTACAATTCGTTGACATGTGCACTGACATGTATTCAAGGAATCCCCCTCTGAAGGTCACGCGGTGCTGCATGGGCAGAAGAAAATTAAGGGGCAACATTCTCGGGCTGACTGGATCAGCTCTGGGACCGCAAACGCGTGTCTATAGGCTGACATAGTCACAGGGGAAACAAAAAAATGAGATTTTCCACTACTTCCTTTGGCAAGTATTCCATAATGGTTCTTATTCTTTGGGCCACACCTCTTTTTATTATTTATAATATTTACTACTGCATGCCATGCAAAACACCTTGAGGGCTTTGATGTACAGAGCTTTCACGCTATCAAAACCCTGCCTCCTTAATTCTGCACAAGCCTTTAGCTCATAGTGGTGCTAACAGATCTCAAAAGTAGGTAGGAAGATCCTGTCAGATGTTAAAAAACAACAAACAAATGAGATAGTGAACAGCATTAGTTTAGATATGTTTATTTTTACCATGTTCTTACTATGTTGTCTCTTAAAGCAAACAATGAGGAAAGAAGGTTGGAAAGAAAGGTTCGATCTTCCCTCTCACCGAATTTATGATCTGAGTAGATTAATTTGGAGATGGGGAAAGAAAAAGTATAAACTTGCATTGAAAGTTACCTTTGATTCCCGTCCTCTGGCAATGCTAACAAAATGGTACCCTATTCACATTTATTACACTGTCAGTTTGGAAGCACTCTATGTCTCCCAAAATACAGCGTGACCTTCAACTGCCTTGATTTCACAGATCTCAAAGAGCCATAGAGAGAACAATGCCTTCAACCTTCTCTCTTGCTCATTGGGACTTGAGACTATCAGAGTATAAGCTCCATAAGGGTGAGGACCTGGGCTTACCACAGTGCCTGTTATGCAGCAACAAATAAGTATCTGTTGATTAAGTAAATGCACAAAAACACACTCTGTGAGTTTGTTTTGAGGAATTAACTAAGTTTCCCGTTATAAATTCCCCAAGTTGTTTACCTTCACTTTTAAGTATACTAAAACTGTCAACATCTTTATATAAACTTTCAGCCAGTCATTCGACTTGTCAATATAATTCATAAGTAATGTCTTGGTGTGACAGTCTTATTCTAGAAGTCCCAGATTCAGCACAGATAGTCACACTGTACTTTGTCATTAATGCCTGATAAGCTAGCCACATCTTCACTATTTTTTCCAGGACAGTATCTGGCTCGCTGAGATTTCCCCTCAATTAAATGAGAAATTATAGCCATGCACTTAAAACTGGGTGTTTGATCCCTTTGTAAAAAGAACTCAGAGAGTGTCTAGCACAGTACCTTGCACATAGTTTAATGCTAAATATGTAGTGTGGAATGAATAAACTATTCCACATATTTATGTTTACTAGCTATTTAAAACACCTATTAATTGATAATAATGTTTATAATTATCTTCTGTAAGAATGATAATATTGGTTTCTTTCTGATGATTCAATGCTAAAAAAAAAAACTGAAATCTCTCTGACAAACTCTAGAGAAGACAGTACAGATTTTCAAAGCAATATTTACCCATTAATGACAGGAAAGGGAGAGTGTTTTCTCTCCTGAACTTTATATTTGTGTCAATTTTATATAATGAACATGTATTATTTTTATAATGGAAAAAATTTTTAGAATTTACCCTATATATCTTTAATTTTTAGAAAGTATGGAGTTTATCTTTTATAAAAGAAAATTCAGACAGCAAAATTGGAAATTTCAATTCACATAATGGAACTCTGCTATCTATGTCATGCTGACTTCATAGTTTACTGTATAGAACATGCTTCTTCTCACTTCCCCATCTCCTGTTCTTCCTCTGCTTCCCACATAGTCTCAAAAGACTTCCTGTTTCCTCTACTTCAGTTCAGTTGGAGTAGACATCCATCCATAAATCCACGCATAATCTTTAGTACTGTACCTTATTCATTTCTTGGTCCCTTAACTAGACCGTGAGCTCCTTAAGACAAGGACAGGTTTACTAATCTTTGTATTTCTAGGGTCTAGCACAGTGCCTGGCATATAGTAGCACTCTATCAATAGTTAAGTTAAATGAATTGAAATCACCTTGAAGAACTTTATTGTCTTTAACACAAAGCATTTGATGGAAAAAAGAATTGCACCCCAAATTTGAATATGATTTTTTAAAAAATTACATGCTGTCTTGGTATAAGCAATTCCCCTGGTATCCGTTTTCTCCACTACCTTGTCTGCCTTCGTCAAATCCAGGCTAGGGATTGTCGGCATGGCAATTTTCAACTTCTGAGTGGACATCTAGGAGATTTCCTGGCATCAACAACTGTGCTATATTACACAACATCTGTACAAGTTTCTTTTTTAGAGAAGCATATGTTAAACAAACAAATAGCCACAAAAACCAATCAACCACAGAAACCAAAACCATAACCTATAACCACAAAAATAACCCCTGGACCCTTGAATAAATTCAAATTGAACCTTCAAAATCTGGCAATGAAAGGAGATTCTCTATCTGCAGCAGAGGGTGGAGGGTGCCCCCAAAACTGGTCCTCTGAGAAGCATCTTCATCTTCCCCTTAAATATCTTCCTTTAGTTATTGTACACCACTACACTGGTTGAAGGGAGACACCACTCTCTCATTTACAATTTAACCCAGATATTCGAACCAGATATTTGGGCACAAGAAACTCCCAGGAGCTCAGGTGTTATCATGCTGGAGAACGTGCTAGGAGATGGCGCACACAGCTCACCCCCTCTGCCAGCCCCTTTGTTCTCACTGCCACATTGGCCTCACTGATTCTGGAGCAGCAGGTATTAGGGTCTGGGTTGGAAAGGGTGGCACATTTTAACCAGGGGTTTTTTTTGGCCCAAGATTTACCAGGTGATTTCATGATCAAATTCTATACCCAGAATCATGGAACTTCAGGGTTGGATAGAATTCTTATATTTATTAATTTTTTTTCTTTTTAAACTTTTCAAAACTCCTTGAGATTTGAGTAACAGTTGCCAAAATAATGTAAAAATTCCCAAATATCCTTCACCTAGATACCCCAAATGTCAATACCTTACATAACCACATTACAATGATCAATATCAGGAAATTAACATTGATAGACCACTTTCATCTAATCTATCTACTCACAGTTGGTCAACGGCCCAATTAGTGTCCTTTTTCTAGACCAGGATCATATCCTAAATTTAGTTGTCATGTGTCTTTAGTCTCTTCTAATTTGGACAGTTCCTTAATCTTTCTTTGTCTTTCATAAGCTTGGCACCTTTGAAGAGTCCTGTCCAATTATCTTGTAAAATGTCCCTCATTTTGAGTTTGTCTGAAATATCCTCAGTTTGTTCATTTTTGGCAAATGATGTTATGTCCTCGGCAATGTACTGTATCAGGAGGCACATGAGGTTGCTGTGTCTCATTGCTGGTAACATTAATGTTAATCCCTTAGTTAAAGTGATTTCTCTTTTTTCACCTTACAGTTACTATTTTGCCATTTGCAATTAATAAGTATATTGTGGGGAGATACTCTAAAACTATGTCATATCCTGTTTCTCATTATATACTTTTTATTAATAGCCACCCATTGATTTTAGCACCTGTTGATAATTCTTCCTACTATGATGTTTGCCAAATGGTGACATTCTATTTCCATCATTCTGTCTACATTGTATTAATTGAAATACAGTTACAAGGAAGAGCTTTCTCTTCTCACTTATCAATATGGGCTCCTGGATTTTTATTTTATTCTATGTGTTATATTACTGTCAATAATTTTTTCTCAAAATTTTTTCATATTTGACCACTGAGAAGCCTTCCAATTTGGATGTTGTGTTCTATAACATATCCCCCTTATTTTTTGAGCACTTCTTGGAGGAATTTTAACCCACCTTTAATCTAATCAATCTTTATATCACTTCAAAGTGCTCCTGGCAAACAGTCATCCTGCCTGTTTAACAAAATCCAGCATCAGAGAACTTTCGTCACCAGCACAGAATTTTCCTTCTCCGGACAGTTCTGATAGCCAAGTGTGCGTATCAGTCTTGGCTCTGTTTCCTCAGCCTTCCTAGCAATGCGTTGTTTTGAGACTGAGGTTTAGAGACTGAGCTCATACTCACCAAAATGTTACCCTTTTTCATAGAATTCATCCAGAACTATAATCAGATGACCCAGACACAGCCTTGGGCTTCCACATTGCAAACATGGCAGTTCATGCCTTCCCTTCCCTCTAAGCACCACAGCTACTCAGATACCCTAAGACTGAGCCTCTACCTTGGTTACTACTGTTAACTTCCATCCAATTGTTTTTCAAGGGTCAAGTTTGCCACTGCACCCGATGATGGGCCACCATGTTTTCCAGTCTTGTGTTTGTTAGTCCTATTTCTTTCTGAGGCTGTAGCCTTACTCCAAATTCTCTTAAATATGTGGTTTCAAGTCCTTGTTCAAGCACCAGTTGCATGAGCAATACCTCGTGAAAGTATTAAAAAATACATATTTCTGGACTCCAGTCCCAAATTATTAGGCAAATATTAAGCCTCTGCTGCTCCATCCATAAGAATTTAGTACTCTATAGGTGTGTCAGGAAGATTAAGTGAAATTATGTTTGTGAAGTGCTTAGAATTTTGCCCGACCCAATCTACATGCTAAACAGCATCAGTTGCTGTTATTACTATCGGTATTACTGTTGTAACTATTATTAGTCAGGCAAGTACTGAAAACATACCAGGTGTTCTGCTCTCTTCTGAATGAGTAAAGGGCAACGGTCCAGAGGGGTGGTGTTTCCCGCCACTATTATATTTCATGTACAATAGGTGGCAGCAGAGGCTATATACATTGGCTCTAATGATCAAGAAAGGGATATCGTGGAAAGGAACTCAGGGACACTTAGGTCCTGTATGAAGGGACACCTGTTATCAACATGCTTCCAACCCATCCACTCACGGAGAAAGGTTCTACATTGGACACAAAGTGTTAGTCTTCTACTTTGAGGTCTGCCATTTTTTAGGCTTTCTGGGCTTCCATCTCTTCCTCTGGCAAATGAGGGCTTGATATTAAATGATTTCCAGAATTGCTTTCATCTCTAAGGCTTTATGCCTCTATTAACCAGGACTCTACAATCTTTTCAGCATTCTGTGTGCAGAAGATACTAATTTATCATTTCATACTGGACTGCCCTCCTCACAAGATGTTGTATTCTTCTGTGTCAACAGTTCATCACTTAAAGGAGACTAAACACAGTGAAGAGAAAGCTGTTTCCACTGCCTGGTGTATTTGCTGCTTCTCCACAATGGATGGCCAAATATTTGCTACATTTTTCACTGTTACCTAACTCACACATCCATTCCATTGCCCAATATTCTTCTTTTATCATTGGCATCACTTCCAAAAAAAGCGGTTATTCATGACCACTGAGAAGACAGCAAAAGTTTAGAACTTTGATATCTATGTTGCCCGTAATGAACCCGTACAAGAGCAAATTCCCCTGGAAGTCCCAATCTCTTCCCTGCCCTCCTCCAGTTCATCTGAAATAGGCTTAAATACCTGTTGCTCTCATCATGTCTTCTTTTTACTAGGCTTCCCCCTACGCTATAAATATTTACTTTGCACCAACAACAAGTAAACTTTACCAAAAGCTTGCCAGGTACTCTTCTAAATGCTTTACCTGTAGCACCTCATTAAATTCTCACAATAATCCCACGAACAGATGAGATACGAAAGCATCTCATGGTTATTAATTGCTGATTTCTCTCATCTTTTCTTTCCATGCCTTTCCAAATTTACTTACCTGATTATATCCCAAGCCTGTAACATATTTTCCCACGCACTTTGCCAAACTTAAACAAAACTTTTCCCAAAGTCCTACCCTTCAGCATATTTCTTCTCTATCTCCCATTTCAGTTAAAATGGTATAATTTTTCTTGTCTTTGCTTTTGTAAAATCTCATGTATTATTAGTTTAATAATATTAATTTCATAGTCAATATCTTTTATTCTATATTATTATATTCTGTCTAATACTGTACATTTTTGAAGCCTGAGATTATTAATATTTAATTCTATTTATTATCCCTGATACAGTATTACAGAATTAAAATTTTATTTTTATTTCCAGACAAGACAGAAAGTGAACAGAAGAAAGTAAAATATAAATGTGACCGTTTAAGGCAATCACAATTAATATTTGGGCACAAAACTCTCCTTCACGTAACTGAGATGATACAGTATAAAATGCATTTGGTCATAATAATTAGGTAGAGATAATAAAATTTTTCATTGCTTCATTTGCTAATACATAATATAGCTCTAGTAACTAGTCTATAAATGCGCTTTTTGAAAAGTAACATTTCTATTGACCATACTTTTCTGCCTACTCTCATACTCTACTTTCAATAAATACAGAAAAATCTATTTAATAGGAATTTAATTATTCTTATTTTGAAGATCTAAATAGTTAAGTTGGAACTTTAAAATATTTATCATTTAAGAAAAAAACAAGCACTTGCCTTCATCTCCATCATCCCCAAATGGGTAGAAAAGAGCAACAGCTAAATTGATGAACACAGCCAGGTTGAAGGAGATGCTCCCCCAAAGAGAAATGTGCCTTGAGAACCAGAACAGGGCAGGGTTATCTAGGAAGGGAGAAGTGCAAGAAAACAGAAAAGAAAAACAAATTTTGGTTTCTACACATGAGGCTTACTAAAATAATGTTCTATTAAATGCATCACTTTTGTAAACTATTATAAAAGTTTATCTAAATAACATTTAATACGACTTATTTTAGAACATTTATTAAAAACAATCAGTACCATAAGGGAGGTTTCTATTTGATTCCTTCTTTCATCCTTTAGCCAGTTTACAGCTAAACCACTATGGAAAGGTGAGTAATTCTGCAGTTACTAAAGGTGGACAGAAAAGGTGATTCTGTAATAATTCTTTCTAATCTATCCCCAGAACAGACTAGGGGGAAGGCAGTTTAGCAGCTGCCTGGGTCCCCTTTCAATGGAATGACATACGTCACTGCACAGTTTGGTAATGTTGATACATTGGTCCCATTCCCATGCCTTAAAGTCAAATAAAAAACCCAAACCCCTAGCACAGACATATCTCTAATGAAAATTTCTATGACACGGTCACAGTTACCTGGAACTCTGAAACCTAATAACATGGCATTGTACTACTTACTGGGAACTAGTGATTTATAATATTAACTACATTTTAAACCTTAATGCTTCCTAAGAACTTGTTGGGTTTGAAACAGCAGAAGACAATGAAAGCTATCATAAGAACTACTAATAAGTGGGAAAGGCTTTGCTGAATATTTTCAGAAAAGGGACTTAGTGTCTGCCATTGCAAATGAATTAGTAAATGTATCTACTGAATACAGTTTACATTAACTGAAAATCAGTTCTTTCCACCTCTGCTAAATAATTGAACAGATAACATAAAGCACAAAAGCTTGAATGGGAGCCAAATTTATTAGCCTGCCCTGGGCACCCACCTGGCCCCTTCAGGTCTTGTCCGTTCTCTAACTTGTAACATCTTAACACCAGAATTAAAATACTTGAGTTAGTCAAGGGGGAAAGGCATATCGATTTTCAAATAGAAATTATAAACTTTCCAGATATAGCCTGTGAATTTCAATCTAGTTCGCTGCTTACTTCCCTTTAGTACATCTTACTTTTCTTCTCTTGGAATGGAACATTCCAACACTGGAATACGCTATCATTAACTATGTCCTTTAACTGACTAACATATCATAAATTGTAAACATCTGCATCTCTATCATTCCTGAATTAGCAGTCCTCATTTTTAAAGGCAGACTTTTCAGACAAAATTAGAAGATATTGATGTGTTTATTTGTAATAACAAATCCTTACTTTATAAATCAACCAAATGAATTAGATTCTGCCTATAACCTCATAATAGGCTGCTTCTAAGTTTTTAAGTAAAATGTACATTGGAAATTATTTGAAGATTTATTTTTTGATAAATGACAAAATGTATTTTATCAAGAAAAAGCACAGACCCCACAGCATTAGTTCATTATTCAATTTACTTTTTTGTCAAGGAAAAATGTAAGTTTTTCAAATGCCCCAAATAAAAAATCATTGAGTCTTCATATGTATTTTGGATACCCAAAATTTTTACTAAATTCCATAAGGCCGTACATGGTAAAATGCTAAGGGACAGAGATTTCTTTCTTGATTTTTTTCCAAACATTCTGCTAAGAAAGCCTGAAAATGCATACCACAATCCTAACCTCAAAGACAGTATTTCTCAAGCTCCATTCAAATTCATAAATCATACCCATTAAAGTACCTCAAAAACTAGAACAATGAAACACTGTTGAATAGAGTTATTAAGAATATATAGGCCGGGCGCGGTGGCTCACGCCTGTAATCCTAGCTCTCTGGGAGGCCGAGGCGGGCGGATTGTTTGAGCTCAGGAGTTTGAAACCAGCCTGAGCAAGAGCGAGATCCTGTCTCTACCAAAAATAGAAAGAAATTAATTGGACAGCTAAAAATATATAGAAAAAATTAGCCGGGCATGGTGGCGCATGCCTGTAGTCCCAGCTACTTGGGAGGCTGAGGCAGAAGGATTGCTTGAGTCCAGGAGTGTGAGGTTGCTGTGAGCTAGGCTGACGCCACGGCACTCTAGCCCGGGCAACACAGTGAGACTCTGTCTCAAAAAAAAAAAAAAAAAAAAGACTATATACCTGCTTGTCTGGAAAACTTCTCCAAAAGACAGAAAAGACCTACCCAACAGTTTCCCCCATCAATTTTTGTTAAAATGCTATCTCTTATCTGGGAAAATAAACTAAACTTTATTTAAATTTTTTAAATTTACAATTTTGAAATTCAGCATTTCCAAATAGATTTGAGACCTACGATACAAGTAAAGGGAACTGTATTAAGCTGATTCTTAACTGTAAAATTATAACATTACTCTATTTAAATACAAGTATTACAAAATGTGTAGCTTGTTTGGTCTGGGGAGGTAAAGATACGTTAAAAGAATCACTCTCAGAAAATCATTAAACCATCTACTCAATCATAGGACAACAGAGGAAGAGCATCTGGTGCAGATGTCTCTCCACCCTATTCACTGATTGTTAAGGCCAGTCAGGGCCCATTCATGGACTTCAAACCAGCAGCTGTTCAACAGTTGAAACATACAGCTGCGACCCTGCAATTCATGATATTTATTTAAAAAATAGGATCATCACTAAAAGATGATCTAATTAGTCCAGGCTTTCTGTTTTCATTAAGCTGCAGGTGTCTCGGCTCTAGTCGTAGACTAAGCTGATGCTCTTAAGCCTACAAGTGATTTCAGTAACAGCAGACTGGCAAGAAATTAAAAAACAGCTTAAATGAATTGCCATCACGTGTTCCAAAATGCCAATTTATCTGCCATTATGCACAAAACTAACCCTTTCGGTTTATTGTACTTACTCCTGATTTTCTTCTGCCACTTCATTTCATTGTAGAGATCTTCTGTTTGCTGGAAAAAGTCATTCACTTTACTCCCTTGCTCATCCCTTTCAGTTGTATTGAACACACGGCACTTGGATTCTCGAGTGAGATATTCACATATGTTGGGAACAGGAAAAACTATTTGCTCCATAGTCCTATCATGTCGAACAATCTGAAATCATTAATTCACATTCATTTTTAGCCTTCTGGACACCTTGATCTTAAGAGTATTTTTTCTTCTTAGCATGAGTTTATCGATGACATTTTGTAAGTTCAGTTGTAAAAAATACGCCAGCTTGCAATATCTAAAATAGTCCTTGACTGTTTTTTCTCTTTAAATAGAATAAATTAATTGACTGATATATCATAAACACTATACCTTGTTACAAATAACAAAAACTAAAATCTTTCTTTCTGTACTGATCTGTGGCCTGTTAGGAACAGGGCCGCACAGCAAGAGGTGAGCAAGCGAAGCTTCCTCTATATTTACAGCCGCTCCCCACTGTTCACATCACCACATAAGCTCCACCTCCCGCCAGATCAGCGGCAGCGTTAGATTCTCACAGGAGCGAGAACCCTACTGTAAACTGCACATGTGAGGATCTAGATTGCGCGCTCCTTGTGAGAATCTAATGCAGATGATCTGAGGCGGAGCTGAGGTGGTGATGCTAGCACTGGGGAGTGGCTGCAAATACAGATTATCATTAGCAGAGAGGCTTGACTGCATAATAAATGTAATGCGCTTGAATCATCCCGAAACCATCCTCCTCATACTCCCCTGGCTCCATTGTCTTCCATGAAACCAGTCCCTGGTGCCAAAAAAGGTTGGGGACCATTGCTTTGTATCATTAAAATGGTCTCCTATTCACGGCAAAACATATTTTTGTAAGTATAATATCCATTTAAACATATACCCATATGTAAGTATGCATCATTTTGAACCTCCCTTATTTGTTATTTGTGACCATTTAACTTTAGACAAAAACCAGACTGAATATTTTCATATAGCTTCACCATGTAACAAGGGTTTATATAGCCTAAATTTTAAGGTTCATATTTATATACAGTGTCTAGTCCTCAGGAATTAATAAGGATTGGTCTAAGCCAGAAGAGTAATTCTATTTCCCCCGCCACTGACTGGTGTGGTGGTGGGCATGCAACCTGGTTCTGGAAAATGAGGCATAAAGAGAAATCTCCTGGGGGAGCTTCCAGGAAAGAGTTTGCTTCCTAGTAAAGGCAGAGCCACAGATAGACACAAAATAACAAAAACTGAAATGCACAAAACACAAGTTCTTTTTTGCCTGTACCCTCTTTCTTCTTCCTTAGGACAAAAGGTACTATAAAAGTGTGATGCTTGAAACTTTGACAGCTGTTTTGGAACCATGAGATGACATATCACCAGCATGGTAAGGAACCTGGCAGAAAGTGGGACAGGCCTGTGTGTCTGAAGACATCACTGAGTCACTGAATCAATTATAGAACTACTGGTACCTCCAGACTTCCCATAAGATAATAAAATATTTTTATTATTTCAACAATTGTCAGTCTAGTGGTCTATTAAACTTGTAACTAAATGTATCCTAAATGATATGTTATATATTCAAACTACATACTAGAATACTGTCATAAAACAAATAAGATGAAATTTAGTAGTGGTAAATAAAACTTCCTGTACATAGGTTAAAAAATTAACTGTACAAAATAATTGGACATATTTGATATGAAAGACAACCATACGGAAAAAAAGGTTTGATCCAATAGTGTTGAATATTTAAAAAAAAGTCTCACCATGCATTAAAGAAATAGTATCTTGATGATTATAAGCCAAGCTACTCAGTCCCTTTATGAAACATCACGTTTGATTCTAGTTGTCACATTTTACAAAGGGCATTGACAAACTGGAGGGATTAATAAAGGAAATGGAAATGTGCTAGCTGAAAAAACCCAAATATGGATAATTTTTCAATATATTTATTCAACAAATGTCTATTCAGTCCTAGATGCGGCACTTTGGGGAATTCAATGTGATAAAACAAGAATCCCAATCTAGAAGAGCTTGCAGTTTAGTAATCATGATGGTTCTTCAAATATTAGAGCCAAACTCTCATGTTGAGAGATGAGCAAATGTTCTGAACAGTGGGTGAACACTAAAGTAGGCTAATGTGAACTCTTTAGCTTTAAAACATTTCTCGTTATTAGTTGTTTAAAATTGGATCAGTTTCCTCCTGAAGGAGTGAGATCTCTACCACAGGAAGAATTTAAAGTAGAAGCGGATCACTACTGGGCAATTCTTTCTTGGAGAGGGGATTAGACACACGGCCCTTCCTATTTCCCAGGGTCTTTAAGTCTACAACTTACAGACAAACTGTTATTCCCGACAATATTAATTATTGTGGTTACGTTCCAGGCAGTGTTCAGTTTTGGAAATACAAAGATGATGGGGACCAGTCCCTGCCTCAAGTAAGGGATAAGTGACATACATGATGCTAACAGTATTCCAATGTGATAAATAGTGAACTAAAAGAATGACTAAACTTCTGTAGAAGCATACCCAGTGGGATGAGATTGATGGGTGCCTGGAGGAAGGAGGGGAGGCTTCTCTGAGAAGGTCATATGAGCTGGGTTTGGGATGAGCCTGAGAACTGGTTAACGAGAAGAATTTAGATCATCAGCACAGACCACTCCTTTGAAATCTGGACTTCTACATCCAACTTCATGGATGTTTCAGAGTCCTCTCAAATTCAATCTATCCAAGAATGAACAAATAATTTTCTTCTACTTTTTAACTGCCAAACTTCACTCTCTTCTTAGAATTTCCATGATACCAACTTCTTTCCATTTATTCAAACCAGTAGCCCAGAGGACATTCTTTTCCACACCATTTTTTAAAACTTTACATGTGTAATCCAACTTCAAGCCCTGTTAGTATGTCTAGATATATATTTCTGTATATAAAAATGTATCTCTATATATGTATATGTATGTGTGCTATCTGTGTATGTGTATGCATGTATTTTCCTGTACAGCCATCGTTAATACGACCATCTCTCACGTTTGCTGTTATACCCTCCATCTAATCTACCTGTATTCTCCACCCCATTCTCTTTTTTATTCCTTTCTCCAAACAACGACCAGAGTGATATTTTGAAAAGAGTCATTCTCTTCCTAGGTTCTTTCACACCTTCCCTTCATTTATGTTCTTCTATCTGAAATCCCCTGCCTGGAAGACAATCTTGTATTCAGTCTTTAATAAATTCTTTTTTTTTTTTTTTGAGACAGAGTCTCTGTTGTCCGGGCTAGAGTGCCACGGCATCATCCTAGCTCACAGCAACCTCAAACTCCTGGGCTTAAGCGATCCTTCTGCCTCAGCCTCCCGAGTAGCTGGAACTACAGGCATTCACCACCATGACTGGCTAATTTTTTCTATATATGTTTAGTTGTCCAGCTAATTTCTTTCTATTTTTTAGTAGAGATGGGTCTCGCTCTTGCTCAGGCTAGTCTCGAACTCCTGAGCTCCAACGATCTACCAACCTCAGCCTCCTAGAGTGCTAGGATTACAGGTGTGAGCCACCGCACCCAGCCTTAATAAATTCTTAATGGCAACATTCCCTGTGAAATCTATCCTGAAATTTCTCAGGCACAACTAATTACTGTTTTCTCTACATTTCCTTGGCCCTTTGTTTATACACTTACTCACTTCTATATATGTGAATTAGTAGAGAGTAAGTGCTCAGTAAACATTTACTGAATTTATGTATTTACAACTGAATCTCTCCTCAATGCTGGAAATCAATAAAACCACCTAAAACAACAGCCCCCTGTCTCATAGGTATTAACTAAACCCCGCTCCCTGGCCTGCCACTCTACCTGCTATTCCCTGTCTCTTCTGATCTCCTAGATTTGCACTCTGACCTCTGGGACCTTCTTTAGGACTTCTGTGGCTTGATGATCTATTTGTGTCAACTTCTCCAGCTTCCTGACCCTGCCAGCCTCCCAATTTCTCAGCACCTGATTCAGTGAGCAGTGTTTTTGCTGCTGGTCCAGCTCATGGGTTCCACTGAGTCCATCTGACACCAAAGCTCTGGTACTATTCGTGTTTAAAAATGTGAGCAAGGGTTCTGTTTTCTGACACAAGATAATAATGCTCATTATTCCCATGGTTTGGCAATAATAAACAATAAGGTATAGGGATGATATATCCTGAGAGTAAACAGCAGTGATGCCCATCACGCACTCTGCTGAGAACTAAGAAATATCTGCCAAAATGAATGAATGTATGAACGTAAATTAGGAGTGACAAGCGTCAACTGCTCTGCTCACTTCTGCCTGATTAGCTCTGCCAACTAGTGTCAAAATGATACCATAGCTAGTAAATGACAGCCAGCTGGGTCTCAGAACACATGATGGTAAGTCCATTTTGACTCCTGAACTGCCACTGGCCATTAAATAAGGTCTCATTTATGGGGGTTGGGGGGGCTAATTACTGCATACTGGATATGGAAACTGTTAAAACCATTCCAAGGTTATGCTAGTAACATGAAACCTTTATTTGTGCCTTCCAATGTTGTCTACACTTTTGAATAGAGATCTCTACTTTAATAAGCCTTCCACAGTTTTTAAAAAGAAACCTTTTCTCAAATGATGGCTTCTATTATAATAATCCTATCTCTAAAACACCACTGTTCTGCAGTAATCACTTCTATGACCAGAAGAAAAAAAACAAAAAATAACTCTATTAATTACAAAAAATTTACATATATAGTTTTGGTAAAAAAAAAAAAAGACAACTTTGAAAAATGTGCACCTCAATGTCTTATAGATAACTCCTCACTCATCTTTTAGTATATACTTTTTAGTTTAAATCACTCAATTCTGCTTCACTGTTCTAGAAAAAAATTATGAAAATGTTCTAAAGTAGAAAATGAACATATCTTCTCACAGTTGGTCCCTTTCAAGAGATAATAGATGGTTACCTCAATCTGTGCAGTGTGGTTGGCATAATACTTTAAGGCTTCATCTCCTTCGTCTGGATCCGATCCTGGTTTGAGCATCTGCTGCAACAGTTTGTTGTGGCGCGCCAACTAGGGAGAAGGAAAAGGTAAAGGTTTTAGGTCTCTTCTTCCCCTTTCCTGGGGTTGAACTTTCAAATTACTTTGTCCGCTTGTACACTTAGCCTTACAGTCCTGGAGTTAATGGCAATCAGTTATAGTTCAAGAAAGCATGTCTATATTTGAAAGGCATAAATAATGAAATCACAAGGATTAGCTATTAATATTTGTTGATTAAATTTATATCTTCAATAACATAAGACTGCACCAGGAAGAAATAGTGATATATAATTGATATTCCCTATTATAAATTTAAATTACACGCACATATACGACAACTTGATCAATAGTGCAATAGATCAGTGGGTAGTAGGTAGTGAAAACAATATAAATAGTAGCTTTCTATATGCACATAAATAGGTATCTGTATTTCAGAAGAGTTCCTCTTATGACATCTAATCAAAGCTCTACATTAGTAGTTTGAACTAAAGGCCTATGTTTCTGCAACTTGGTATGTCAACATTGGTGCTTTATGGGTATAGACTTCAATTTTATTGGAATTGAAATTGGGCATTTAAAGAATAAAAATTTCATCATAAATTATTTTAAACTGCTGGCGGTAGAAGTGATCTTTCTCATTTGAATGTCCATGGAAATTGTTGGCTAGTTCTCTCACTTTATAGATAATTAATACATATTGCCTTCAGATGTCTCTTTTATGGTTGTCATGAACAATTTCTGAAACTCTGCAATGTCTTTAACCTTTCAAATATTCTGTTAATGCCTCAAGTTCCCTGAGGGCTTCTAGTGACAAAGACTCTGCCATGCATTAATAATTCTTTTACTCCTAGCACAGAGCTTGCCTCCGACTCCGTGCCAGGCACTATGTTAAGCACTCTAAGTACATGATCTTGTTTGATCTTACTAAGAAATCCTGGGGTAGGCACTCTTCTTATCTCTATTTTACAGATGAGGAGACAGAAGCATGGAGAGTATGAGGAACTTGTTTGCGATAACATAGCTAGAAAATAGTAGAGCCAGAATTAAACCCAGGCAGTATGGCTACAGAGTCTGTATTTTAGCAACATTATAGAGCAATAACTGTCTCCTATTATTCATGAGATCTTAATACAAATTGTGATTATAAAGAATGGAGATAAATTTTAAACAATAATCCAGACTGTATAAAACCAAATTAACATTATCCTTGTAAGTGACAACCTGGTACGTTAAATATTCATTCCATTGATTCTGCTGTAGAGAAAATCATTTTTGAAACTATTATTTTGGAATGGGCTTTCAGGGTCTCATTTATAAATCACTCAAGAAAACCATTTCCTGTTTTATATTTGCATTTTATTTTCAACTAAATGTGAATTATACAGATTTTTTTTTTTTTTGAGACAGGGTCTCCCTCTGTCACCTGGGCTGGAGGGCAGTGGCATCATCTTAGCTCACTGTGACCTTAAACTCCTGGGCTGAAGTGATCCTCTTTCTTCAGCCCCCCGAGTAGCTGGGACTATAGGCGTGTGTCACTATGCCTGGCTAATTTTTTATTTTTTGTAGAGACAAGGGTCTTGCTCTTGTTCAGGCTGATCTCAAACTCCTGACCTCAAGCAATCCTCCCACCTCAGCCTCCCAAAGTGCTAGGATTATAGGCATTAGCCACTGTGCCTGGCCAAATTATACAGATTTTTATTACAAACCGTAGTCATAAAACTTGTGACTTGTAGGTATTTCTAAAAATCTAAAAAGTTTCAAAGAATAAAACTATTTAACATTTAGGCACATTAGCATGTTTTAAGAAGTGGCAAGAAGTAGACAGTTCTTGAAGGTAAAACTGACATGATTTGTTTACAGATTGGATCTGGGGCACAAGAGAAAGAGAAAAATTAACAATAACTCCAAAATTTCACCCAAGAAACAAAAAGGTTGGAAATGCCATTTACTAAGGAAAAATGCAAAAGGAGCACACTTAGGGGGAAAAAATAAGGACTTTGGACACATGAAGCTTTAAAAATTATCCAAGAGGAGATGAGGAGCAAGCTGTTAGATATGTTTGTCAAGAGTTCAGGGCAGAGGTTGGGGCTGGAGCTGTACATTTGAGAGTCATCAGTACATGGCTGATATTTAAAATCATGAGTCTTAATGAGATTACCTGAAAGTGAGTATAGACAGAAAAAATAGGTCCACAGAACTCCAGCAGAGGTTAGGAAGATGAAAGACATCAGCAAAGAAGACTGAGGGTGTTGGTTAAGCAAGGTAGGAACAAAAGCAGTGCAATCAGGTGTCATGGCAGCCAAGTGAAGGAAGACGTTCAAGATGCAAAGTGATCACTCTGCATCAAATGCTGCTGAGAAGTCAAATCAAATGAGGACTGGGAGATGTCATTCGGTTTAGAAATTTGGAAATCATGGTTAAGCTTGACAGCAGTATCAGTATGTTTAGGAAGTACTGGAGAGCAAAGATTAATTGCAGTGAGTTTAAACAAGAATGGGAGGAGAGGCATAAACGATAAGTGTGAGTATAGGCAACTCTTGAGGACTGTTGCTGTAGGGAGAAGCCAAGAAATAGGACAGTATCTGGATAAAAAGGCAGGGTAAAATGGTGATTTTCTAAAATGCAGGAAATGCAACACCATGTTTGTTTGATTTTGAGAGAAAGGGAACATCTGCCAGCTAGAGCAACATCTTGACTAGGTGAAAGTGGAATGATCCAGTACATTGGTAGAAGGATTTGCCTTAGAAACAAATTCACCATCAGTGTCAGCAGAGAATATGGGCACAGATTTAGGAGTTTGGGTAGTTGTGATTCTGGGAACACAGGAAGTTCTTTTCTAGTTACTTTTATCTTCTTAGTGAACTAGGAAGCTGCTAATGAGGATGAGAGAGGAGGTGTTGGATATTTGATGAAGAGAAGCTATGAAACAGCGAGGGCAAGTGAATGGACTTGGTAAATATAATAGGATTGCCAGGAAGCCTTTATGTCATGGTCAAAGTGAGGCCAGCAAACACGTTTGTGTTTTCTTCTCCAGCAATGCTCAACTGTCTGGGTGCAGACGTAGAGTAGGCAGAGAGTTGTAATTAATGAGACTTGCCGTTTTGTTGGGTGAGGTCAACAACACACAAAAAAGAGGTACGTGGAGATTAAGGGTTTACACAAGGAATTTAAATGGAACCATGGAATCTAAGCTGGATGAAGAAGAAAGTGAAGCCACAAGGGATAATGAAAAGGTTGCAGGATCGATGAATTACAGCTTCTAACATAGTTTAAAAATAAAATGTGTTGGAGCTGGGGTGCTAGAAGTCAGAGTGGGATATTTGAAATGGAGCTAATTGAGACAGTGCAGGTGCAGTGACCAGTGATGACCAGGTTTTAGGTGTGCCCACGTGTCTATCATATAACTGCTTCTCACATCTCCTCCACTACCCTGGTCCCAGCCACCATCTTCTCTCACCCAGAGCAGTGCAATGGCCTTCTAATTGGTCTCCCCGCTCCCCTTGTTCCCCAGAGTCTAGCTTAATACAGGAGCCAGAGCGATCCTTTCAGTCAGACCATGTCTCTCTTCTGCTTGGAACCTCCAATGGCTGCCACCTCACTTAGCAGCAGAGCTACGTTCTCACTTGTTGGTCTTTTATTCACTCTCTCTCCCTACAGAAAGTAACCTTATATTCTTATAGGATGGATTTTCACTTGTTTTCTTCACTGCTATATTTCTAAGGCTTGGAACACATAGTAGGTGCTCAATACATATTTATTTAATCAACTGAATTTAAACATCAGAATTCTTTAAGTCTTAAATATGCGATAGCTTCCCAAGGTGAGATAGTAATTTGAATAATTTCCCAATAGTTTTTTAATTAACAAGCTTTGACTTCTTTATGATCACTTTATAGGGTCAAAAATTGCTATAACTATTTTAAGAAATGAATAATGTTATTTTATGTGAATTAATAGTGAAAAACCCTATACAAATATTTTCTAGTTAGTGTATCTTGCTTTGCACAAACATTTTAAGGCTTCTCTCCTCCCCATAGTCTTAATGAGATGATTCTGCATTTGTCTTGTTTTATTGCAAAAAAGAGGCATTCTATTATAAAAGGCACTAAAAAAATTAAACAACTAGGCCTCCCTTCACATGTCCAAAGTGTTAGAACAATATTTTCATTCATGATTATATAACTAATCTATACACCTCTTGGAAAATTTGAAATAAATTTTTAAAAAGTAATAAAAACCAAATAGAGCTAATTGCACTATTTTTTTCTACCTGGGCACCTTTTATATTTCTTGTGACTGAGGGCCTTTCCTCACCAAGCAGCCTGGTTTGCTTTTCCCTGTTCCATGTTCAGATAGTGCCCTGCACATATCTATATAACGAAATCTCTCATGTTGTATCTTAGTAACTATTATTTCTCTCCAGTGGGCTGTGACATTCTTAAAAAAAAGGCCTGGTCTTATTCATCTCTGTATTCTCAAAGCCCAAAACTGAACTTGGTACATAAAACAGACTCAGTGAAGAAATGGGTTAATAAATGACATACATTCATGTGTTTAAATGGGCAAGGACTCAAGTCTCAATGAATTTTCTCTCTGTTTCCTCCTCTATAAAGAGGAAGGGCAAAGAAATCAGAAATTATTAATGAGATGATGGTACAAATTCCAGTGTTTGCAGAAATAAGGCATTTTAATATTTTTCATCATTTCATAGTTATTTATGGACTCATACTATACTCACATTTTCTTGTTTCATAGTTATTTATATACTTATATGTACATAAATATTTACATATTTTTGTACATGTTTATCACATATCTTCTGATAGATTGTAAGCTATTTGGAGAAAGGGACTGTGTATTCATAAATGTTGACTGGAACCCTATATGATAAAGCAAGGGTAATATCCTTATTATATAGGCAAAATATAAAATAATTAAGGAATATCTCAATGACTCTGAAATGCACAAAAATGACTGATATCAATATAGAACTTTCTTGGTACAAATTAACAGTTCACTAAAAGCACAGTACAATATCTCAGAGAACAATTAACATATGCTCAATAGTTTTTAAAAGATTTACTCTCCTATGTATGCAATTCTATTAAAAATTCTGTAGAATGACAGCACTGTCAACGAAAGACATTCAGTTGCCTCAGTTATGGGCTCTTTAGCCATATTTTGTCTACTATACCCTAGCAGGTACCCCTTTATATGACTTCAAAAAAAAAAAAAAGCCAGCATCCAAAGAAGCAATAGCAACCTGAGCAATATAGTGAGACCCCGTCTCTACATAAACAGAAAACTTAGCTAGGTGTGGTGGCGGACGCCTGTAATCCCAGTTACCTGGGAGGCTGAAGCAGGAGGATCGCTTGAGCTCAGGAATTTGAGGTTGCAATGAGTTATGATGACACCACTACACTCCAGCCTGAGCAACAGAGCAAGATCCTATCTTAAAAAACAAAACAAAAAAAAAAACCAAAAACACAAAGAAGCAATAGCACTAGTAACTATTATGTGCTTTGGAAACCAAAGATAAAAATGCTTGGTAAGTTTCTAGACAAGTATGGCATATCTGTGGGGAGTTGTCACAGTAAGAAATCTAATTTAAATTCTAATTAAAAACTGAAGAATAGCTAATGAAGATATTCAAGGACAGCCGTCTCAAGATATCCAACTTTACCATTGACAGAAACTCTCACAATAGGACTTGAAATTAGCTGATGTCACTATACAACATGGTCCAGAAAACCAACCAACAATCAATATTAGTAATAATGAGAGTTTGAACCTGGGCAACTGCACTGAATGTTAAAAGGGAGTAATGCTATAGGTGAGAAACCTCAGAGTCCTAGAAACACTTGCAATCCACAACAATTGTTATGAACCAAAATAGTAGCAATTGTTTTATATATGGTATGGAAATGGTGCCTATCTACTTAGTGTGAGATGTCAAAAGAATTTTACCAATAAAGAACACTTACATCAGGTCGTTATTACAAATAGGAACACCAGGCCTGCGATAATTTATCACACATCATAATATTAAAGTTTTACAACAAAATGCAATATAACACAGGGACAGATACAGTATATGCATATGTTAGTGAGAAAGAGATCCATAGAATTGGTGGATATTTAGTCTTATGAAAGAATGAAGGTATATTCCCCACGGGGAAATACTATCGAGAAGGCCTAGAGATTCTTTCATGATGTGTTGGAAAAAAATCATGCACCTCATTATTAATCATGACATATCTGTGATTTAGTTAAATATAGAAGCAAATGCTAAATAAAAATAAAACCATGTATATGTATATATTCATAAAATGCATACACACACAAAAATATAAACATTATACCTAAACACACATAACTTGCAGCAGGATCTTTGAG
>NW_012140524.1:6821425-6832967 GCF_000956105.1 Propithecus coquereli | reverse complement strand
AGTTCTACTTTAGGAATTGCTAAAACTATGACACAGCAATTGGCTTTCCCAAGATCACAAAGTGAGCTGGAACCTGAAGTCAGAGTATTTGTGTCGTAAGTTCATGTTAATAATTGCACAGTGCTTTCTTACCAAACACTGTTCCTATTTGAAGCAGGAGAAATCAGAAGAGGACATAAACTAGTGTTTTACTTATCCTGATGTGTAAAATATGGAAACGCTCTGTTTTAAAAACATCTATTTTCCTTTGATTTTGTGATCCTATTATGTGCAAATCACAGTTCTAGCTACTGTGCAATTAGAGAGATAAGCAGACTTATTTTCTTCTTTTAAGCAAGCTGCTTTCTAGCCAAAGGAATTAAAACGATGGAAATGTAATTAACATTGAGGGCAGAAAGGGCAAGATTATAAGGAATCACATGTGATTTGGTGGCACTAGGAAAGGAATTGTGTAAGAAATACATCTGACAAAGGTTTTAGAGAATGGGTGAAGTGTCCCCAGGTAGAAAGGAAGAAGAAAGGATGGCATGAGGATGCAATTCTGCATAGAGAAAGGGATCCACAGGTGCCAAGTCACAGGGATGGGAAGTGACAGGTAGGACTGGGAAGAGAATTTGCAGCCACACTCCGTGCCTGTGAGGAGTTCAGATAGAGAACACTGTTGGAGAGTGAACTGTGTCCAAACCAAACCAATGAGATATCTATGCTCAAATCCTAACCTCTGGTACCTATGAATATGATCTTATTAGAATTAGGATCTGTGCAGATGTATTAATAGCAAAGTTAAAAGGGGCCATACTGGATTAGGGTAGGCCCTAACCCAAGGACTAGTGTCCTTATCAAAAGAGGGAAATATGGACAGAGACACACAAGGAGAAGGCCACGTAATGGCATAGGAGAGACTGGAGTGATATAAACCAAGGGATGCCAAGAATTGATGGCAAACACCAGAAACTGGGAAGAGCAAGGAAGGATCCTTCCTCAGAGCCTTCAGAGAGAGCATGGCCCTGCTGGCACCTTGACTTAAGACTCCAGCCTCCAGAACAGTGAAACAATAAATACCTGCTGTTGTGAGCTACCAAATTTGTGGAAATTTGTTATGGCGGCCCTAGGAAGTTAATATAAATATAATACAAACCATAAAGGAATTTTTCTCTTACCTGTGGCAAGATAAACTGAGATTCTCTTAACCATGTCTTTCCCTTCTATCAGAAAAGGAATTTCAGGATCAGAGAGGATCCATTTGGGAATGGTGCCATCTGTCCAGAGCTACTTTCAGGACTGTTCATAAAGAACAAAGACCAAAGAAGAAATAACTGTTCTTCCAGAATATTGATGCCTGAATTATTATTCGGTTAGGAGTAGGGTCAAAGTCATGTTAAAAAGAAGAAAAGGCTTTCTCACGTGAGACTGAACTGTGTGGCCTCAGCAAGAAAATATTCACGGTGGCAGGCAGTGTTTGCACTTAGGCACTTCAGAAGGAAGTCGACTTCAGGCACTCCTAGCAGACACCCTGGTCAGCAGAATCCAAGCAGCAGGAAACCCCCAGTCACATCCAGCATAAGTCTGAGGCTAAACAGTCCACGACACGTGTGCTGGGCAGTAAACAAGGACTCTTCTCCCAAGGAGGAAACAGTAGTTTCCCCATGGACAGGGGTGAGATCATCCGAGAGTGGAAGGAGGATGGGAAAAGCTGGGAGAGGAAAATGGGGAAGAGTATTAGAGATGGACCACGGGAAGAGATGAAAGCACTGATTTCCCACCAAAGAGTACAGTGGAAGGGATTGCCTGGGAAAAGTAACAAATCTTGCTCTTTCTTAAAAAGTTAATTTTTGTCCTTTTTTTTTGTCTTTCTCAGACACCCTTGTTCCCTCGTCAAGCACAGCTGTCCATATTGTCTTGAGCAGATTTGGGATTGTAATTGGAATGGAAAGAGAAACAAACGATGTTCATTTTTCTGAACTTCCAAAGTAGGCTCTTCAGAATCCAGAGAAAGCCCCAAAGAAAGCATGGCCAAGAGGAAAACATGGCGGTGGACAGGAAAGAGAAGAGGGGTGATCATTCTAAGGAATATGGTTTGACAAGCCTGGGAAAGAGACAGTACGAACTCCCGAGTACCTTGGAAAGATAGCTATGGAGGATGGACCACCAGACCAAAGACTGACAGATTAAAAGGAAAGCATGAGATCTCAAAGCTGCTTTCTGCCCACATGCACACGTACACACACACAACTATAGAGAAGTAAGGAACTGGTCCCTTCCTTCCCCACAGCAGGATCAAAGGAGGGATCCTAGAATGCGTGTGTTACTCATTATAGCATCTTTACTCAAGGAGTTTAAAAAACATTATGAGCTCCATCCAATATCTAAAATAAATCCACTAGGGTTCTTAAAAAACAGTTAATTATTTCCATGATAATGGTGACCAAACTAAGATAAAGATATGTGCAAAATAACAAGAAATTTGCTGGAATAAAGAATAAAACAAACAACTCTTGCCTTTCAGATGATCTAGACTCCTATTCATTAGGGTCTGTCTTAAATTACAATAAAAATCATTAAAAGATCTTTAGTGGTTATGGTAAATAAATGGCTTATGATAGCTCAACCCTTGAAGCAGGGCAAAGAAAGAGAGAAAAAACAAAGTAAATGGCCCACAAAAACCAATGCTTTTTAAAATAATCTAAGGCAGTTTTTAGCAAGTAAGTTGTCTTTGTACTATGGGTTTGATAGAAAGCATTACAAAGTGTGATGGTGAAGCTAGCTTTCCTACTGATTGTTAACACTCATCCTAATAGAATGGTTCTCAAAATGGGGTCCCTGGAGCAGCTATCTGAGGATCACCTGGGAGCATATTAGAGATGCAGATTCTGAGGCCCCACCTCAGCCCTTCTGAATCAGAAACTCTGGGGGTTGGATCCCAGCAGTCTGTTTGAGTAAGCCCTCCACGTGATTTCAATCCTGCCAACATTTGTGAACCACTGTTCTAATAGATAATAGATAACATCACCACAAACAATTTGGATTTATGAACAAAAATCCCCTAGTTTTTTTTCAACTAAAATTAAACATAAAGGAATCAAGTGGGCGGGATGCGGTGGTTCACACCTATAATTCCAGCACTTCAGGAGGCCAAGGCAGGAGGGTAGCTTGAGGCCAGGAATTTGAGACCAGCCTGGGCAACACAGCAAGAAAAATTTTTTTTCTCTACAAAAAAATTTTAAAAATTAGCCTGGTGTGGTGGCACATGCCTGTAGTTCCAGCTACTCAGGGGGCTGAGGCAGGAGGATAGCTTGAGCCCAGGAGTTCGAGGTTGCAATGAGCAATGATTGCACCACTGCACTCCAGCCTGGGTGACAGAGCGAGACCCTGTCTCTAAAAAAAAAATTTTTGAAAAAATCAAGTGTTTTTAAAAAAGTTTTTTCCTTTAAAAACACACAAGGAAAACATAAACCTTTAGATACCCTTAATAACAATAAATTTACTGAACACGGTTTTTAAAAAATTGCGACTGGGATCAGGCATGTAAAATACACTCCACTTAATTTTCAAAAACTGGTTATTTATCACTTGTATCTTCTAATTTCTGAGCTCACTTTGCCCTTTGAAAAGATTCTCATACTGCTAAGGTTTGAGTGCGTCTCCAGAATTCACGGGTTGGAAATTTGGTCACTGATTTGGCCGTATTGGGAGGTGGGGCCCTTGAGAAGTGATTAGGTTGTTAAGAGGAATTATGCCACTCTCAGAGGGACTGGGTTAATTCTCAGAGAGAGTGAGTAGGTTCTTGCTCTCCAGGCATTGGACTAGTTATGTGGAGGGTGGATTGTCATAAAGCAAGGCCCCCCTAGCCCTGGCCTGCTTCCCCTTCCCTCCCACGCCACATTCTTTGCAGCCCAAGGCCCTCACCAGAAGCCAAGCAGAGGCAGCCAGCCAACCTTGCACTTCCCAGACTCCAGATAAACCTCTTTTCTTTATAAATTACCCAGTCTCGGGTACTCTGTTACAGCAACAGAAAACAAACTACGACTCATACTAAAATGGTAAAAATTACCTTAATCCCATTAAGGTAAAAAGTTAGTTTATAAGGAGGTTTATATAATTATATATACTATATGATAAATGTATTAGTTTATAAAATTAGTTTATAAGTTTATTACCATGAAAAAAGATGAATGAAATTATCTTCTAAAACAAGGTTTTTCCCCACAATTATTTAAGACAAATTTATTCCTTAGTCCAATTTTTCAACTAAAACAGGTTATACCTTCTCCTACTTCAATACTTCAGAAGCTACTTAAGATTTCACAAAGGATTTATCACTTTAATGGGAAATATTGTCCTTTTATATTTTTCATGCAAAATGTAATGAGGCATAATGCTTCATTGCTTCTGATATCCATGTAAGAATATACATCGATATTTTCTGAATGATTACAACTACATGAAAATAAATACTATGTATGTAGGTCATCTTATCTGAAAACAGTATTTCACAAAAATATCCTGAATTAATCATTAATGCAGTGTCCTATTCAAAAGAGTTAAAATATTTGAATGAGAAAGCAAGAAAAGAAACTAATTCTACATATTAAGTGGGGTTATCCAAACTACAGATAAACATTAATAAAAAAGAGAAGGTAGCAAGCAATTTCTGGGAAACCCCGAAATGATATACACCTAGAGTTTTTGCTTTCATTTTGTAGAACTGATGAAAGAGAGACATCTCTTCGGCCTGATTTCTTTTTAATGTAACTAAAGGCAGGTCTGAAATTTCTGAATCTCACTATTCACATAGGAAATAATGTATTTTCTACAGATCCAGAGATGAGAGAATGATATTACTTGAGTTGCTTCTTCAAGCATCCAGGAATAAATTGTCGGATATTTCCATTCATGGCCCCTCGGACAGGAGTTTTCAAATATGTTCTGGGAAATACTAGCAAAACACAAAGAGCTTTCTCCACGGTGATTCAGATGATACATGAGTGTGAAATAGTCTTCATTTGATTTTAGTGTGTCCCTTACCCAGAACACAAGTCCCAGAAAAACAAGGATTTTTTGTTCACTGTTGTATCCCTGCATCTAGAGCAATGTCTGGCACAGAACAGTTGCTTAATAAATATTTATTAGATGGATGAATGGATGGATGGATTACACAGAATATTTTTTGGCTTGCTTATTTGTTAGTTCAATTTTTAATGATAATTTTTAATTTCCCAAAAGAAATGATTTTTAGAAAATGATGAATTACCTTACAATATGAGGGCCGTCCAGAAAGTATCCAGCCATTGTTAATATGATGAGAACAGTTTACATGGCTGGATACTTTCCAGACAGCCCTTGCATGTAAATGTGCAAAATGTTTTTAATTCCCTTTTCTGGAATAAACTAGTCATTTACTTATAACAGTAAAGAAAATGGGAATGATAGCATTGCTTCTCTCTTAAAAGCATTCTGATTATTTCACTGTTTTTAGTGATTCTTTTTTTTTTATTATTCAAGGCAAGCACCAAGAGGTGAAGAAAGCCATCTTTTTGAGACCTTAGATCATATTAAAATAGTTCTTGTGGTCGAGTGTGAAAACTTAGAGAGCTGTTGCTCTCAAAGTAATTGCTGGAGTGAGTGGGCTTATTTCCCGTACTGAGGGGCGATTTCTGGCTCTGCCACTGACCTTTCATGGCAACACGTTCAAGGCACTTGATCTTTTCACGTTTAATTTACCTTGCTGTGAAATAACAATAATATCTACAATGATATATCAAAAAGAATTACTGCAGGATCTGTGCTTTGAATGCTCCTTGAGTTCCTGAACAGATGAGGCTTAGTGAAGAGCACAGTATTACCATTCCACTCTTCTCTATGATATACCTAATCTGAGTCAATTGCTTTCCTATTGCTCATAGTCTTGACAAAGCCACTTTAAAGTGGGTTAATTAAAGGCTTGAAATTATAATGATGAGTTCCACAACAGTTCTCGCACTGCCAGTGTGCTCAGAAATCCGATCTGAAGTGCGCAAATTAGCCAGCTGTAAAATCGGGGGTGGAATATGGGGAGGTGAGAAGAAGCTCTACGAGATAATTTTCAGGAACTTTAAGCTCAATTGCTTGAAAGCATTTCAACTTCAGGTTTCTTCAGCTTTCTATTTCTGAGTTACATCAGACTGAGAAATATCATGCCATTGCTGTCTCTATGTTTAACTGTCTACTCAACAGCTGCTAAAAAAAAGGTCATCTTTTGTTAGATAGAGTAGTTCTTAAAAGTGAGAGAATTACTGTTCAATTACAAATGAACTTCTGCATTTCAATGGCAAACCTAATAACCGAGGAAATGAGGTGGTAAGGTGAATTTCCACTCTAAGTAAGGATTCAGATCAGTTGAATTATAGTGAAAAGAGATAAAAATTTTGAACAAATGTAGCATTAACAGTATTTCCTTACTAGTTCATTGGGTGACATCGAACACCTTTTTAAATGTTATCTCGTCATTCAGAAGGTAAATGACCCAGGTTGCAAATGAAAAGACAAAGGGAGGACACGCAAAGAAAAGAGAGGAAGAAGGGAGGAAAGAGAAAATTTAGAGACAAACTCATTTAGAAAAACTTATCCTCTATTCCAAAAAAATATATAGCTAGCTGGTAAAAAGACATTTAAGGATATAGGTACTGAACATATATAAACATATAGATATATGACAAAGTTATTGCCTGCATTATAAGTGTCTTTGGTAATATATAATGAGGTCAGGAATTATCTGTAAATGAAACAATATTAATTATTGTCAGATCCATAAAGCACTTTATATGTAATATTAACATAAAGGCCCACTTCTCCCAACCCAATATAAAAAAATTCTCCTTATAATTTAAGCCATCATGAGCTAAGTACAACTATTAATACATGTCTTGTTTGTTCATTCTAAGATATTTAATGAACCTCTGATGTGTGCCAAGTAATGCTCTAGGCATTGGGGTTATAATGGTGAACAAAGCAGTCAAAAGCTCCTGTCCTCATGAAGCTGGCTTTCTGCTGGTGGGGTAGACATAAACAAACAAATACATAGTCTATCACAGTGGGAAAGTCAGAGACCATTTGAACAGAAACTTAAACACACAAAGCAGGACTATGGTTCTTGGCTCTAAAGTACAGCCATGAGACCAGTGTGGCTTGAGCAGAGTAAATCAGGAGGGAAGTGGCCAGAGAGGTGGGAAGAGGAGGTGGAGGGGCCAGTTCATACTGGGAGACCTTTGAAGCCAATGCAAAATGTAATTTTTGCTGAAGAACTGGAAGTATTAGGTGTTGCGCAGACAGGTGACATAATCTGTGTTACATTTTTAACACGTTAACTGCCATGGGAGTTGTATTTAACTCACTCTAGTTTTGACCCTGGGGGCCACATGAAGCATATATAAAATCTTACTTGTTGATGTTCTTATTGTTACAATTAATATTGACAATTTGACTCTGAATTGACTCTGAAAACATGGATTAAATGAGTAGCAGTCAATAAATTTTGTTTTTCTATTTATGTTCATCTTCAAATTATGCTCAAAGTTTTTATTCTATTTTCAGAATAACCACACTGTGGCCCCCCAGAAAAGTTTCTGGTTTTTGTGCGTGTGGCAGTCAGTGTGTTAAGGGTTCACTGTGGCTACATGCATTAGAGAGGACGCTAAGGAACACATGGGTAAATGGAGGCAGGGAGAACAGTCTGAGCCTACTGCGACAATCCAGGTGAGAGATAGTGGTAGTTTGGACCAGGTGGTAGTGAAGGATGTGGGCAGATTCTGGAACATACAGTGCAAGAAGAGGGGTGGTCACTGGCTCTGGACAAATCCCTTCTACCCTACCTGTTAACTGAGCAACCCCGGGGCAAATTATTTAGCTTCTCTAAGTTTCACTTTCTTCTTCTGAAAGTGAGGTTCCTAAGAGTACTTTATTAATATTTACCTCAGAGAGTTATTGCGATGTTTAAATGAGACTGTTCATACAAAGTGCATACATACTTGATAAATATGAACCAAAATAACAGAAAAATTAAGTGTCACCAGGAGCATGCTCATAAAGGGTCTCCTAAGCCACGTGAGCCAGGGCATGCTGTTTACCGGAAGCTCCTGCGGTGTTTAGCGAGGAGGTAGACGGGATCAGCTGGCATTTTAGAATAATCACTTTGACTTCCCTGTGGAGAGGGGAGTGAAAAGGGACTTAACTAGAAACAAAGAGAAAGCAGGCTGCTGTAGTCATCCAGGCTAGAAGAGAGGATGGCGGGAGGAGAAAAACAGCACTGGGAGTGGAGAGGGGTGGGCAGTTCCAAGGGGCATCCTGAGGGTGGAACAGATGGCACAGGCTGTCTGGGGGAGGCGAGTGGAAAACTGGTTAGAGCATCGTGCCACTTAACGGAGACAGGGAGCTCTGAGCAATTCCAGGGAGAGGGGGTGACGGTCCTGCACGACAGCACACTCAGATGGCCACACACAGCACCAGGGCCCCTGAGAAGCCGGGAAAGGCCTGGCTGCCTGTGGCCACCTGCACCCCAAACATTGATATCTTCTTGATATATGTGTTTAAATTATTACCTTGGAAGATGTCTCCCTTCGTTTGTGTTCATGTTAAACATGTAGGAGTGATCAACTCTAAAAACAAGGTAAATAGAAACACCTCTAGAATCAATGATACAGTCAATAAAATCGGGGGTAATGGAGGGGGACATTTTCAGGCAACCTTGCCCAGAGAAATTGTTTTCTGTTAAAACTACGTGGACATGAGTTTATTTATTCCTTTTGGAGCTCATTTGTGAGCCCTCTTGCAGCATCCATTTAGGATCTGAACACTGAAGCTGTCTCAGTTCGAGCACTTCCCTACCCTAATGAGCTTCAGGAAGGTTGATGTGCCTCTCCTTCCCCCATCCTCTAGCAATCTGAGCGTGAAGGCCTCCCCGCAGCTCCCAAACCCACTGACATTTAATTAGCGCAGTCGCTGTGATCCCACAGCGTGCCTTACCAGATGAGAACCAGAAAGCGCAGCGCGGGGTGGGCACAAGACAAGCTAAAACAAATCCCTGGTCTGGCAGATAAAGATCTGCTTCTGCAAGCTGGACCTTGTGAGTATTTCCTATTAGCCCTTTATGGGTACTGCTTGGAGGTAATGCTGCCCTGCTAAGGGGAGGAGCCTAGGAAATCTTGGGGGGTGGACATTTTAAACAGCACACACACACACACACACACACACACACACACACACGCACACACGCGCGCGCTCTCTGTCTCTCTGTCTCTCTCTCTCTCTCTCTCTCTCCCTCTCCACATTTCTTCTGAAGAGCAACTGCAGTATATTTAGGGTATAAATAAAGTCGCTCAGAGTGACAGCAAGACAGTCTGTGTTGTAATGCCCCCAGTGTTTATCTCATTCTCCCCTCCCCTCCAGGTTTCAGAACTGATATTTCATTTTCATTCTGCTTATAATAGGGATCAGAAGAGGACGCTCTGGCTCAGCTGCTTTGAACCATTGCTTCTCTGACTCTAACATGAGTTTTGGAGTGTTCCTGCTTTTCAGGTGGTAAATTCCACGGCCTCTTCTGTTCACTGGTGTCCAGTTTGGGGCCCCACACTCAACGTGGACTGCTGGTGACCTGCTAAGTGCCAAAGCCAGGGGTCGGGTTTGCAGTTGCACCTTGTTTACTGAGTTTAGGGCACCGGTCTCACCCTCCTTCGGGAGTCTCTCTCCCTTGCTTTCATATCCCATTCCCTCAGACCTCTCCTTTTCAATCCATTTCTGTGGGTTTCTCGTGCTTTTTCTTTCCTTTAAAGTTGGATATTACTGAAGGTTCCATTCTTGATCTTTTACTCTTCTCATTCCAATTGCTTTTCTTGGGAAAGCTCATCTGCACCCACAATTTCAACTAGCATCAATACACCCATGTCTCTGTACATCTATGTTCCACGCCTGCCTCTCCTTCCTGATAATCAAGCACGTGCAGTCAACTGCCTGTTGTGCTCCTCCGACCCAGTGTCCCACAAGCTCCTTAGATACCAAAGGTCTAGCACCAAGCTGCTTCTCTCTCCATCCCACCTCCAAGCCTCCTCCATCTCCAGTCTTATGAAATGCACCATCATCTGCCCACCAACCAACTCTATACCTAGGAGCTAGCCAAGACTCTCACATCACTTTCACTCTCCTTAAGCCATTCCCAGTCATGAAATCGGCTAGAGATGAAGATGACTTGGACTTAGGAAAGGTTGGCGGTGATGGCTTCTCACTGTTCCTGGAATAAGGTCTAAAACCCTCAGCAAGATGTGCATGTCCTGATCTGTCCCCGCCTACCTCCTCAGCTCATCTCTGGCCCTATCCCTTTCTGTGCCCCAGCTGTTCTGGCCACTAGAGACATGCATATAAAGCAGTGAGAGGCTCTGGATCCTCACACTGCCTTACAGGGCCAAGGAGTACATGCCCAGGGAGGAAAGGGTTATGATTTGTTTGTTTTGGTACAAACAGTTTTCCTGTTGACAATCAGTAGAGATTAATTTCTTTAATTTCTGAGAAGGGGGTTAACAAAACTGAAATAAGTAATCATCAGTTTAGGTTGGTACCAGAAAGGTAGAAAGCAAAAAAGGAGAAGGAAGGGCAGGAAACGAGAAGAAGCTGTCTCTGGGTCAGGTGATGAGGCTATCAGACAATTAGGGAAGGAAGCTGAGAAGGGGAAAAGGCTGGAGTAGCTTTTTTTTGAAACTGTGGTCTACAGACAACTTGAATAAGAACATCAAGGATATACGGTTCTAAGTGGTTTGGGTCCCTATCCCAGACCTATTCAGGGTCTCTGGGGATGGGGTCCAGGAGTTCGATGCACACTACGATTTGAGAGCCACTGCTGTAGACCTCAACTTTAATACACAGTGTTTCCCAAGTTGTACATCAGATGTAAGTGGAAAACTACCCTTGCCCCCAGCTGGGGTTCTTTAGTTTGCCCTCTGACCTAGTCCCCTGGATGTGTCTCATTTCAATTACTTCTGCCTTCACTTCCCCTCTTCTGCTTCTGTTCGACTTGATTCATTCACACTTCTGATTCATACTTGATTCATTCATATTCTAAAATAATGAATGAACACAAGCCTGCCCTATCAATTGTCTAGTCAATTCTCATTTATGATAAGGCTTCCACTGTCTATAGAATGCTTAACTCGCAGAACCACTGCGATGGAAGAAAGAACTTCCATTAGGGTTAGGGTTAGGGTCCAGCATGTTCTTTTTTATCCAGTTAGAAACTCCATGGGTATGTCTCTCTGCGTGTATGTGGCGTGTTACACTCATATACAAAGTGGATTAAACATTATAAATATAAACATGAAAAATATTTAAAAATAAGTGACCCATTGGTTCTTACAAAGACATTTCAAATATGGGACACGGGAAACTTTCTGACTGTGACAAATATAAAAACCATCTACACCAGGGTTTGGCAAACTACGTACAGCTCCTGGGTGAAACCTGGTCTGACACCTGTTTTTTAAAATAAAGTTTTATTTGAACACAACCAGGCTCTTTTGCTTAC